>NC_090323.1:73763870-74083579 GCF_040869045.1 Eurosta solidaginis | reverse complement strand
CCTGACCTTGATTTGTTTCGTACGTGAACCAGCGATCTTTTAGGTAGTCTCTTAATATGGCTAGTAGATAAGGAGGTACCTTGAAAGAGTGTTTCAGCGCATTGAGCATGTCGTCCCACCTGACGGAATTGAAGTCATTTTTCACGTCCAGCTTAACCAGTAAGGCCTAGCTTGGTGGCACGCGGTTTCGGCTTTCCTTAACGCATTTATAACCTCGGCTATGGCATCTATTGTCGAGTGACTTTTCCGGAACCCATGCTGCCGATGGGACAGACCACCTCCATCTTCAATGGCTTTCCATCATTTTCCCGGCCGTGTCGAGCATGCATAATGGTCGAAAAGACGACGGGGAGTTCGGGAGCTCAGCCTACATTATTATTATTATTATTATTATTATTGTTATTATTATTATTATTATTATTATTATTATTATTATTGTTATTATTATTATTATTATTATTATTATTATTATTATTATTATTATTATTGCTATTATTATTATTATTATAATTATTATTATTATTATTATTATTACATAATATTATATATTTAGTTGTAAACCACCTAATTAGATGTCGCTTACGCGGTATGAAAAATGTATGCATGGGCTTGCACTTTCACCCACCTTAGGTATGTATGTTCATTTGAATGCTTATGTAATATTCTTGCAATAACATCGTTTACATATGTATAATACTATATCTTCATAAAGATCTAGATAGTTACGTAGGACAACTAGATACATACATATGTATCCATGTACCCATGTAAATATGTACATCAGGCTTTCTAATAGGTACTTCTTTTATACTACACAACACAGCACAACAATCCAATATAATATGTAAAAGCCCACTTGGGTGTTCAGACAGTTTTCCGCAAACAAGTTTCAGTTGGGTCGATGATAAACGTCTATGGCTGCATATAACATAGATCTCCACATTTACACAACTATGCATATCCACAATGGGGTTTGCGTTCACATTCACATTTTCGATTCGCAAATCCAGCTTCGCCAATTCGTCTCCATATATTCGTCATCCATGTCGTCGGCAATGTGGTTGTCGTTGTCCAATACCATCCCCACAGTGGCGCATAAAACCAGCGCCATTGCCATATGCCTAAACACTGCCTCATTCGCTTTTTTATTTTTATTAGTATGTATTATTGTTGTCGTTTTTGTATTCTGAAAGCTCGCACTCGTATTGGAGTGTTGAACTGGATTGGATTGGATTCGAATATTTTTTTGCTTATCTGTGAAATTGTTTTGGCCGTGTCGGTAGTCTTTGTTTCTCTTGCATTTTTTCTTCGATTTCATTCGAAGTTATTACCAATATTGTTGTTGTGTGAGTCTTAAACGAATCTTTGGTGCTCTTCTCGCTTTAGCCAAATGTTCGCAAGAGTTGAACTCAGTTGTGTGATTTTTTCAATTGGCTCCAGTTTCACCCGGCGGATTTACAAAACGTGGCCGACGCGAATTTTGACTTTTGGAGCATTTTTCGTTGTTGTTTTTGTATGTGTGACATCGTGTGTAAGTGCGAAATTATCAAAACAAATTCTATCGCTACCGCAGCTACTAAGTGAATGAATTAATACAATTAAATGATAATGGAAAATTTATTAAAGTACCTACTTGGGCGGCAAAACCATATTTTTGTACATTCAACATATGACACATATACATACATATATACATGTATATCTATTTGCACTAACCCGTCACTCAATAAGTACATATAGGCATGTCAATAAGAAACAGCAAACAATCCATCTTGTGTGCTATTTAACACCAAGTTAAAAAAAAATAATAATTGTTGGAATGAAAAAAGGAACAAAACACAAAGTTGAGCTTAAATAAAAGTGAATTGGAATTATTTACACATTTAAGTGTAAGAAGGGCCCAACAAAATACATTAGGTACAGATTCTATAGCATTATAATCTGCTAATAGGAATAACAACTTTATAGCACAAGTTATTCGTGTTTTACCGTCGTATTTTGTCTGACGCTTGTCTGACGCAGCCTCACATGCCATTCTCAACTTTAAGGGCCAATTATTCGATGCGTCTTAAATATCTACAGTGTTGCAGTCAGTTTCTTTCAGTACATAAAAACTTTGACTGCATGGTGTTGTTGTTTTAACTGCAAAACTTCATCTACATATCTACACCATATCCTCCTCGACAAAGTTTACAAAATCCATATTTATAAAAAAGTAAAGTTGGCGTGGTTATTTCCTTAATCATTGAAATATAATTGAGTGGAGCTTATGTTAAATATATGTGACCTGGAATCATGAATCGACCGTATTGTGCGAAAACAAGTTTTTGAGAAAAACGCGTTTAACATTTTTGTTTAGCTTGACTCTGTGTAGCGGCCGGCCGTTGTGAACGAATTTTGTAATAAAAATTTAAGTAACTTCCCGATAAGCTACAAGCTTGAAACTTGGAATATAGTTCAGAACCCGATGACAATGCAATAATAAGAAAAAAATGTCCGATAGGTGGCGCATGGATCGAAATATTTCAAAAAATCGTATTTATGGTCCATTTGGCTTTAAATGTTAAATTTCCTATAAGAATTACTCAAAAAGGGAACAACGGTGTTTTCGCACAATAGGGTCGTTTCATGATTCCAGGTCACATATATGTATTTTAGAACGAAAAACAGTTCATAGGTTGGTCACATCGACTCATAACTACAAAAAAGACTTAAGCGGCAAATGATTATCTATTAGGAAATTATAAAGCCGAGCGGAGAATAAGGGGTGGGGGGGAAGTTGCGGTCTTTTACAGCTATAGCTAAATTAGTTTCACTATTTTTTTCTTTTATATAAATGCATATCAATGTTTAATACCAACAATCTAATACTGTATTTACACTGAAGCAATAGCGTTATTTAGGTATAAAACATCAATACAAATTCTCATTTAGAAAACTGCGCATATCCTCGGATTTGAAGAAAATTAGGGAGCAAATGCGGTACATTAAGTTCGAGTTTCAAATCAATTTTAATAAATTCCATAAATACAAAACGATAGTGCAACTCTCTCAGTCTGGGGAGCGTAGTAAACGTAGAGAATTTACCACTTATTTAAATTAAAAGGTAGCCGGTCAATTAGGTGGTTTACAGCAGTATGACCATTATTTGCTTAGTGCAAAGTTAAATAAAACCCCACTATTTCGGCTCGACATTTCGCTAAGCACCTTAGCTTCTTCAGGAGCGAAGCTGAATTTATTTAGTAATTTTTATCACAAACAACAACAATGTATATAAAAGACAGTTAAAATTAAGCAAAAGGATTATTTTAGTAAAAGACTTACATATATAAATGTATGTATCCCTGGATTACATCGAAGGCGTCACAAATTACACAATTTTACTATAAAGTAACTAAGTTATGCATAAGAATTATAAGTATAACAAGTAAGGAAGTTTAAGTTCGGGTGAAACCGAACATTACATACCCAGCTGTACACTTTAAATGCTGTTGTTGTTTGTTTTGTGTGTTTAATAGTGTTACAAAGCTGCGCAATAATACATATACATATGGTTCTATTCTGAACTAATTTTCGTTTAAAAGAAGCAAAAAGGATACAGAGGCTAACACCAATGACCTTGAGCGGGTAATAATGCAGATTTCCTCAGATATGGAGATTTCCCTACTGTTTATTTAAACATAAAGAAAAACACGATTAGTACAAAACTATTTTTCGCTAAGATTTAACTAATTATTTTTTCCTACGACCCTTTTTAAAGTAATTTATACAAAAGTGGGCGTGGTCCTTAACCAATCTTATACATTTTTACTAGATATATTTCCTGCTATAAGGAAAATATATGTACCCAATTTTGTTACGATATGTACATTTTTCTTCGAGTTATGGCCCCCGAAACATAGAAAATTGCTTAGTCATAAAAGGGCGGTACCACGCCCATTTTTTTTTTTTTAATTTGAAGTTTTTCCTATTTATTGTTATAAATCCACTTGGGAAATGAAATACCATTGATATAAAGCTCTTTTTTGCAAAGATATAGGTTATTTTATTCGTCCACGACCTTTTTAAAAATCTTTTATATAAAAATGGGCGAGGTCCTTAACCGATTTCGTTAATTTTTCTTCAAAGCATTCCTTATAGTAAAGGCAAACTCTCTGCCGAAATTTTTTTACGATAGGTTTAACGATTTTTGATTAATAATATTTGAAAAATTTATTTTTATCACAAGTGGACGGTGCTACGCCCATTTTAAAAATTTTTTCAAATTTTTATCAAGAGTCTCAATATCAGTCCACACATCAAATTTCAATATTCTAGGTGTATTATTTACTAAATAATCAGGCTTTTTGTATTTTCCAAAATGTTATATATATAAAAAGTGGGCGTGGTTATTTGACGTTCTTAACGTTAATAAACGAAACGAAGTGACTTCGTTCCGTTTATTAGCGTTGATTATCGTAACGAAATGATATCGTTTCGTTCGTTAAGCATGCCTGGTTTAAGTGAATACATAAGAATGTGAATATATAAACAAAACCTTATAAACATAAAAGCTATGCGGCGGAGATGTCAGCTATGTCTTCCTTACTATTGACAGTTCTCTCTCTATTTTGCATAATTCTTAAGCTTTCTGTTGTGTATCTCGCTTCTCCCCTTCTTTCCTTATCCAATATTCTCGCATTTAAGTAGATCAACAGGATGTCCGCTTTCCGTTGTGTGCTGCGATAGTGTATATAAAAGATTTTTAAAAGGGTCGCAGACGAAAATAATAAGCTATATCTTAGCGAAAAAGAGTTTTGTATCAATAGAATTTTACTTTCTAAATTGAATTATTTAGAATTTTATTATTAAATTGGAAAAAAGTAAAAATTTTGAAAATGGGTGTGGCACCGCTCCTTTATGACTAAGCAATTTTCTCGAAGAAAAATTAACATATCGTAATGAAATTGTGTACACATATTTTCCTTATAGCGGAATATATTTATAGTAAAATGGAAGGGATCGGTTAAAGACCACGGCAACTTAGATATAAAATAAGTTTAAAATGGTCGTAGACTAGAATAATAAGCTACAATTTAGCCAAAAATAGTTAGGAATCAATGATATTTCACTAATCAAGTTTTATTGTAAGAGGAAATGGGGAGACATTTTTTTTTTTTTTGAACGGGCGGTGCCACTTGTTATGTAGAAAAGTAATTTATCTGAAATGAAATGTACAATTGAAGCTCACGCTGAGTATATAATATTCGGTTACATCCGAACTTAGATACCTTTACTTGTTTTTCTTTTTATTTATATCCGACTCATGTTCTTTGAGTCGAACACCCAAGCTACGCTTTGTTGTGCCTACATATATTTTATTACAATTTTCGTTCTCGGTTCCTTTACATGATATTCCGTATACTATTTTATTGTGTTGTGAAAGGAGGATAGGGCTTTTTGTTTTAGTGAAAATACTTTGTGGAGTCCGATTTGATTTGTAAGCCAAGCATGTGTTATTTGTGTTGTATGGTATATCAGAGCCGAACTTCTCTGTTAATTTTGGTATGTAAGTCACACTGAAGAACTTCGGTAGGCTTACAGTGTTTGTTGTTGAGAATCTGCTACTTGTGTTTTCTATTTGTGCTATCTTCTGCTGTATAAGATTTTGTATTAGGGTATGCGTGTAATTATTGTTTTTAAGATCTCACGGATTTTATTTATGTTGGTGTTCCAAAATTGTTTATGGCTAATATTTAGTAATTTTCCGATTAAGTTGGATGCCGTGTTGACTTTGTATTTGAACGGTTGTTCTGACAGAAAGTTTATAAGGCGCCCCGATGATGTTGGTTTTGTACACCAATCTAATACTAATTCCTTTTTTTATGGAAAGGAGAGGTCGATAAAACTTCCAAATAATAAAAAAAAATTATAATACTTGGCGCGATCTACATCCGATGAGAAATATACCCAGCTTCTTTTCCAATTTGCGTTGTGCTCCATTTTCAGTTTTTCCTACAAATTGGCTGAGCGAGAGGCGACCTCATAATAACACTTTTTCTGAATGTTGTTGTTGTTTGTTTGCCATGTTAGTTATTGCAAAAACACATATATGTGAGAATGACCCTTTGGACGAATGAATGACAAATTTTTTCCGTTGATATATTAATGCAATTTGATGTGAATCTTCTCAGAAAATAAACAAACAAAGCTTATACCATTCATGCGATATATGTAATGGCTTTTTCTTTTCTAGAAAAATTGTTACCCTCATGTTGCACTTTTAAATTCTAACTTTAATTTTAGGTTACCGGGCGCTCTCCAAAAAGGGTGAGTTTGTAGGTTATGGTACCCCTTTTCTTATTCGTCAAGAACATACAAACTTACGATAGAACTGGGAAAAACCAACAGGGCGATATTATTTTCATAAAAGAAAACGCCATAAGTTGAAAAATCTAGAGCTCTCCATTTCGTTCGCACATTTTCGAGATACCCGGGCAATCGAGCAATACTCACTGCTCACCACTGGAACATTTTCGAGCCTGGGTCCGTATCGTGTGTTACGATTCGTTTCGGAATCCATTCTTCACTCAATTTATAAATATAAAACCGCCAAACTATTTATACAAATTATGATACATTATAAATCCAACTAGTACTCGAAGTCTCTAGTTCAAAAGTATGTCGTTATTCGGTCTCACGATTCCAGACCTATTTTGATTTAATGTTTTAGTGAAAACTTGATTTCGATACGAATCGTAAGACACGATACCGGCCCTGAACTCGAATATTTCGAGCATTTTCGTGTAGTTTTAGTAATTATATATTTTTTTTTTACTTTTGTTCTTCACGTAGATAACACTTTTTATAAATCCTTAAGAAACAATATTATACATGATGAATATTAAGTATTACTTTCAGTAGGGCCCTTATATAAGCATATCCTCGAAATGCACTCCGTTGTAGATGATGAGGGCGACGTCACTGGATTCACTTGTTGCCAGGGATGTTGAAGTCCGAGCAACTCAGTTCGCTTGACAACGCTACAACAATGACAACAAAGTTATCCCCGCGAATTCCCATATTACAATATTTTAAAAATTCTTTTTATTCAATAAAAAAATGTAACATAAAGCAAAAATTTGTCAAATAAAAGTTGCATCTTTCTTTTTGGCAGTTCGCATTTGTCCAAAATCTCGAAAAAGTTGAGCAAACATTTGAGCAGTTGAGCAACGAACACATTTCAAACAAGTATCCAGATACACGAAATGCTCCGGACCCGGACATCTAGACCTTTAAAAGAAACAGTATACCGCTGATTCTCTCCAAAGCGTCAATATTCATGTCTTTAAATACTAGTGCTATTCACAGTATCAGTACGAAAGGTTGAGAAGAAAATTTAAACGCTTTGCAAATCTGAACATCAGAGGGCGTCAGTATCATGTAGTAATTATGGTTCTTGCCATTTAGTTTAGATCCGCAGGAAATTTGTTAACGACCACGCAATTTTTTTTTAAGTTGCTTAAAGTTGTAATCATCACACCTTAAAGTTTTTAACATAATAATTATAGATATGTTAGTGCAAAGTACGAAAATAAAAAAAAAAATTGCAAGGCGTCCCATTCCGCTCATTTTAATTAAGCTCTTCACAAGATCGAAAGAGAGGCGACAAAATTTAAGGAGATTTGGAGATTGTTTCTTTGACATTAAGTGTTTTAAAGTTGCTTACGGAAGTCTGTATTTTGCTTTTTTCCTCCAGAACTAGTAAAACTATTAAGATTCACATCCTTTTAAATTTCAAATATCTGTATAAGAAATAAGTTCAAGCTTTTTTCCTCCAGACCTGATAAAATTATAAAGATTCGGTTTTCGTAGTGCTGATGTCAGTTTTCTCTTTCCAAGATGTCTTACTCTTTAGCATTTTTTAGAAAACTAATGAGACTTGATGTTTGTACTTATAAACTTTCAAAAAGCAAAAAACTAGTGAAATAAATGAAATTTACAAACTACTTAGTCGGTACCACGTCGTCGTATTTCTGATATGTCCAGTAAAAATT
Source organism: Eurosta solidaginis (assembly GCF_040869045.1). Classification (NCBI taxonomy): domain Eukaryota; kingdom Metazoa; phylum Arthropoda; class Insecta; order Diptera; family Tephritidae; genus Eurosta; species Eurosta solidaginis. The sequence continues at coordinate 74,075,543 of NC_090323.1, read as the reverse complement.
TGGTAACAATTTTGTGCATGTACGAAGTGAGGGATTCTACTAAAAACTGAGATTTTAGAGTGCTATGTCCAACCCTGGTAATAACACATATCCAGTCACAACATTTGAAAAATATAAGAAACTAATAATCAGAAGCGATTTCATTTAAAGATACGGGTAGAACCAAACAACAACAATAAATTGCGTACAGACAACCGTAACAATAAAAATATCCATATGTGTATATACAGGAGGGTGGTAAAATTAATCTTTTATTGATTGTAAATAATTTAAAGTTTTTTGTTATAACTAAGAACGAGTATTTAGTGGCTGTTAAACAATACATTAAAGATCAAACCCAAAAAAAATCGTAAATTAAAACAGCGATGAACGCACATCGATATGTTTATACAGGCATCTATATGATCATCTTTACTTGATTGCCGTGTCAAATTGAGCTATGAAGTGCTCAAATAATATACCCAGTATTTAAGTCGGCCACTTTGAAAAGTTGTGGTTCAAGTCGTAAAATCTGCAACATAACAATTTAACTGATTTGAATGCAAATAAAAATAGTTAACAAATTTATTACTCCACACATGGTTTAGTGTGCAAACTGGGTATAAAAATTGATATAAAAAAGTAATAACCACTTCTTGTGAAAGTGACAGGTATTGTGGTTGTAAAAACAGAAACATAATTTGTGAGTGCTCTATATAAAAATGCATTTCGGTTCGCCCAAAAATAATAACCGTGGCAAGATCTGGGCTGTTGTGACTACAAAAACAAAACAAAATTTAATTTTACCACACTAAGAAATTGTTAAACATTAAATGGAAATGACTAAAATATTAAGGTAAGATTTTCATTTACTTTATATATATATGTATGCATAATACAGTATATATGTATTTATTTAAATTCGTGGATAAGCTTCACCAGAATAAAAAATAAAAAACTATCAATACCTAATACAAATACTTAGCTTCGTTAGTACACGGTTAAAGCGTTGAGCCCAAATTTTAAATCATTAACCGGTGTAAGTTCTTTCAAAATTATTTGACCTAAATTTGAAATTACTATTGAGTTTCCTTATTTAGTTGGTTTAAATGTTAAATTTAACTGAATAGTATGTTCAAAATCTCAAAATTCTTTTAAAGCAAAACCAAAGAGTTTAAAAAATCGAAAACGGGACTTATGTTTTCTTCAAGACTATTTACGCCGCTCCGCAAAAAGGGGCTGGGAGAAATAAGATTGTTAATTGGCGTTGAGTCTGCCAAATTTATATTTTTATACCTTTAATGAAAATGAAATGGTACATTCAGTTTGTCACGAATCTCAAAATCTTATGTCCTTAAAGGATAAAAGTAATAATAAGTATACTGAAATGATCAGTATGGCGAGCTTAGTTGATTGAGCCGTGTCCGTCTGTCTGTATGTTTGACGCAAACTAGAAATATCTTGATGATCGGGTATATGTGGGCATCCGTATTTGTCGGGACCGACCGTATCCCCATACAATCGATTTTTCGAAAAAGAGGGTTTTTGTCATTATACTCAGCGTGCTTTGCACACAGAGTATATTAACTTTGTTTGGATAACGGTTGGTTGTACAGGTATAAAGGAATCGAGATAGATATAGACTTCCATATATCAAAATGATCAGTATCGAAAAAAAATTTGATTGAGCCATGTCCGTCCGTCTGTCCGTTAACACGATAACTTGAGTAAATATTGAGATATCTTCACCAAATTTGGTACACGAGCTTATATGGACCCATAATAGATTGGTATTTAAAATGAGCGAAATCGGATGATAACCACGCCCATTTTTTATATATACATATAGCATTTTGGAAAACACAAAAAACCTTATTATTTAGTAAATAATACACCTAGAATTTTGAAATTTGACATGTGGACTTATATTGAGTCTCTTGATAAAAATTTGAAAAAAACTTTAAAATGGGCGTGGCACTGCCCACTTGTGATAAAATCAATTTCACAAATATTATTACTCATAAATCAAAAATTGTTAAACCTATCGTAATAAAATTCGGCAGAGAGGTTGCCTTTACTATAAGGAATGCTTTGAAGAAAAATTAACGAAATCTGTTAAGGATCACGCCCACTTTTATATAACAGATTTTTAAAAGGGTCGTGGACGACTAGAATAAGCTGTATCTTTGCAAAAAGAACTTTATATCAATGGTATTTCATTTTCCAAGTGGATTTATAACAATAAATAGGAAACTTGTGCCAAAAGTGACCAATCTTGGCTTTATCACCAACAGTAGCTTGACATGCGATGATCATGTAAACTCTATTGTCTGCAAAGTATACTATATATTAAGAAACCGTCCAACGTCAGCGGCATATACTCCTCCCCATGTTAGGAGGAAGTTTGCAATACAGCTAATTATGCCGGCTATATGCTTTCCCGAACTGGTATACAGTAAGATGAGTTCGCATTTTGCCCATACGATCGATGTAGCTTTCAACCACGTTACGCGCTATGTGTTCGGGTTAGACAAATTTGACCATATTTCGATTTGAAGAACACGATTACTATGGTGTGATATAGCTGACTATCTGAAGGCCAAAAATTGTATTTTTCTATGCAGACTTATTTAATGCAAGGAACCTAGATATCTTTATGAAAAGCAAATTTTTCCCAGGTCCTCCCGGACTCATGATCTGATTGTACCAAGCTATAACTACCTTACCTCCTCGCGGCTATTCTTTGTCAATGCCATTCATACTTGGAACTCGATACCAATGTCCATTCGCAGTAGTATTACTAAAAGCAACTTTAGGGCAGTTTTATATGCTTACTACCGGTAAAATACATTAATACTCTCTAGTTGATTTGTTCACAAGTTTCGTTATCTAAATAATAATTTATCTGTGATTATTGACTTCATGCTTTATTTTTCTATATCTGTATTTGTTTTTTTAAGCTATTGCATAGATTTTATCGCGGGCTTGGCGACTAAATCAAAAAAAAAAACCGTAACGGATATTTGTCAAAAAAGATCCGAAAAGGCTCGAAAAGGTTCTAAAAGGTTCGTAAAGGTTCGGTGTTAGCAACAGGCCAAATACATAAAATTGGATCTCTATCATAAACAGCGGTGGGCACCACTACATTTACACGGCTACCAAATTGAGAATGTGTTAGTAAACACGAACGCGTAGCGAGCACGAAAGCAAAATCAATTATTTATTTAGTTTGATTTCAATGCTTGAACGGTGAACACTTGTCAGACGCACTCTTTGGTACTCTGTTTTAAGCGCGCGTGCGACACTTCCCCAATGTACGACCATCGAAATCAAACTAAAAGAGCTGTCGTTGATTTCCACGAAGTAGCCATTGTGCTGTCGCTTATCGTATACATATATGGTCGCTTACAAGCCAACCTAATAAAACCGCACTGCGTTTTTTTAGCGCACGCAAACAACCGGCGTTTTTTGCCCGAACCCAAATAAGCATGCGTTGCGACAATGTAAAGCATGTGTGCAAACGTCAAATCTAAATGTCACGCAGAACAAAAATTGGAAATCGAGTTGGGTTTTCACGCAGCAAATTCAATTTGAGTTGCTCTCATACAAGTTGTATGTGCATGAGACACTTTTAACAGAAAATGGCTTGCGGGCGTTTATATTAGGTCGACTTGTTAGCAGGTGCTAAGCTCACACCCACCCCGGATCATAAAGTTAAAGTTAAAATTAAAGTGCATGTTAAAGTTAAAGCGAAAGTTAAAGTTAAAATTAAAGTTAAAGTGAAAGTTAAAGTTAAAGTTAAGGTTAAAGTTAAAGTTAAAGTCAAAGTCAAAGTTAAAGTTAAAGTTAAAGTTAAGGTTAAAGTTAAAGTTAAAGTCAAAATTTAAGTTAAAGTTAAAGTGAAAGTTAAAGTTAAAGTTAAAGTTAAAGTTAAAGTTAAGGTTAAAGTTAAAGTTAAAGTTGAAGTTGAAGTTAAAGTTAAGGTTAAAGTTAAAGTTAAAGTTAAAGTTAAAGCCAAAGTTAAAGTTAAAGTTAAAGTAAAAGTTAAAGTTAAAGTTAAAGTTAAAGTTGAAGTTGAAGTTGAAGTTAAAGTTAAAGTTAAAGTGAATGTTAAAGTTAAAGTTAAAGTTAAAAATAAAGTTAAATTTAAAGTTAAAGATAAAGTGAATGTTAAAGTTAAAGTGAAAGTTAAAGTTAAAGTTAAAGTTAAAAATAAAGTTAAAGTTAAAGTGAAAGTTAAATATTAACTTCTCATTTATTCAATAAAAGTAAAAAATTTGTTTTCTTATCGGTCACCATGCTTAAAAAGGTTAACTTGAATTAATATCAAAGACAAAACTTGAATTAGTATCAAAGGAAACAAAATGTTGCATAAATATTATAATTGCATAAGTTGATAATATGCAATAGCTTTACCGCGGCAGTCCCCGAGTGCCACACGTCCTTTTTTTTCTTGTGTAATGATCTTGCCTAGATGTAAGAATTATCTGTATTTTTGCTGTTCCATATACTGTTGTACTATAAGAGATCATAGATCTCATTGTACTAATATAACCTATCAATAAATGAAATAAAATGAATGCTTTGAAAAAAAAATTACGAAATCGGTTAAGGACCACGCCCACTTTTATATAAAAGATTTTTAAAACGGTCGTGGACGAATAAAATAAGCTATATCTTAGCGAAAAAGAGCTTTGTATCAATAGAATTTTACTTTCTAAATTGAATTATAACATTAAATTGGAAAACACTAAAATTTTTGAAAATGGGTGTTCCACCGCCCCTTTTATGACTCAGCAATTTTCTCGAAGAAAAATTAACATATCGTAATGAAATTGTGTACACTATTTTCCTTATAGCAGAAAATATTTCTAGTAAAAATGGACGGGATCGGTTAAAGACCAGGGCAACTTAGATATGAAACAAATTTAAAAGGGTCGTAGACTAGAATAATAAGCTATAACATAGCAAAAAATAGTTTTGAATCAATGATATTTCACTTATCAAGTTTTATTGTAAGAGGAAATGGGGAGACATTTTTTTTTTGAACGGGCGGTGCCACGTGTTATGTAGAAAAGTAATTTATCTGAAATGAAATGTACAATTGAAGCTCACGCTGAGTATATAATGTTCGGTTACACCTGAACTTAGACACCTTTACTTGTTTGTTCTTCATTTAAACAGATAGATCTTTAAAATCTCACAGGATAATATAATATAAGGCGTACATTTTTGTCTAAAAAATGTTCAAGATTGGTCATTTATATAGTATATATCTATCCCATAAAACCTATCTATCCCATGCCCTCCCTATCCCGACTGATGCCCGCCAAGGGGAGCGTGCCTTCCGTAAGGTCATTGAATCCGCCTCGGCACGTTTCATTCCCGCCGGGAGAATTCCCGAAATCCGGCCCACTTCCCGGCGGAGGCTGCAAACTTAGCGATAGAACGTGACCTTGTAAGACAGCTTGATCCAGGCGACCCCAGGGATATAAACCAACGCATCAGATTGCTTGTGGATGAACACAAGCGAGCTAAATGGGAGGAGCACCTAAGAGGTTGTAACCTCTCTACCGGTGTGGGTAAACTTTGGTCCACCGTAAAGTCCCTATCGAATCCGACTAAGCACAAAGACAAAATGCGCGAGCGCTTTCTGCCGACAGTAATAATGCATCCTATGGTCGACAAAGATAGACGGAGAGCCAATAGACACGCACATAAACACAAATTCAGCGCGGCACCAATCACCATCACCGCTATAGAGGTTGAGGACGCCATTGGTCGTGCTAAATTATCCAAAGCAGTGGGCCCAGATGGCATAGCCATGCCGATGCTTAAAAGCCTAGGGAAAGAGGGTTTCAAATATTAAGCGCATGTCTTCAACCTGTCTCTTTCCACCTTTGTCATAACCGAGAAATGGAAAATCGCCAAGGTGGTCCCGCTACTAAAGCCTGGGAAACCGATATCTCTCCTATCGCCAGTGGCAAAGACGCTTGAAGCCATTTTGCTCCCTTATTTCCAAGCAAATTTGCAGCTAGCCCCTCATCCGCATGGCTTCAGAAAACTCGATAGCACTACCACCGCGCTAAATGCCATTAACACCCAGATAAATTGCGGTTTGAATCAATACCCCCACCATAGAACAGTACTCGTAGCGCTAGACCTATCAAAAGCTTTTGATACGGTCAACCATGGCTCGTTACTGCAAGACCTGGAAGGGTCTACCCTTCCCCCATGTCTTAAAAGGTGGACCGCAAATTATCTGGGTGGTCGGCAGGCATCGGTGCAATTTAGAAACGAAACATCAAAACCAAGGAGAATTAAACAAGGGATGCCACAGGGTGGTGTCCTACCCCCACTTTTGTTTAATTTCTACATATCTAAGCTACCTTCACCACCGGAAGGAGTCACAATCGTTTCCTACGCCGATGACTGCACAATAATGGCCACAGGCCTAGACCCAAAGATCGATGCGCTATGCAATAAAATAAACGGCTACCTCCCTGATCTCTCCAGTTTCTTCGCCTCGCGAAACCTGGCATTATCACCGACTAAATCTTCCGCGACCTCATTTACAACATGGATGTCCCAAATGTCGACCATTTTGAATATCCACGTCGATGGCACTACGCTACCGACTGTCCTACACCCCAAAATCTTGGGTGTGACGTTTGGTCAGGATCTACATTTAGGTGAGCACGCAGCCGCAATTGTTTCGAGAATTCAGAGCCGTAACAAAATCCTCAAATCCCTCGCTGGCATTACCTGGGGAAAAGATAAAGAAACGCTCATGACTGCATACAAAGCAATTAGCCAGCCGATTACGTGCTACGCGTCACCCATATGGTCGCCAAGCCTAAAAATTACCCACTGGAAGAAACTACAGGCCTGCCAAAATACTGCTCTCAGAATCGCCACGGGCTGTCTTCTTATGTCCCCAGAACACCATCTGCAAAATGAGGCGAGAATACTCCCCATCAGGGAGAGAAATGAGATGCTGACCAAACCGTTCCTGTTGAATACCCAGAAACCTGGGCATCCCAACAGACATCTGATTGATGTACCAGCACCGCCTAGGGGCTTAAGGAGTCATCTCCGTAAGCATAGGAAATACGGCACCTGAGAACCCACCCGTATGAAGTGAAAAAACACAAGCAGGTCCTTGGTGAACTCCATAAACAGGCGTCGGACCTTTATGCCGGGAATTGCCCGGTGAATCCAGTACTTAAAGAAGAGTATCCAAAACTCGCGGAAGAGGAACGCATACTCCCCAGGGAAACGCGTGTCACTCTTGCTCAACTTCGTTCTGGATACTTTAACAGGTTAAACTCTTACCTAACCAGAGTCAACCCCGACATACAAAATGTATGCCCCGCTTGCAATGTGTCCCCACATGACACCAACCATCGCTTTAATTTTAATGTGGAACCAACGCCTCTAACACCCCTTTCCTTCCTTCGCCCTTCCACCCTTTTGAAACAGCAAGTTTCCTTGGACTCCCGTTAGAGGATATTGATGACAATTTGTGATCGGTCGTGGCTATTAGGTGGGGCGAGCATTGCTACAACAACAACATAAAACCGATTGTTCAGATAAGAGCTTTAACGTAACTTTCCGAGATGCGGTAAATGTTATTTTCTGAAAAAATTATGTTCAGATAAATTGTTTAACGTCTTCCTCATTTTAGCAGCTTGAAATTTTGCAGGGCGGTTACATATTAGGCATAAGTTGTTGTCTGAAAAAATCGTAAAGATATAATATACATCCCTTACAGCGGATTGATCTGATTTTATGAATTTTTAAAATTTCACCACATTATTGTTCAGCTCCATTCATGAAAATTAGGAGCTTCCCGGCGCAGCCGAAGGCAGTTTCGTCCTTACTTGTTATAATCAGCGTGCTTTGCACACAGAGTATATTAACTTTGGTTGGATAACGGTTGATTGTACAGGTACAGTCCACTCCCAATATGACTTCATCAACAATCTTCGCCACAACGAATTTGTGTACAACCGTGACCTTTTCAATTAAGACTTCACATATCACTTCTCCCTGCACTTGGATTAAGTAATGAGATGCGCCCGTATCTACAGTCAGTAAATGCTCCTTGCCAGCCGCATTTCCTCTAACGGTAAGACTGCTCGATTTTCTTCCAATTTGCGAGATAATATCACAGGAAATTCAATAGCTGGGGCAAGTTTTCGATCTTTACATCTGACTCGCTCTTACTTATCTCCTCCAGCTTTGCGTTTACGACCAGCCAAGTTGGAACTACCAGGACCGGTACTGCAATGACGAGCAATGTGACCTGAGTTACCGCACTTGAATAACTTCATAACTCCGTAATTTTTCTGTTGTGATACTTTCAGTGCCTCCAGTATTGTGTTCACCCAGTCTGGCCTTTCCACTTCCACACGACGTGCTTTGAAAACTGGCTTACACAGAAGCGACGCTGTTTCCTGAATCAGAGCATGTGATACCGTTTCTGTGAATGTAGGTTTTGGGTTTGCGTATGTCGCTCGCTGCGTTTCCACGTCCCGTATGGCATTTATAAAGCTCTGGATTTTTACCCTATCGGTGTTTTCCACGGGTGCGTCTGCATTCGCTAAATGTGCCAGCCTTTCAACATCCGACGCAAACTCTTGCAATGTTTCACCAGCTCTCTGGAAGCGGTTCAGTAACTCCATTAAGTATATCTGTCTCCTATGCTCGGTTCCGTATCGTCTCTCTAGGGCGCCGATCAATGCTTCATAACAGTTCCGTTCGCCCTCTGTAATGGTTTGTAAGATCTCAGCTGCAGGCCCTTTCAATGCCATGAACAGTTCAGCTACTTTATCTTCCGCATTCCAGTTGTTCACCGCCGACGTCTTCTCAAACTGTAGCTTAAAGACCTGGAAAGGAACAGAACCGTCAAAGGATGGTGTTTTACCTTTGGATTACTCGCTGAAACTGCTGGGCGATTTAGTTGCAACTCCTGGATACATCCTCACAAAGCATCCACCTCGGCCTCGATTTTTTCCTCAAACTGCATTATTTTCTCGTCCATACGCGCTTCCAGTTGCGCAGAGATCTGTGATGATACCTGTGCTGAAATTTGTGCCGGCAGTTCGGATATTCGTGCGTCTTGTGCTTAAATTTTAGATGTTATTTCTGACGACATCTCTGAGATACGTGTCTCCTGTGATTCCAGTTGGGATGCCATATATGTCTTCTGCTCTTCCAGTTGGGATGCCATATATGTGTTCTGCTCTTCCAGTTGTGATGACATATTTGTGGATATTTGCGATGACATTTCTGTTATGCGTATTTCCTGTGCTTTCATCTTGGATGTTACTGTCGATGTTTGTGGCGATATTGCAGCCAATATCATGTTCAAGTCTGTGCTGGTAGCTGCCTGCGATGTTTCCTTTTTCTCTTCAATTTTTGTTGTTTCATCGCCAACGAGATGAAAGACATACTCTTCCACGTTAAATTCTTCTGATTCCATTGCCTCTCGTAGTCGTGCCTGAAGTTCGTGTTTATTGCCGGTTGTATTCAATCCACGACTCTCCAACTCCTTCTTCAGCTGCTGGATCTTCAATTCACTCCACTTTGCCATGTCCTCGTTGTACCCAAAATCTTCGGAATTTATTCAGCAATACCTCTTCTGACACAAATTGTAACGAATTTTGGTAGATTCCGCTTATTTGCAACCTTCTGCTAACGTTCGAATCACTAAACCGTTGAATAAATAACTCCAATATTCAATAATGCAAAACGGTCTTTATTCGACTACTTTCACAATAACACTTCTACTTCTCAACAGATAGCGTGCTTAAATCATACTAATTACTGCTTACTCAGCTACTACAGATGCACAATTATAGCTTCTCGCATAGCCATATGCGCGTTTATATGTGAGTGATATTTTCACCGATGATTGCCTACTTTTGGGAGTATGTCATGCATGTATTTGTGCGTTTCTCTCCGCTGCTTGTATGGGCATATGTGTAGACATAATGATTGATCTGTTGATGTGCATACAAGTCACTGCTTATTATCGGCTTAGAGATGATAGTATCCCTTAGTGTTGCCAATATTCGTCACAGTATATTAACAATCATCATTCTTGTAGCTAAGTTTTAACTATTAGCATCAGTGCTGGTCTATTGTTGATCGCGCCAAGAGGCGCCTCCAGTTTTTTCGGCTGTTTTTAAGAGCAAAAATCTCCGAAGAACGAACAGTAGCAAACCGGCCACCAACCACTACCACTCACACCATACGCTAGCACAGAATATATATAAGTACGACTTCGAACACATATGTACGTTCATCTTCGTAGCTTTCCTGGAAATCTAGGAGTAGTACCGAAGATTTTATGTTGGATGTTTTTGTCACGCCATGCTGCCGAGCTACATAGCAAACCTTGAAACGTTACGGCGTGACTATTCGGCAAAGGATGGCGCCTTTGAAATCATAAGTGGTCTAAGTAAATATCGCGAGTAAAAATCGTATAATCCTCGGCGCATCTACATAATATAAATTTTACAAGGACACTGGATAAAATAACTAAAACGATATTTTAGAATGAAACTCGACCGATTTTAAGTTGAAATGTGTTAAGGTTATATGCTTAGTCCAAGCTGTTGTTTTCCGGCCTTATGATATAAGACCGCGCAGCTTAAGTTTTCTAACTATTTCGACTGACCACTACGTTAGGGTAGTAGCACACTCGGTCATTTGTTCGACTGTCTTTGGGAAGCTTTTGCTTTACCACTTTGAGTCTTCTTAGTATGGTTTAGATGTGCGCCTACCTACTCTCATTTGTAACAGGATCCGTAACATGTATGTGATATTTGAACTAAGGGACTAGTTAGGGATAGGGTCGCCAACTTTAAGAAACATACGTTTTTGTACTATGGGCTTGATCGCAGCGAACAGAAGTGATATACATACATATATTGCACACTTTCAGGCAGACTTTCTTATATTGTGTTGGGAGTTATGAAGCAGAAGGAATAATCGATATTTCCTTTTGTCGCAAATGTTTTTTTCTTTAGTTTAATATCTATAATTGTATGTCGAGCTTTGAGCCTACATGCAGTTATAAGCGACACAAGGAAAGACGTGTCAAGGAAAATAGTTGGACGTTCAAATTTTATACGTTGTCTTTGTAATGAAAAGAAGTTTTCGTACCGAAAAAGTGTAGTAAATATAAGAAAGGCGTATTTGCTATTTTTATCTCGAAAACCACCACCAATTTCAAAATTCTGACTCGGGATTGAGGTTTTTCTCCTTTCCGGGTATTAAAAAAAATAAATTTTGACAAATAATTATTTTCGGTCAACATTTTTTAGATTTACATTCAATAAATATTATGAACTTATAATTATTATGTACCTGCTTTGTACAAAATGTAACAAAATAGAATACGGTGTGCTTATGTTATATACTAAAAAAAAATTTATTAATTCTAGTACCGTTTACAGCTTCCAATGAATCACAGGATATTACCATTAATCTAATTGTGCATATGCATATTATTTTCTTTTGCAAAGAATCTATATATTAATACGCTTACAAAATTTCCATACAATCGATTGACAGGCTGTTTCGCATAGTTAGCGTACGTAAAATCATATAAAAGTTATATGAATCTATTCGTATGGATCAGCCGCAGTGCATAGGCCTATTTTTGTTAACAAATATTACTCTATTTGTTTATAATTAATAGAAAAAGTTTTTTGAAAATTCGAAAATCTGTGCAAATATCGAAGTTGCCATCTGTAGGACCCATTATATTCACAAACTCCCCTGAATTCGCATTGTCGCGTTGCTCAAATGTTTCATCTATACATATGTACATATTCGAACGCGCCAAACGGTGGGAGAACTACTGCCTCACTCATTTTCAGTTCAAATAAAACAGGGATGCACCTTAACGTTAAGCTAATCGTTTATCAAAAAATGTCCACCGTTTCCGTTGAAACACTTCGAAATATTATCGATAAAGAAATTATCAAGATAAATTGTATCTCGATTTAGCCGAAACGAAACGCTTTCGTTAAGGTTAAAAACTTTAACAAAAACGTGATACTTTATGTTTGAATTGTGCTGGCAATGCTATAGCCATTGTGAAGCCGTAAGGTGGTAACAGCGAGTGGACATACACACAAACTCCATGTAATTTGTTTGTGTAATTCGTTTGTGGTAATGTCAAAAATACTCTGAGAAATGTTCGTACTGTCAAAATTCATGAGAAAAGTTGGAATCAGCTTGGCTAATGCTTTCGCCTTTAATGACTCCGCCATCAATCAGCTTTGCCAGCATAGTTTGAAATTAATTACCAACATAAACGATTTGATTTCGTTTTGATATAAAAGAAAACGAAACAAAATCATTTCGTTAATTTGACGTTCTTAACGTTAATAAACGAAACGAAATGACTTTGTTTCGTTTATTAACGTTAATTATCGTAACGAAATGATATCGTTTCGTTGGTTAAGCATGGCTGAAATAAAATATTGTTTCCCATTGTTGCCACTTACCTATATTGGTCTGTACCAAAATCCTTAAAAAATGTTTCTAAAATAATTGTTAGCGCACAAAAAAACTTTAAAGAGAAGTAATAACTTAACCGGCCTATTTTTTTGGACAAATTTTATATACACGTAAATGCATAGGTCTTTATTTCACAGATTCTTTGTTTTTTATTTTAGGTGCTTTCAAAAAAACATGAAATCACAAATAATGAGTCAACTTTTGCTCAAACTCACTAAATTTATTTATTTATAACAATTAATTGCAAATTTGACACAAAATATTTTTTGCAGTTCTCGATTTTATGCTCATTTTAGATATAGCACGTCTTATATTGAACAAAAAATAAATAAATTTCCTACAGAGATATTACATTAAAATTAGTATATTGTCTTTTATGCTAATTTATTTTGATATTTCTTATTTTATTTTATTATATTATCTTTTATTTCAACTTAGTTTATTATTATCTAAATGCAACTTGATTGCATTGGAAAATTTCACGATGTATATTAAACGAAACACGACCCAAAAACGTTTTCGATTTTAGGTCGAAATATTGCACAGGCCGTATATTACTCTACTATATTTATTATTAGGTTAACTTTGTTCGATTATAATAAGCCCATTACATTAATTCGAAAATGTAAAATGTTTGGCTGAAAAACTTCACAAAAGTTGAAACTGTGCACGTGGCCCACTTTATAAATTTTCAATACGGAAAAAAACGGGTTGGCTGAATCGGAAAATTTCAAGTTGTATATGAAACGAAAAAAAACGTCCCAAAAACGTTCTCGATTTTAGGTCAAAACGGCAACGGGCATCATAACGGCTTTTTCCCATTTCAAAACTGTAAATGCTCGCAGGCACCAGTTGCTTTCAAAAAAACATGAAATCAGAAATATTGAGTTAACTTTTGTTGAAACTAACTAAATTTATTTATAACAATTAATGGCAAATTTGCCCGAAAATATTTTCGCATTTGCAGATTTAATCCTCATTTTAGATAAAGTACGTCTTATACTGGACAAAAAATAATAAATTTGCTACAAAAATATAACATTAAATTTTTATACTCAGTTGAGCAGAGCTCACAGAGTATATTAAGTTTGATTGGATAACGGTTGGTTGTACATATATAAAGGAATCGAGATAGATATAGACTTCCATATATCAAAATAATCAGGATCGAAAAAAAATTTGATTGAGCCATGTCCGTCCGTCCGTCCGTCCGTCCGTCCGTCCGTCCGTTAACACGATAACTTGAGTAAATTTTGAGGTATCTTGATGAAATTTGGTACGTAGGTTCCTGAGCACTCATCTCAGATCGCTATTTAAAATGAACGATATCGGACTATAACCACGCCCACTTTTTCGATATCGAAAATTTCGAAAAACCGAAAAAGTGCGATAATTCATTACAAAAGACCGATAAAGCGACGAAACTTGGTAAATGAGTTGAATTTATGACGCAGAATAGAAAATTAGTAAAATTTTGGACAATGGGCGTGGCACCGCCCACTTTTAAAAGAAGGTAATTTAAAACTTTTGCAAGGTGTAATTTGGCAGTCGTTGAAGATATCATGATGAAATTTGTCAGGAACGTTACTACTATTACTATATGTACGCTTAATAAAAATTAGCAAAATCGGGGAAGGACCACGCCCACTTTTAAAAAAAATTTTTTTTAAAGTAAAATTTTTACAAAAAATTTAATATCTTTACAGTATATAAGTAAATTCTGTCAACATTCAACTCCAGTAATGATATGGTGCAACAAAATACAAAAATAAAAGAAAATTTCAAAATGGGCGTGGCTCCGCCCTTTTTCATTTAATTTGTCTAGGATACTTTTAACGCCATAAGTCGAACAAAAATTAACCAATCCTTTTGAAATTTGGTGGGGGAGTAGATTTTACGACGTTAACTGTTTTCTGTGAAAATGGGCGAAATCAGTTGATGCCACGCCCAGTTTTTATACACAGTCGTCCGTCCGTCCGTCCGTCTGTCCGTTAACACGATAACTTGAGTAAATTTTGAGGTATCTTCATGAAATTTGGTATATATGTTCCTGGGCACTCATCTCAGATCGCTATTTAAAATGAACGATATCGGACAATAACCACGCCCAATTTTTCGATATCGAAAATTTCGAAAAATCAAAAAAGTGCGATAATTCATTACCAAATACGCATTAAGCGATGAAACTTGGTAGATGAGTTGAGCTTATGACGCAGAATAGAAAACTAGTAAAATTTTGGCCATTGGGCGTGGCACCGCCCACTTTTAAATGAAGGTAATTTAGAAGTTTTGCAAGCTGTAATTTGGCAGTCGTTAAAGATATCATGATGAAATTTGGCAGGAACATTACCCTTATTACTTTATGTCTGCCTAATAAAAATTAGCAAAATCGGAGACCGCCCACGCCCACTTTTTAAAAAAAATTTTTTTAAATTCAAATTTTAAAAGAAGAGTTAATATCTTTACAGCATATAAGTAAATTATGCCAACATTCAACTCCAGTAATGATGTGGTGCAACAAATTACAAAATTAAAAGAAAATTTCAAAATGGGCGTGGCTCCGCCCTTTTTCATTTAATTTGTCTAGGATGCTTTTAATGCCATAAGTCGAACAAAAATTAACCAATCCTTGTGAAATTTGGTAGAGGCTTGGCTCCTAGGACGGTAACTGTTTTCTGTGAAAAAGGGCGAAATCGGTTGAAGCCACGCCCAGTTTTTATACACAGTCCACCGTCTGTCCTTCCGCTCGGCCGTTAACACAATAACTTGAGCAAAAATCGATATATCTTTACTAAACTTAGCACACGTACTTATCTGAACTCACTTTATCTCGATATAAAAAATGGCCGAAATCCGACCATAACCACGCCCACTTTATCGATATCGAAAATTACGAAAAATAAAAAAATGCCATAATTCTATACCAAATACGAAAAAAGGGATGAAACATTGTAACTGGATTGGTTTATTGACGCAAAATATAACTTTGGAAAAAACTTTGTAAAATGGGTGTGACACCTACCATATTAAGTAGAAGAAAATGAAAAAGTTCTACAAGGCGAAATCAACAGCCCTTGGAATCTTGGCAGGAATACTGTTAGTGGTGTTCCATATATAAATAAATTAGCAGTACCCGACAGATGATTTTCTGGATCACCTGGTCCACATTTTGGTCGATATCCCGAGAACGCCTTCACATATACATCTAAGGGCCACTCGCTTTTAAAACCCTCATTAATACCTTTAATTTGATATCCATATCGTACAAACACATTCTAGAGTCACCCCTGGCCCACCCTAATGGAGATATCTCGAAAAGGCGTCCACCTATAGACCTAATGCCCACCCCCTATTAAAATGCTCAGTAACACCTTTCGTTTGATACCCATATCGTACAAACATTCTAGAGTCACCCCTGGCCCACCCTAATAGCGATATCTCGAAAAGGCGTCCACCTATAGACCTAATGCCCACTCCCTATTAAAATGCTCAGTAACACCTTTCGTTTGATACCCATATCGTACAAACATTCTAGAGTCACCCCTGGCCCACCCTAATGGCGGTATCTCGAAAAGGCGTCCACCTATAGACCTAATGTCCACTCCCTCTTAAAATGCTCAGTAACACCTTTCGTTTGATACCCATATCGTACAAACATTCTAGAGTCACCCCTGGCCCACCCTAATGGCGATATCTCGAAAAGGCGTCCACCTATAGACCTAATGTCCACTCCCTCTTAAAATGCTCAGTAACACCTTTCGTTTCATACCCATATCGTACAAACATTCTAGAGTCACCCCTGGCCCACCTTAATGGCGATATCTCGAAAAGGCTTCCACCTATAGACCTAATGCCCACTCTCTCTTGAAATGCTCAGTAACACCTTTCGTTTGATACCCATATCGTACAAACATTCTAGAGTCACCCTTGGTCCACCTTTATGGCGATATCTCGAAAAGGCGACCACCTATTGAACTAAGGATTACTCCCTTTTAAAATACTCATTACCACCTTTCATTTGATACCCATATCGTACAAACACATTCTAGAGTCACCTCTGGCCCACCCTAATGGCGATATCTCGAAAAGGCGTCCACCTATAGACCTAATGCCCACTCCCTCTTAAAATGCTCAGTAACACCTTTCGTTTGATACCCATATCGTACAAACATTCTAGAGTCACCCCTGGCCCACCCTAATGGCGATTTCTCGAAAAGGCGTCCACCTATAGACCTAATGCCCACTCCCTCTTAAAATGCTCAGTAACACCTTTCGTTTGATACCCATATCGTACAAACATTCTAGAGTCACCCCTGGCCCACCCTAATGGCGATTTCTCGAAAAGGCGTCCACCTATAGACCTAATGCCCACTCCCTCTTAAAATGCTCAGTAACACCTTTCGTTTGATACCCATATCGTACAAACACATTCTAGAGTCACCCCTGCCCACCCTAATGACGATATCTCGAAAAGGCGTCCACCTATAGACCTCATGCCCACTCCCTCTTAAAATGCTCAGTAACACCTTTCGTTTGATATGGCGATATCTCGAAACGGCGTCGACCTATGGAACTAATGATCACTCTTTTTCAAAATACTCATTAACAGCTTTCATTCGATACCCATATCGTACAAACATATTCTAGAGTCACCCCTGGTCCACCTTTATGGCGATTTCTCGAAAAGGCGTTCACCTATAGAACTAAAGCCCATTCCCTTTTAAAATACTCATTACCACCTTTCATTTGATACCCATATCGTACAAACACATTCTAGAGTCACCCCTAGTCCACCTTAATGGCGATATCTCGAAAAGGCGTCCACCGATAGACCTAAGGCCCACTCCCTCTTAAAATGCTCAGTAACACCTTTCATTTGATACCCATATCGTACAAACAAATTCTAGAGTCAGCCCTGGTCCACCTTTATGGCGATATCCCTAAATGGCGTCCATCAATAGAACTATGGCCTACTCTCTCTTAAAATACTCTTTAATACCTTCCATTTGATACACATGTCATACAACCACATTCCAGGGTTACCCTAGGTCCATTTTCCTACATGGTGATTTCCCTTATTTTGTCTCCATAGCTCTCAACTGAGTATGTAATGTTCGGTTGCACCCGAACTTAGCCTTCCTTACTTGTTTATATTGTCTTTTATGCTAATTTATTTTATTTCTTATTTTATTTTATTATATATTCTTTTATTTTAACTTAGTTTATTATTATTTAAATGCAACTTGACTGAATCGAAAATTGAAAAAAATACAAATTGGTCGAATTTCGACCACGGGCGATACTAGTAATAGTTAATAGGTAAACATTAAAGTATACATGAATATACTTTTAATAATATTTAAAATAGCTTGGCGCAATTACCTCCGCTGAGATGTTCAGTACAAATTGTCGTTTTTTATTTTTGATCGAATTTTCGCAGTAATATACTCGGAGTTTTTGCATAAATATTGCCAAGCAGAACACCCCTTTAGAAAACTGTTGCATAAAGTATTTTGCTGTAGCACGTCCCGGGACTTGAGCACAGGACTGTAGGTGAGCACGTTACCTCCACACCAATAGTTACCCTGCATAAAATATGGGAGACAGTCACGCAAACCGACAGTTCCGCACTACATATTTCATGACTACCTCCGAACTGGTGCTAATCGGATGCAGGCGATACAATTGGTAGCCAAACATGTACTATCACGCTTGGGTGTGAGTCTTACTCGTGCATATATTTATATATATACATGTATTAATCAGTCAAATGCAATGTGGCTATCTCTAAACCACCTACAAATGCGTCAGTTAAGGAAGCGTTCAAAAGGTTTACAACGGGGGGCACAATTGCAATTTCGTAGGACATCACAATGTTAAAAGTGCCAGTTGAAACCACTCCGAAGAGGCAGAATTAGAACCAATACCGTATCTTACGGCCCGAATCTGAGCGTAACCGGGCAAAATTTATTTACTACTAACAACAATATTTACAAAATGCATGCAATATTTACAGATCAAGTATTTGCAAGAGTTTGTGGAAAATAACGCAACCATCAGGGTAGGTGGTAACATCTTGTTACCTGTACGTGATTAGTAAGTCTGGACAACATTTTATTAAGAGAACTCACAAACTCACGAGAGAGCTCGGGCGAAACAGAGAGGCGACAATATTTTCATAAATGAAAACGCCATAAGTATACTTGCACTTTTTTTACAAAATTCATTTAAATTTTCATTTTATTTCAATTGCGACGCTATCTATATCCGTTAATGTGATAGTTCTGCGCTCTTTCGGAAGTAGTACGCTTTGATGCAGGGTAGCTAGTGATTTGCCTACTCTTACAACTTTCGTTCTTGGCGTGTTCATTTCAGAAACACCTTAACCATAACTTATGCGTTTAGCTGCATATGGAAGTAAAAACCAAGCTCGCATTACAATAACTAAAGGCGACTAACGGGGTTAATTCAAAATCTGACATTTTAGTTAAAAAATTTACTTTACTAACAAATTAGTTAACAAATAGGAAACTCAGGTCAATTATCTAAACAATAAAGTCGAACACGTAACACTTGGATCCATTCATACTTCCATTCATAATAGTGATAAATAATCAAATAAAAAGTAAAGAAGAATCGATACAACAAATAACAAATGTTTCATGTAAATATGTAACAGATTTATACGCTGGTTCCAAGCCGTCTGCATGAACAGCTCTTGAAGTAAGCTCTGCACAAATACCCCCAGGCGGGTTTTCACACCCATGCAGAGCTCTAGTACATGTACGAATGCGCTCCATTGTGTTGGCGTATGCCTACATATGTATGTATATATGTATGTACCTTCAATACTAGCTTGCCTAAGGGTTTATTAATCCAGTAACACCAGTTGAACGGTAATAGATATCAGCGTTGGAAATTTATAACCCACAGCTAAATAACATTAACATGTAAATATGACGCTCGAATGCAGCACCAACAGCATCACCATCAGCAGCACCAACACCTTCGGCATAAACAGCAAATGCAAAGTGAGAAGAGGAGCCAAACTGGCAGTCAGCAGGTTTTAGCCGTCGGCAACCGTCACAAAAGACCACGGCAATCGCGTAAAAAGTGATCGGGACGCTGTGGGAGCAAATTGCCTGTAGCCACTTGACACATGAGCAAATATTTTCTAAAAAACACAAGCAAGAATGATAAAGCCCAAGCAATGCCCATTACGCGAAAGGGCAGTAGAGCTGGGAAGGGAAACTGTTGATCAAACTAAAAAAAATACAATTAAACAATGAAGATCAACAAACAAAACAGCACAAGAAAGAGTGAAAAGGGAGTATGAAACGGCAGCGGTTCGACCGATTGTCTGTCTGGCAAACAAGAAATATGATCGGCTTAGCCACATGCTGAGCCACTGCTTAAAGCACGAATCCAACCACCATACTGGCGTAGCCTTCTTAGCTTCCGAGTCACCGTCAACTCATTTACATATATGTATGCAAACATGTACATTTATGTATGAAGTGCAAGGCTTTAAGCAATTCCTGACACTTTAAAGTTGTTAGTTACAACTACTTCACAAACAATACTCAAACAAGAATAATAAAACCTTTTTTTGTCGTTGTTTTAAATTTGTTTGTATGCTTGCATTTTCCAGCTATTGAACTACCAGCTGGTCGTATATTCTTTTGTTGCTTTTCTTCTAAAGCAATAATGCACAGTAGTACCCCAAATGTCGTATCGGTCTCGCCTTCTTTACCTAAAGCCCCAACTCTTTTAAGAGTAGACAAATGCCCTTCTCTCCGCTTACTAGCCTTTTTAGGCTCGTTTTGTTTTCTGGCAACCCCCTAATGTTTATAATTAACTACTTTCACATTCACAAGAATATAATCGTGTATGCTGATCGCATGGACACTTGCCACCGATTTTTTCGTATGGATATTATAGCATGCAGCACAGACACTAAATCGGTTGCCAGGGTTTTTTATTTAGGTTGGCATGTGTTTATTGTTTTAATTAAAATTCCAAACCTACTGATAAAATATGAATGAATGAGTGCAGGTAATAAATGTTTATTTGGGTTTAAATTTGTATGTATTCGTAAATAATTATTCACAGGACTATATATGTTTGCAAACAGGGACGTCGCAACCGGGGGGCAGCAGGGCAATATACGATCACTTTATGTCAATTTAATTCTATTGATCCATCAACTGTTTTCATAAATTACTTATTGTCATTCACCAGACCATCGCAATGTGGCAAGTCTTGATATTTCGAAGTGTTAGAGCTTAAAGATTTCATTTCAGAGTCGATAATCGACCTTTCAGTAACAGCGGTTTTTATCAGAGAGTGTGACTGAATCAGAACTAATGCCAAGGATATGGGTGCTTTTAGAGAACACAATTTTGTTTGATACGTTGCAAGTCAGTTGAGTGATAAAAATTTTGTTCTATGAACGGCGAGTTGAGCCAGTTGTCAAATGAAATAATTGATCTTAAATTTTAAGGAAAAGGACTTCTTGAATTATTTTTACACTGATAATATTTTTACAATGATATTAAGAGGAAATTCATAACCAACACTTTAAAATTTCAAAGAACTGCCAGACAGCCGAATAAACACGTTGAGCAAATATAGTGAAGTTAATCGACATATGTAAGACACTACGTATTAAGATATATGTATATTTTAAATGTATCAATGAAGGCATGATAGAACCTTGTATATTTATTTTGACCCGATATGGTGTTAAACTGTAAAAATTAATAGAACATAATCGAAATAAATATGAATGTATGTAAATGTAATAAATACATACTGATAGTAACCCGGCAGACATTGTTCTGCCCTAAATTTGCCTTTCTGCACACATTTTAATAAGCTTTTTCCGTCTAACTCTGCCCTGTCCCTCTACACTTTTTCCTAATCCTTTTATTCACTCCTCCCTCCCTCTTTTTTGCTTCATCTTCATCTTCGTCTCATTCTATATCTTTCTCAGTCTCCTTCTCTCTTTTCTCTTCTATCAAGTTTTTCTCCTTCTTCTTTATCTCTTATTGCCAGTCCCAGAGGGTGGTATGTATTTTGTTCCAGTCCCATTCCGAGTCTCAGTCCCAGTCCCACTCCGAGTCTCAGTCTCAGTCCCAGTCCTAGTCCTAATCCTAGTCCCAGTCCGTCTCTGGTATACTTCCCGGAAAAAAACATCGCAAATACTAATATAGGCAAATTGATATACGAAATTTCAGGCAAATCGAAGAGGACGTATGTAAATAGGTATGTGGGTATTATTAATTCTTGTCTTTATTTCGGCTTCGCGTGCATATTTATCAGTTTTGCCAGATTGATGTGACAGTCACGGAAAATGATATAATTTAATATGTTTCCAAACATTCTGGGATACAGAAAGTGTTGCTTTCATGCCACAGTCTTATTAAGAATGGCACTGCCGTGGAATCACTAAAATGAATCACCTTTAAACTAGGTGTTCCCGAATCCTAGTTCAACAGTATGCGCAAACCTGAGCTTTGGCCTGCTGGTGTGGCTGTTTGCCCTTTTCGGTTCCGCCAAAAACCGGTTCTTCGGAAATCGTAAACATTGAATCTAACGTGGGTATTCTTAGACCTATTGAGCTAAAATCTAAATATACGCTTTATTATCAAAATTTATGTAACGAAATCATCGCAATTATATATAGGATTTTCAGGTCAAATGAAATTTTTTCAAGTCAAATGAAACTTTTTTCATTTCAAATGAACCTTTTTTCATTTTAAATGAATCTTTTTCATTTTAAATGAAACTTTTTTCATTTTAAAGGAAACTATTTTCATTTCAAATGAAACTTTTTTCAAGTCAAATGAAACCATACTACTAAGGTAATTGTCAAGATATATTTATATCGTACTTTATAACGCTATTTATCAAATTTTTCTTTAAGACAACTATTTCTAATTACCCACATTGAAGGCAAAATTTTTGCTTAAATTTTCTTTGTGAATTTAAGCTGCAGTTAAGGTCGGCTTAGTTTAACCTTGCCTTTTGATCGTTTAAATTTTTTTAATAGATAAAGTAGCAGGGTTATACGCTTTTTTTCCTGACCCCAAATCCTATCGAAAAATCGATGGCGCGATATTGGTTAATAAATCGACCCATTCTAATATATATATTCTAAGTATTACATTTAATTACAAGTATTACATTTAATTACAATGAAAAACAAGTAAGGAAGGCTAAGTTCGGGTGTAACCGAACATTACATACTCAGTTGAGAGCTATGGCGACAAAATAAGGAAAATGAACCTGGGGTAACCCTGGAATGTGGTTGTATGACATGTGTATCAAATGAAAGGTATTAAAGAGTATTTTAAGAGAGAGTAGGCCATAGTTCTATGTATGGACGCCATTTAGGGATATCGCCATAAAGGTGGACCAGGGCTGACTCTATAATTTGTTTGTACGATATGGGTATCAAATGAAAGGTGCTACTGAGCATTTTAAGAGGGAGTGGGCCTTAGGTCTATCGGTGGACGCCTTTTCGAGATGTCCCCATTAAGGTGGACCAGGGGTGACTCTATAATGTGTTTGTACGATATGGGTATCAAATGAAAGGTGGTAATGAGTATTTTAAAAGGGAATGGGCTTTAGTTCTATAGGTGAACGCCTTTTCGAGAAATCGCCATAAAGGTGGACCAGGGGTGACTCTAGAATATGTTTGTAAGATATGGGTATCAAATGAAAGCTGTTAATGAGTATTTTGAAAAGGAGTGATCCTTAGCTCCATAGGTGGACGCCGTTTCGAGATATCGCCATAAAGGTGGACCAGGGGTGTTTCTAGAATGTGTTTGTACGATATGGGAATCAAATGAAAGGTGTTGCTGAGCATTTTAGAGTGGGCATTAGGTCTATAGGTGGACGCCTTTTCGAGATATCGCCATTAGGGTGGGCCAGGGGTGACTCTGGAATGTTTGTACGATATGGGTATCAAACGAAAAGTGTTACTGAGCATTTTAAGAGGGAGTGGGCATTAGGTCTATAGGTGGACGCCTTTTCGAAATGTCGCTATTAGGGTGGGCCAGGGGTGACTCTAGAATGTGTTTGTATGATATGGGTATCAAATGAAAGATGGTAATGAGTATTTTAAAAGGGAGTAATCCTTAGTTCTATAGGTGGACGCTTTTCGAGATATCGCCATAAAGGTGGACCAAGGGACACTCTAGAATGTTTGTACGATATGGGTATCAAACGAAGGGTGTTACTGAGCATTTTAAGAGGGAGTGGGCATGAGGTCTATAGGTGGACGCCTTTTCGAGATATCGTCATTAGGGTGGGCCAGGGGTGACTCTAGAATGTGTTTGTACGATATGGGCATCAAACGAAAGGTGTTACTGAGCATTTTAAGAGGGAGTGGGCATTAGGTCTATAGGTGGACGCCCTTTCGAGATATCGCCATTAGGGTGGGCCAGGGGTGACTCTAGAATGTTTGTACGATATGGGTATCAAACGAAAGGTGTTACTGAGCATTTTAAGAGGGAGTGGGCATTAGGTCTATAGGTGGACGCCTTTTCGAGATATCGCCATTAGGGTGGGCCAGGGGTGACTCTAGAATGTGTTTGTACGATATGGGTATCAAATGAAAGGTGGTAAGGAGTATTTTAAAAGGGAGTAATCCTTAGTTCTATAGGTGGACGCCTTTTCGAGATATCGCCATAAAGGTGGACCAAGGGTGACTCTAGAATGTTTGTACGATATGGGTATCAAACGAAAGGTGTTACTGAGCATTTTAAGAGGGAGTGGGCATTAGGTGTATAGGTGGACGCCTTTTCGAGATATCGCCATTAGGGTGGGCCAGGGTGACTCTAGAATGTGTTTGTACGATATGGGTATCAAATGAAAGGTGGTAATGAGTATTTTAAAAGGGGTAATCCTTAGTTCAATAGGTGGACGCCTTTTCGAGATATCGCCATAAAGGTGGACCAAGGGTGACTCTAGAATGTTTGTACGAAATGGGTATCAAACGAAAGGTATTACTGAGCATTTTAAGAGGGAGTCGGAATTAGGTCTATAGGTGGACGCCTTTTCGAGATATCGCCATTAGGGTGGGCCAGGTGTGACTCTAGAATGTTTGTACGATATGGGTATCAAACGAAAGGTGTTACTGAGCATTTTAAGAGGGAGTGGGCATTAGGTCTATAGGTGGACGCCTTTTCGAGATATCGCCATTAGGGTGGGCCAGGGGTGACTCTAGAATGTTTGTACGATATGGGTATCAAACTAAAGGTGTTACTGAGCATTTTAAGAGGGAGTGGACATTAGGTCTATAGGTGGACGCCTTTTCGAGATATCGCCATTAGGGTGGGCCAGAGGTGACTCTAGAATGTTTGTACGATATGGGTATCAAACGAAAGGTGTTACTGAGCATTTTAAGAGGGAGTGGGCATTAGGTCTATAGGTGAACGCCTTTTCGAGATATCGCCATTAGGGTGGGCCAGGGGTGACTCTAGAATGTGTTTGTACGATATGGATATCAAATTAAAGGTATTAATGAGGGTTTTAAAAGCGAGTGGCCCTTAGATGTATATGTGAAGGTGTTCTCGCGACATCGACCAAAATGTGGACCAGGTGATCTAGAAAATCATCTGTCGGGTTCTGCTAATTTATTTATATATGCAATACCACTAACAGTATTCCTGCCAAGATTCCAAGGGCTGTTAATTTCGCCTTGTAGAACTTTTTCATTTTCTTCTACTTAATATGGTAGGTTTCACACCCATTTTACAAAGTTTTTTCCAAAGTTATATTTTGCGTCAATAAACCAATCCAGTTACCATGTTTCATCCCTTTTTTCGTATTTGGTATAGAATTATGGCATTTTTTTCATTTTTCGTAATTTTCGATATCGATAAAGTGGGCGTGGTTATGGTCGGATTTCGGCCATTTTTTACACCAAGATAAAGTGAGTTCAGATAAGTAGGTGGGCTAAGTTTAGTAAAGATATATCGTTGTTTGCTCAAGTTATTGTGTTAACGGCCGAGCGGAAGGACAGACGGTGGACTGTGTATAAAAACTGGGCGTGGCTTCCACCTATTTCGCCCATTTTCACAGAGAACAGTTACCGTCATAGAGTCTATGTCCCTACCAAATTTGAGAAGGATTGGTAAAGTTTTGTTCGACTTATGGCATTAAAAGTATTCTAGACAAACTAAATGAAACTGGGCGGAGCCACGCCCATTTTGAAATTTTCTTTTATTTTTGTATTTTGTTGCATCATATCATTACAGGAGTTGAATTTTGACTTAATTTACTTATATACAGTAAAGATATTAAATTTTTTGTTAAAATTTGAATTAAAAAAAATTTTTTTTTAAAAAGTGGGCGCGTTCTTCATCCAATTTTGCTAATTTTTATTTAGCACATATATAGTAATAGTAGTAGCGTTCCTGCCAAATTTCATCATGATATCTTCAACGACTGCCAAATTACAGCTTGCAAAACTTTTAAATTACCTTCTTGTAAAAGTGGGCGGTGCCACGCCCATTGTCCAAAATCTTACTAATTTTCTATTCTGTGTCATAACGTCAACCCATCTGCCAAGTTTCATCGCTTTAACCGCCTTTGGCAATGAATTATCGCATTTTTTCGGTTTTTCGAAATTTTCGATATCGAAAAAGTGGGCGTGGTTATAGTCCGATATCGTTCATTTTAAATAGCGATCTGAGATGAGTGCCCAGGAATCTACATACCAAATTTCATCAAGATACCTCAAAATTTACTCAAGTTATCGTGTTAACGGACGGACGGACGGACGGACGGACATGGCTCAATCAAATTTTTTTTCGATCCTGATTATTTTGATATATGGAAGTCTATATCTATCTCGATTCCTTTATATATGTACAACCAACCGTTATCCAATCAAACTTAATATACTCTGTGAGCTCTGCTCAACTGAGTATAAAAATAAAGTTAAAGTTAAAGTTAAATATTAACTTCTCATTTATTCAATAAAAGTAAAAAATTTGTTTTCTTATCGGTCACCACGCTTAAAAAGCTTAACTTGAATTAATATCAAAGACAAAACTTGAATTAATATCAAAGAAAACAAAATGTTGCATAAATATTATAATTGCATAAGTTGATAATATGCAATAGCTTTACCGCGGCAGTCCCCGAGTGCCACACGTCCTTTTTTAATTGTAATTTGCCGACCTATATTTCTTACTTCTTGCAGTAGTTTTTGCGTATAATAATCCAATCACTACTTTGACAGTTTTCTTTAAAATTATACAAGTTTTTCACAAAAGTGTCGCAACCGTAACAATGGACTCTCACATGATTCCGTTTATGACGTCAGTTAGTATTCGCTACATAGATTATATTTTTAGTAAAGAACTAGTATATTTGATGACATTGAGAGTGATATGGAGAGGGCAGGTTCATTTTTGTTACCTCTTGCGTTCCGCTCGGCATATGCTCATATTTTGACTGTCAGGAAGGTATTTTTCATTTATCTACTTTGTTCAGGAAACCCTCCCCCTGAACGTAATAACACACATACATAGATATGTTCACGGTTAAAAGTTTGAGTCTAAATATAATATATTTAGATTTGAAATTCAAACGTTTTAAATACCAATAAATATTACAGGTCTGAATTCAGTTTCAATTTTAAACTTTAAGATTTTAAACGCAAACGAATGAGGTTTAGAAACAAACAAAAAAATTTTATTAAAATTTAGCCCAGATTAGACTACCAGCTTCCTTCCCTTGCCATACTATTAATCAAAATACAAACCGGCTGTGTAGGTATGAACTTTTTTACTTATTTATTAAAGGCATACATACATATGTATGCACACATGCATTTAGTTAATCAGTACAAATACCTATACAACATAGACATGTGCATTTTGACATTAGCGGATGCGGTATGCGCTTTGTTAAGGAAAGCCTATGAGATCTACGTAGAGATGTAGGAAAGATGGACCGTACAATAATTTTTTTTCTAAGATAAAGTTTTGCGACGTGAAACAAAACCTCCAGGCCTCACTTATGAAGTGGCTTGGTGTCGCTACCGCTGAGCTGCAACCCCGTGATCACACTTTGTCCGCTATGTAAATAGATATCCTAAAAGTAGATTTCCAAATGCGTGTAACAGTCAACTTCAACCGGTTAAAAGCAGCCAACGTCTATTTTTAGTGAATATTTATGCTTATATCAATTTCTGCTTCTACTTCATTCTTATTAAAAATTCCCCAAATGCAATTGCGCGCAGTTTGGAACTATCAAACGCATTTAATGGCCGGGTCATAGGCAAATTTTTAATATTAATGGGTTCAAGGCATTTTTTGCATGACAGTAACATCACCACAATCACGCAAGATGTTGGGTTTATAAATATAAAGAAGCTTCAGATTTAGCAATTGAAACTTATTTCGCCCTGCCCATTCACATACAAAATTTCGCGAAGCACTATTATGAACCTTCTCACTATACACCAAAAACACCTGCTAACGTATTTGGGTTTCTTTTCTACTGCTAAAATGCAGTTTTTAATTGTGAAAAATATTAGAAAAGTCCGAAGTGGAAAAATTAAATTTTACTTGCAAAGTATGAAATTTCCCTTAGCCGAAGCAAATGTGGAACTCTCCTTATTATACTTTGCTTGCAACAAAAGTTGTAAATTGTCTACTTTTTCGTGTCCAGTGTCGCTTGATCTATCGTTCTCCATAAAAATACGTGCAATCTACTCATAATGCATAAGATTGCGTTGAATGCATCTATTAAAAACGTTCATTGTGGCTCGGTCAAAAATGCGTACTATAGACGGGGTCTATTTTTCACACCAAAAGGTTTAGAAACGCCTACGTACGCACACGTCTACGTGTGCCTACGGAGTTTCGCTATAAACGCTCGACGGGCTTACCAAAGTAAATTTTGCAATCATTGCTTCCACTCCCTTAGAACTTCTAGACAAATACCAAACCTTTTTTTCCCAATCTTGACCGCCATAATTTTTATACTCAGCTGAGCAGAGCTCACGGAGTATGTTAATTTTGTTCAAATAACGGTACATCGTAACGGCATAAACTAATCGAGATAGATATAGACTTCTATATATCAAAATGATCTGGGCGAAAAAAGAAATGCATTTAGCCATGTCCGTCCGCCCGTCCGTCTACCCGTAAACACGATAACTTGAGTAAATTTTGAGGTATATTAATGAAATTTGGTATGTTAGTTCATGGGCACTCATCTCAGATCGCTGTTTAAAATGAACGAAATCGGACTGTAACCACGCCTTTTTCGATATCGAAAATTTCGAAAAACCGAAAAAGTGCGATAATTCTTTACCAAAGACGGATAAAACGATGAAACTTGGTAGGTGGGTTGACCTTATGACGCAGAATAGAAAATTAGTACAATTTTGGACAATGGGCGTGGCACCGCCCACTTTTAAAAGAAGGTAATTTATAAGTTTTGCAAGCTGTAATTTGGCAGTCGTTGAAGATATCATGATGAAATTTGGCAGGAACGTTACTCCTATTACTGTATGTGTTCTAAATAAAGACTAGCAAAATCGGATGACGAATACGCCCACTTAAAAAAATTTTTTTTTTTAAAGTAAAATTTTAACAAAAAATTTAATATCTTTACAGTATATAAGTAAATTATGTCAATATTCAACTCCAACATTTGTCTCCAAAGCTCTCAGTTGAATTTGTAATATTCGGTTACACCCGAACTTAGCCTTCTTGCTTGTTTTGTGTAGATGATAAAGTATATATGTATGCTGAAATGAAACAACTTTATAGTTTGATTTTCATTTACGTTTTTATTTTTCAAAAATTTTGTGCCCAAAGAAAATTCAATTTTTATACTCAGCGTGCTTTGCACATAGAGTATATTAACTTTGATTGGATAACGGTTAGTTGTACAGGTATAAATGAATCGAGATAGATATAGACTTCCATATATCAAAATCATCAGTATCGAAAAAAAATTTGGTTGAGCCATGTCCGTCCGTCCCTCCGTCCGTTAACAAGATATCTTCACCAAATTTGGTACACGAGCTTATCTGACCCAGAATATATTGGTATTGAAAATGGGCGAAATCGGATGATAACGACGCCCACTTTTTATATATATAGCATTTTGGAAAACACAAAAAACCTGATTATTTAGCAAATAATACACCTAGAATGTTGAAATTTTACATGTGGGGTGATATTGAGACTCTTGATAAAAATTTGAAAATTTTTTTAAAATACGCGTGGCACCGCCCACTTGTGATAAAATCAACCTATCGTAACAAGAGAGGTAGCCTTCAGAATGCTTTGAAGAAAAACTAACGCTATCGGTTAAGTACCACGCCCATTTTTATATAAAAGATTTTTAAAAGGGCCGTGGACGAATAAAATAAACTGTATCTTTGCAAAAAGAGCTTTATATCAATGGTATTTCATTTTCCAAGTGGATTTATAACAATAAATAGGAAAAACTTCAAATTTTGAAAAATGGGCATGGCACCGCCCCTTTTATGACTAAGTTTCTATGTTTCGGGAGCCATATTTCAAAGAAAAACAAGTAAGAACGGGACTGTCTTCGGCTGTGCCGAAGACTTCATACCTTTCATGAATAGGGCTGAACAATAATCTTATCCCGTTCGTAATCTCCGAATAATCGGATGTATAAGATAAGAAATATATAGTGAACAGATCTGCATAACTTAACGATTTTTAAGATAAATATAAAATAAAAAATTGGTAGGTAATCTGTGTGAGGATGCAAAGCTTCACGTTTTTTGTGGTCTGCATGTAAAAACTATGACTACGAATCACGTATTTCAAAAATATATGACGTAAACGTAACTATTTGATGAAATTTGATGAATTTTGAAGCTTCTAGCCGTAAAAAAGGGGCAAAAATTACAGTTTATATCAAGTATATAATATATATACCACCGATCTCTATGATTTTTTCAGACAACAATATATGCTATATATGTAAGCATATGGTGAAATTTGAAGCGTCTAGCTGTTAAAAAGGGGCAGAAATTGCGCAAAGTTTCTTAACTGAACAATCGGTTGTATGAGATATATACTATATATACCATCGATCTCAATGATTTTTTCAGACAACAATATAATCTATACACGTAAGCATTTGGTGAAAGTTGAAGCTTCTAGGTGTTAAAACGGGGAAGAAATTGCGCAAAGTTTCTTATCTGAACAATCGGTTGTATGGGATATATACTATATATACCACCGGTATCTATGATTTTCTCAGACAATAATATATGCTATACACGTAAGCATTTAGTGAAATTTGAACATATGTATCTAAACGATTTTTAAGATAAATATAAAATAAAAAATAGGTAGGTAATCTGTGTGAGGATGCAAAGCTTCACGTTTTTTGTGGTCTGCATGTAAAAACTATGACTACGAATCACGTATTTCAAAAATATATGACGTAAACGTAACTATTTGATGAAATTTGATGAATTTTGAAGCTTCTAGCCGTAAAAAAGGGGCAAAAATGACAGTTTGTATGAAGCGTATAATATATATACCACCGATCTCTATAATTTTTTCAGACAACAATATATGCTATATCCGTAAGCATTTTGTGAAATTTGAAGCTTCTAGCTGTTAAAACGGGGCAGAAATTGCGCAAAGTTTCTTATCTGAACAATCGGTTGTATGAGATATATACTATATATACCACCGATCTCTATGATTTTTTCAGACAACAATATATGCTATATACGTAAGCAATCGGTGAAATTTGAAGCTTATAGCTGTTAAAATGGGGTAGAAATTGCGAAAAGTTTCTTATCTGAACAATCGGTTGTATGAGATATATACTATATATACAACCGATCTCTATGATTTTTTCAGACAACAATATATGCTATATACGTAAGTATTCGGTGAAGTTTGAAGCTTATAGCTGTTAAAATGGGGCTAAAATTTGCCAAAAATATATATATATATACTATATATATATATTATATATACTATATATATATATTATATATACCACCATATATATACTATATATACCACCGATCTTTATGATTTTTTCAGGCAACAATATATGCTATATACCTAAGCATTCGTTGAAATTTGAACCCTCTAGCTCTTAAAATGGGGCAGTAATTACGAAAAGTTCCTTATCTGAACAATCGGTTGTGGGGGATATATATACTATATATACGACCGATCTCATCAATTTTTTCGGGCAACAATATGTGCAATATACGAAAGTATATGGTGAAGTTTGAAGCTTCAATCTGTTAAATTGGGTAAGATATTACAAAAATCCTCTTTTTCTGAAAAATCGGTTGTATGGAGGATATATGCTATAGTGGTCCGATCCGGTTGGTTCCGACAAATGTCTAATCGGACACCCAAATACACCCGCTCACCAAATTTTATCAAGATATCTCAAAAATTGAGGGACTAGTTTGCATACAAACAGACAGACGGACAGACGGACAGACGGACATGGCTAAATCAACTCAGCTCTTCAACCTGATTATTTCGGTATACTTAATGGTGGGTCTATCTATTTTCCTTTAAGGACTTACAATTTTCGGTTTCGTGACGAAATTAATATACCATTTCATTTTCATGAAAGGTATAATTAACGGGTCGTAATAAAATTGGGTACACAAATTTTCCCTATAGCAGGAAATATTTCTAGAAAAAATGGACGAGATCGGTTGAATACCACGCCCACTTTTATATAAAAGATTTTTAAAAGGGTCGCAGACGAAAATAATAAGCTATATCTTAGCGAAAAAGAGCTTTGTATCAATAGAATTTTATTTTCTAAATTGAATTATAACATTAAATTGGAAAACACTAAAATTTTTGAAAATGGGTGTTGCACCGCCCCTTTTATGACTAAGCAATTTTCTCGAAGAAAAATCAACATATCGTAATGAAATTCGTTAAATCTCTTCGGATGTTATCGCGCCTTACATTTATTTATTTTTAATTCAGTAACAGAAATTACTGCGAATACTCATTAAATTTACGAGTGTAATAGATAAAAAGACGTTTAAGTCAAAGATCATAACCAACCCAGAGTTTAGGTGGTCGTTTAATGCTTAAACAAATGCAACAACACAAAAAGCCTTGTGCACAGAGTACCGCATAGAATCAGAATGATTAAACTCTACTGCATCAAGCAAATATTATTAAATAACAAGTAAGGAAGGCTAAGTTCGGGTGTAACCGAACATTACATACTCAGTTGAGAGCTATGGCGACAAAATAAGGAAAATGAACCTGGGGTAACCCTGGAATGTGGTTGTATGACATGTGTATCAAATGAAAGGTATTAAAGAGTATTTTAAGAGAGAGTAGGCCATAGTTCTATGTATGGACGCCATTTAGGGATATCGCCATAAAGGTGGACCAGGGCTGACTCTATAATTTGTTTGTACGATATGGGTATCAAATGAAAGGTGCTACTGAGCATTTTAAGAGGGAGTGGGCCTTAGGTCTATCGGTGGACGCCTTTTCGAGATGTCCCCATTAAGGTGGACCAGGGGTGACTCTATAATGTGTTTGTACGATATGGGTATCAAATGAAAGGTGGTAATGAGTATTTTAAAAGGGAATGGGCTTTAGTTCTATAGGTGAACGCCTTTTCGAGAAATCGCCATAAAGGTGGACCAGGGGTGACTCTAGAATATGTTTGTAAGATATGGGTATCAAATGAAAGCTGTTAATGAGTATTTTGAAAAGGAGTGATCCTTAGCTCCATAGGTGGACGCCGTTTCGAGATATCGCCATAAAGGTGGACCAGGGGTGTTTCTAGAATGTGTTTGTACGATATGGGAATCAAATGAAAGGTGTTGCTGAGCATTTTAGAGTGGGCATTAGGTCTATAGGTGGACGCCTTTTCGAGATATCGCCATTAGGGTGGGCCAGGGGTGACTCTGGAATGTTTGTACGATATGGGTATCAAACGAAAAGTGTTACTGAGCATTTTAAGAGGGAGTGGGCATTAGGTCTATAGGTGGACGCCTTTTCGAAATGTCGCTATTAGGGTGGGCCAGGGGTGACTCTAGAATGTGTTTGTATGATATGGGTATCAAATGAAAGATGGTAATGAGTATTTTAAAAGGGAGTAATCCTTAGTTCTATAGGTGGACGCTTTTCGAGATATCGCCATAAAGGTGGACCAAGGGACACTCTAGAATGTTTGTACGATATGGGTATCAAACGAAGGGTGTTACTGAGCATTTTAAGAGGGAGTGGGCATGAGGTCTATAGGTGGACGCCTTTTCGAGATATCGTCATTAGGGTGGGCCAGGGGTGACTCTAGAATGTGTTTGTACGATATGGGCATCAAACGAAAGGTGTTACTGAGCATTTTAAGAGGGAGTGGGCATTAGGTCTATAGGTGGACGCCCTTTCGAGATATCGCCATTAGGGTGGGCCAGGGGTGACTCTAGAATGTTTGTACGATATGGGTATCAAACGAAAGGTGTTACTGAGCATTTTAAGAGGGAGTGGGCATTAGGTCTATAGGTGAACGCCTTTTCGAGATATCGCCATTAGGGTGGGCCAGGGGTGACTCTAGAATGTGTTTGTACGATATGGGTATCAAATGAAAGGTGGTAAGGAGTATTTTAAAAGGGAGTAATCCTTAGTTCTATAGGTGGACGCCTTTTCGAGATATCGCCATAAAGGTGGACCAAGGGTGACTCTAGAATGTTTGTACGATATGGGTATCAAACGAAAGGTGTTACTGAGCATTTTAAGAGGGAGTGGGCATTAGGTGTATAGGTGGACGCCTTTTCCAGATATCGCCATTAGGGTGGGCCAGGGAGACTCTAGAATGTGTTTGTACGATATGGGTATCAAATGAAAGGTGGTAATGAGTATTTTAAAAGGGGTAATCCTTAGTTCTATAGGTGGACGCCTTTTCGAGATATCGCCATAAAGGTGGACCAAGGCTGACTCTAGAATGTTTGTACGATATGGGTATCAAACGAAAGGTATTACTGAGCATTTTAAGAGGGAGTCGGAATTAGGTCTATAGGTGGACGCCTTTTCGAGATATCGCCATTAGGGTGGGCCAGGTGTGACTCTAGAATGTTTGTACGATATGGGTATCAAACGAAAGGTGTTACTGAGCATTTTAAGAGGGAGTGGGCATTAGGTCTATAGGTGGACGCCTTTTCGAGTTATCGCCATTAGGGTGGGCCAGGGGTGACTCTAGAATGTTTGTACGATATGGGTATCAAACGAAAGGTGTTACTGAGCATTTTAAGAGGGAGTGGACATTAGGTCTATAGGTGGACGCCTTTTCGAGATATCGCCATTAGGGTGGGCCAGGGGTGACTCTAGAATGTTTGTACGATATGGGTATCAAACGAAAGGTGTTACTGAGCATTTTAAGAGGGAGTGGGCATTAGGTCTATAGGTGGACGCCTTTTCGAGATATCGCCAATAGGGTGGGACAGGGGTGACTCTAGTATGTGTTTGTACGATATGGATATCAAATTAAAGGTATTAATGAGGGTTTTAAAAGCGAGTGGCCCTTAGATGTATATGTGAAGGCGTTCTCGCGATATCGACCAAATTTTGACCAGGTGATCCAGAAATACATCTGTCGGGTACTGTTAATTTATTTATATATGCAATACCACTAACAGTATTCCTGCCAAGGGTCCAAGGGCTGTTGATTTCGCCTTGTAGAACTTTTTCATTTTCTTCTACTTAATATGGTAGGTGTCACACCCATTTTACAAAGTTTTTTCCAAAGTTATATTTTGCGTCAATAAACCAATCCAGTTACCATGCTTCATCCCTTTTTTCGTATTTGGTATAGAATTATGGCATTTTTTCATTTTTCGTAATTTTCGATATCGATAAAGTGGGCGTGGTTATTGTCGGATTTTGGCCATTTTTTATACCAAGATAAAGTGAGTTCAGATAAGTACGTGGGCTAAGTTTAGTAAAGATATATCGGATTTTGCTCAAGTTATTGTGTTAAGGGTCGAGCGGAAGGACAGACGGTGGACTGTGTATAAAAACTGGGCGTGGCTTCTACCGATTTCGCCCATTTTCACAGAGAACAGTTACCGTCATAGAATCTATGCTCCTACCAAATTTGAGAAGGATTGGTAAATTTTTGTTTGACTTATGGCAATAAAAGTATTCTAGACAAACTAAATGAAAATGGGCGTAGCCACGCCCATTTTGAAATTTTCTTTTATTTTTATATTTTGTTGCATCATATCATTACTGGAGTTGAATTTTGACTTAATTTACTTATATACAGTAAAGATATTAAATTTTTTGTTAAAATTTGAATTTAAAAAAATTTTTTTTTAAAAAGTGGGCGTGTTCTTCATCCAATTTTGCTAATTTTTATTCAACACAAATATAGTAATAGTAGTAACGTTCCTGCCAAATTTCATTATGATATCTTCAACGACTGCCAAATTACAGCTTGCAAAACTTTTAAATTACCTTCTTGTTAAAGTGGGCGGTGCCACGCCCATTGTCCAAAATCTTACTAATTTTTTATTCTGCGTCATAACCTCAACCCATCTACCAAGTTTCGTCGCTTTATCTGTCTTTTGTAATGAATTATCGCACTTTTTCGGTTTTTCGAAATTTTCGATATCGAAAAAGTGGGCGTGGTTATAGTCCGATATCGTTCATTTTAAATAGCGATCTGAGATGAGCGCTCAGGAACCTACATACCAAATTTCATCAAGATACCTCAAAATTTACTCAAGTTATCGTGTTAACGGACGGACGGACGGACGGACGGACGGACATGGCTCAATCAAATTTTTTTTCGATCCTGATTATTTTGATATATGGAAGTCTATATCTATCTCGATTCCTTTATATATGTACAACCAACCGTTATCCAATCAAACTTAATATACTCTGTGAGCTCTGCTCAACTGAGTATAAAAACAAGTACATTATATACTCAGCGTGAGCTTCAATTGTGTGCAAGGCACGCTGAGTATAAAAATGTTTAGTCTTTTTAAGTTTGAAAAATTTAGTAGTCAGAAGCAAGGTTTAATATTTATACTCATATTTCTAACTGTGTACATACATATGTACTTGTTTAATTATTTATGTATGCTCAACTGCAATTTTGTATAGCTCTGATAACTTCGCCAGTTTCTTTTTATAAGGTAAATTGTAGGCAAAGTATTGTTATTTGCACAACTGTATTAATTTTCAAACAAAGGAATTAACTTAAGTATAAGTAAGCAAAATGAAAAATCGTTTTTAACAAACTGAATGCAAAATATGTCATAGTCTTTGACGTAGGACAAAAGCTAAGTAAACTTATGTATGTAACTTAACTATATTTCCATAAATTTTTTATGTACACATACATATGTACATACAATTGAATATATACAATTAAATATTTGCTAACTATTTTTGAATGTCTTCGTCCTAAAGAAAAATTTCATATTGAAGATCGTTTAATGAAAAAGGGGCAAACGATTCTCCAAATATTATATATGTATAGGGTGCCTTAGAAAGATATACGTTTGTTATATCAATTTTTTTTATACCCAGCTGTACTTGTATAAAGGGTATTATAGCTTTGATTGGATAACGGTTGGTTGTACAGGTATAAAGGAATCGAGATAGATATAGACTTCCATATATCAAAATCATCAGTATAGAAAAACAAATTGATTGAGCCATGTCCGACCGTCCGTCCGTCTGAGCTTAATATTAATGGTATTTTATTTCC
Source organism: Eurosta solidaginis (assembly GCF_040869045.1). Classification (NCBI taxonomy): domain Eukaryota; kingdom Metazoa; phylum Arthropoda; class Insecta; order Diptera; family Tephritidae; genus Eurosta; species Eurosta solidaginis. The sequence continues at coordinate 74,038,271 of NC_090323.1, read as the reverse complement.
CAAGTGGATGTATAACAATAAATAGGAAAAACTTCAAAGTTCAAAAAATCGGCGTGACAAACAGCATTTCAAGTGTACAGCTGGGTATGTAATGTTCGTTTTCACCCGAACTTAGACTTCCTTACTTGTTTTTCTATAATCTAAATACTTAAAAATTTATGAGCAATTCTTATATGAAACCTCTGACCGTAAAAACTATCTGAAATACCTTCCGACAAAAGCGTAAAACCCCTAAGTCGAATAGGACAGTCTAGTAAGACCTCACATAGCTTGAATTTTCCCATGGTACCTACCCTAAAACCCCTATTAAAATGATCGTTTGGGAAACTTACATTCCATAGATAGGCTTGCGAAATATGTATCTAAGGTGCAAAAACATATGCCTAATTTGCAATCTTATTCCAAAAATTTATAAATACATAACATGGTAGCAATACGATGCTTGACATGGGTTCTTCATGCACTTACTGAAAAAGTGTTGTAAAAAGCCATAAACAAGCTTTCCATACTTTGTGAGGCATTCAGGCCAACATCGTATATTTTTAAGTTTTTTAAAGAGATGTTTTGTGTACTTAATATTTTTTTTAAATCAAATTTACTTTGTTGTTGCAAGGACATTATTTTCCCATTTAACTAATTTTACACGGTCTTAGGGTCTTGTCTAATGCAGACTCAAGGCAAGTGTTAGCCTTGTTCAATTATTGATACAAGGTAATACATTGAGTTTTCATACATTTAGTCCCTGAGTATTCATAATAAAAAACTAATTTACCTCGTTGGCCGCATACAACAGCGAATGTCCTAGGGCCAAGTCCAGGGCCAAGTAAAATCAAAAATTAAAAAGTCTTTTAAATTACAAAAAAGTTTTTCTAAGCGTGGTCGCCGCTCGGCAATGATTTGGCAAACACTTCAAGTATATTTCCGCCATGCAAGGCTTCTCAGTGAAAGCTCATCTGCCTTGTAGATGCCGTTCGGAGTCGGCATAAAACATGTAGGTTGGAAGAGTTACTGTGAACTTTTTAGGAAAATTCAAATAACTCTTTCATTCAACAGTGTAAATACATTTACTTTAAGTAACACTGTAAAGAAATACACAGCTGAACGAAGGTTTTCGTCATATATATTTTCTAAAATATTCGCAGTATTTTCTATTGCAAAATGTTTTTAGCAGTTCTTTATAAAAATATAATTTATGCAATATAATAAAATATGTTAACAAAGTTCTTTATTTACTACAAAAGGAGACTTTTGATTTCCCATTTCTTATATTTCTTCGTAAGACGTTACAAATCACAAGATTTAACTAACTTTTGTCAACCCAAAAATTCGGCAAAATAAATCTAGCTGTTACCTGGAAAATGATACCATTTTCCATGCCGATCTTGAAATATTAGAATATTTGCATACAAAACTTTCCCCGTACACCCCCAAAATCGGGCAAAGAAACTGATTTTCTTACCTTTGGACCCTTGCGAACCTATAACTTTGTTGGCAAAAAAGAGATTTTCAGTTTCTTTGGGGTCATATAAGAAGAGTTATATATGTATATCAGTTTACAAAATTTGTTATTACTTTGCTATTTTTCAACCGATTTGTTGATTGTTTGAACAAACTTGATCTGGTCGATAGCTTCGCTAAATCTCAGAACCAATATAATTTTTCTTATTTTTATACCCAGCTGTACTTGTGCACAGGGTAGTATAACTTTGATTGGATAACGGTTGGTTGTACAAGTATAAAGGAATCGAGATAGATATAGACTTCCATATAGCAAAATCATCAGTATCGAAAAAAAATTTGATTGAGCCATGTCCGCCCGTCCGTCCGCCCGACTGTCCGTTAACAGGATAACTTGAGTAAATATTGAGATATCTTCACCAAATTTGGTACACGAGCTCATCTGGACCCAGAATAGGTATTGAAAATTAGCGAAATCGGATGATAACCACGCCCACTTTATATATATATAACATTTTGGAAAACAAAAACCCTGATTATTTAGTCAAAAATACACCTAGAATGTTGAAACTTGACGTATGGACTGATATTGAGACTCTTGATAAAAATTTGAAAAATTGTTTTAAAAGGGGCGTGGCACCGCCCACTTGTGATAAAATCAATTTTACAAATATTACTAATCATAAATCAAAAATCGTTAAACCTATCGTAACAAAATTACTATAAGGAATGATTTGAAGAAAAGTTCACGAAATCGGTTAAGGACCACGCCCACTTTTATATAAAAGATTTTTAAAAGGGTCGTGGGCGAATAAAATAACCTATATCTTTGCAAAAAGAGCTTTATATCAACGGTATTTCATTTCTCAAGTGGATTTATAACAATAAATAGGAAAAACTTCAAGTTAAAAAAAATGGGCGTGGCGCAGCCCCTTTTATGACTAAACAATTTTCTATGTTTTGGGAGCCATGAATCGAAGAAAAATTAACGGATCGTAATAAAATTGGGCACACTAATTTTCCCTATAGCAGGAAATATTTGTAAAAATGGACGAGATCGGTTAAAGACCACGCCCACTTTTATATAAAAGATTTTGAAAAGGGTCGTAGACGAAAATAATAAGCTATATCCTATCGAAAAAGAGCTTTGTATCAATAGAATTTTACTTTCTAAATTGAATTATAACATTAAATTGAAAAACACTAAAATTTTTGAAAATGGGTGTGGCGCCGCTCCTTTTTACTAAGCAATTTTCAATGTTCGGGAGCCATAACTCGAAGAAAAATTTACATATCGTAACGAAATTGGGTACACATGTTTTCCTTATAGCAGGAAATATTTCTAGCAGAAATGGAAAAGATTGGTTAAGTACCACGACCACTCTTATATAAATGACTTTAAAAGGGGTCGTAGGCAAAAATAGTAAGTTAAATCTTAGCGAAAAATAGTTTTGTACCAATAGTATTTTGTGCCATTATAACAAGAAATGGGAAAAAATTCAAATCTTGAAAAAAGGGCGTGGCACTTCCCCTTTTTTGAAATGCATTTGCTAACGTTTCTGGAGCCCTAACTCGACGAAAAATTTGGTGTTTAACAGGAAATGTTTTCAGTAAAAATGGACTAAATCGGTTAAATCGCCTTCTTTTATATAAAAGATTTTGTTAAATTGCGTATATGCAGGTAATAAGCTATTTCTAGTAAAAGCTGGAAAATTTCGTTAATAACCCTGCCCTTTTTTGTAATAACACTTTTTAGTACAATGGCATTTGTGTGTTTATGTTTATTGTTCTGTTATATCTTTATTTTAAAATAAACAGTAGGGAAATTCCCATATCTGAAGGAAAACTGCATTATTACCCGATCAAGGTCATTGGTGTTAGCCTCTGTATCCTTTTTGCTTCTTTTAGACGAAAATTAGTTCAGAATAGAACCATATGTATATGTATTATTGCGCAGCCTTGTAACACTATTAAGCACACAAAACAAACAACAACAGCATTTCAAGTGTACAGCTGGGTATGTAATGTTCGGTTTCACCCGAACTTAGACTTCCTTACATGTTAGCTTTATATTCTAATTCTGTGAGTTTTTTACTTAATAAATGATTAATTAACTAAATGTTATCTGCTATTTTATATTGACTGACGCACCCTAAACGCATATGGTTTCGAAAATTTTAAAATGCAACGTGGCAGTTCAAAGAGTTATCCAGTTCGAGAAGAATTTTGCACAGTGGTGTATTTAATCAATCTAGCTGGCCAAAAGTCGATTTTTCAAAATATTCCATTTTCTTAAATATACCTCCTGGTGTTCCTAGATGTCCGCTGAGTATACATACCCTAAAACCCGTCTGCAACGTCAACGGAGCTAACCGCGCATATCTACACTGAAAGAAATGGTGCTAGTAAAAGCAACAAATCGGGTCTGTTGTTCTTGACTTAACGGAGATTCGGTGAAATTGATCGAATTATGGTTAATTTGACCGAGTTCTTTGTCAAGCGAACAAATTAGTTTAGTAATTTCAACAGAAGAGAAATTGTCGCTCTTAAGTTAACAAAATTTTGTAAAATTGAAAGATTCCTAATCAATCTAACTGATTTTTCTGTTAACACAACTGATCTTACAGGTCCTTTCAACGGCGATCAACTGTCAATACATGAGCAAATTTCAAAGAGAAGTTTACGCTCACTGCGCTCTCTACTTTGTACTTGTTAAAAAAAACACCAAAATAAGAAAACCATCAAATCGAAAAAGCACACAAAATGGGAAAAAAATAAAAAACTAGTTTTTCAGTTATCAATACAAAACGAAAAAAACCCTTTTTTGAATTTACTGTGCAAAAAAATATGCGATACCGGGACACCTTTTTATCGAGTACAATTTTGCGAATTCTAGTCCAAGCAAAATGCAAAATTACGCCCTCTTGTTACAAAAGTTTTGCTTGAACGAACAGGATTTTTCCAAAGTTAATAACATTTTGTTCAAGTTTTTATGAATTTTCACTCACGCGAACGAATCTAATAAGATAATAAAAACATCCTTTTTTAATGTTGATGTATCAAACAAAATAAAAGTTTGAGTTGTTTTGGAATCGTTTCAACTTAAAGTGTTACGAAAATTAAACTTGCGGAATAACATGTAAAGTTACTCCAGTGGTGAATTACCTTCCTGCGATTTGATTCATTACTTTTCTATAACTTACAAGTTCTCTTTTTAAAATGTTACGTCAAGCCTTTATACTACAAGTTTTGTTCGAAACAATCAAGTGTGGCAACTACATGCGGGAGAAGAAATTGAGAATGAGCTGAGCTGCAACTGAAAGAATTGAGAATCAGTTTTGTGACTACTATTTTCATTTCTATATTCATATGTATGTATGCGTATTTATGTATTCACCGTGGTGTGATGTTAGCGTGCCCCGCCATCCACACCAAAGATCCTGGGTTCCAGCCCCGGGAGAAGCTACATCAAAATTTTAGAAACAAGCTTTTTCAATTAGAAGAAAAATGTTCTAAGCGGAGTCGCCTCTCGGCAGTGTTCGGCAAGCACTCCGAGTGTATTTCTGCCATGAAATGCTCTCAGTGAAAGCTTATATGCCTTGCAGATGCCGTTCGGAGTCATCATAAAACAAATAGGTCGCGTCCCGCCAATTTGTAAGCAAAATTAAAAAGGAGCACGACGCAAATTAGAAGAGAAGTTCGGCCTAAAATCTCTTCGGAGGTTATCGCGCCTTACATTTATTTATTTATTTGGCAACATCGGTACTTTCATACAAAGCTGTCGCAACAACTTTTATTCTTCATTTGACTACTAAACCGGTCAATTACGAATCAACTATTTGTGCACAGTTGATTCAATATCTTGTTGCGAAGGATAAAAATTTACAGAAATGTCGGTTGAATAGACCCGTGTTTCGGTTTATTTTACCAGTCTTTTCCTTTCAGTGTAAAATTGTATAAAAATTGTGTGCAGTTCTATGTAGTTTTTATCTAAAAATCAATGTACCCTTCTAACCTAAATACTGGTTCACTTGTCCTTAATCAAATCTAATTACATTTCTTTTAGGACAGGTAAATTTTTTTTAACTCATATGTTAAATTTTTTATACCGCATGTTTTGACTGGGTTATTTTTCTTGTAATACTACTACATTTCATTATTAAATTTTTTAAAAACCTTGCAAACAAAAAGATATATCTTTTTTTCATGGCATATCATCTCAGTCATGTTTTGGCAATACATAAGCTTGTGTTTCTTTCAAAGTTTAATAACAAAAACGGCTACGCATACCCGCGATTTTGGGAGTACTAATCAATTTTGTAAGAGACTGATACCTTTATTGGCGAAAAGTGGCAACCTTGTGAAAAGAGCCTCAGTAGAAACCCCTAGGTTAAAAGTCTTAAAATGTAATACTATGTCGATGTACCACATTTTATTCAAATCGGTTGAGCCATTTCCGAAATGGTAGTGGGTATATAGATAAATATAACAAGTAAGGAAGTCAAAGTTCGGGCGTAACCGAACATTACACACTCAGCTGAGAGCTTTGAAGACAAAATAAGGGAAAATTACCATTTAGCAAAATTAACCTAGGGTAACCCTGGAACGTATTTGTATGGCATGGGTTTCAAATGGAAGATATTAAAGAGTATTTTAAAAGGGAGTGGGCCTTAGTTCTATAGGTCGCCTTTTCGAGATATCGCCATAAAGGTGGACCTGGGTTGACTCTAGAATATGTTTGTACGATATGGGTATCGAATTAAAGTTATTAATGAGGGTTTTAAAAAGGAGTCACCTTTAGTGGCATATGTGAAGGCGTTTTCGATATATCGACCAAAATGTGGACCAGGGTGACCCAGAACATCACCTGTCGGGTACCGCTAATCTATTTATATATTTAATACCACGAAAAGTATTCCTGCCAATATTCCAAGGGCTTCTGACTTCGCCTTGCAGAAGTTTTTCATTTTCTTATACTTAATATGGTAGGTGTCACACCCATTTTACAAAGATTTTTCTAAAGTTTATGCGTCAATAAACCAATCCAATTACCATGTTTCATCTCGTTTTTAATATTTGGTATAGAATTATGGCATTTTTTCATTTTTCGTAATTTTCGATATCGAAAAAGTGGGCGTGGTCATAGTCGCATATCGGCCGTTTTTTACACCAAAATAAAGTGAGTTCAGATAAGTATGTGAACTAAGTTTAGTAAAGATATATCGATTTTTGCGCAAGTTATAGTGTTAACGGCCGAGCGGAAGGACTGGGCACGGCTTCAACCAAATTCGCCCATTTTCACGGAAAACAGTTATCGTCATAGAATCTATGCCCTTACCAAATTTCACTAGGATTGGTAAATTTTTGTTCGACTTATGGCATCAAAAGTATTCTAGACGAATTAAATGAAAAAGGGCGGAGCGACGCCCATTTTGAAATTTTCTTTTATTTCTGTATTTTGTTGCACCATATCATTACAGGATTTGAATATTGATATAATTTAAAAAAAAAATTTTTTTAAGTGGGCGTGTTCGTCATCCTATTTATCTAATTTTTATTTTACATACATATAGTAATAGGAGAACGTGCCTGCAAAATTTCATCATTATATCTTCAACGACTGCGAAATTACAGCTTGCAAAACTTTTAAATTACCTTCTTTTCTATTTTACGTCATAAGGTCAACGCACCTACCATGCTTTTATTTAATTGTCTGATCAACGCCCTAGATTGATGAGGAGTGTGATGACTAGTACCTAGGACCTACCTAATTATTTTCCAGCTTTTAGTATTATTATTACTTAATGTAAATTTAGTTTTCAATAAAACCGTTTAACTTAAACCTTTTATTTAAACATTTAATTTAACGTACAGCTTAATCCGTATGCCCTATTTTATAATAAAATTTTACCAACCCTTATTGCATCAGAAGTGCAAACTAATTACTAGTTCAATTAGTTTTAATTTTCTTATATATTTGAAAATTTACTGAGTTCCTAAAATTTTATTGAAAAAATGTTAAATTGTGTTAAAACGACTGAGAAACAAACACCCTTTGCAGACTAATATAACAGTAACTTTTGTAGTAACCAACCGATTTTAATCCTCTTACCAGTTTTGAATAGACTAGAGGTTTGTCTACTTTATAATGCACACTTTTAGAATATGTGTGGACATATGTGTGTATTCATCAAAGATCACACATTTTTATACTCAGCTGAGCAGAGCTCACAGAGTATATTAACTTTGTTCGCATAACGGTAATCCGTAACGGCATAAACTAATCGAGATAGATATAGACTTCTATATATCAAAATGATCTGGGCGAAAAAAGAAATTCATTTAGCCATGTCCGTCCGTCCGTAAACACGATAACTTGAGTAAATTTTAAGGTATCTTGATGCAATTTGGTATGTAGGTTCCTGGGCGCTCATCTCAGATCGCTATTTAAAATGAACGAAATCGGAATACAACCACGCCCACTTTTTCAATATCGAAAATTTCTGAAAACTGAAAAAGTGCGATAATTCATTACCCAATACGGATAAAGCGATGAAACTTGGTAGGTGCGTTGACCTTATGACGCAAAATAGAAAATTAGTAAAATGGGCAATGGGCGTGGCACCGCCCAATTTTAAAAGAAGGTAATTTAAAAGTTTTGCAAGCTGTAATTTACCAGTCGTTGAAGATATCATGATGAAATTTTGCAGGCACGTTACTTCTATTACTATATGTATGTTAAATAAAAATTAGCAAAATCGGATGACGAACACGCCCACTTTGAAAAAAAAAATTTTTTTTTAAGTCAAATTTTAACAAAAAATTTTATATCTTTACAGTATATAAGTAAATTATGTCAACATTCAGCTCCAGTAATGATGTGGTCGCAAAATACAAAAATAAAAGAAATTTTCAAAATGGGCGTGGCTCCGCCCTTTTTCATTTAATTCGTCTAGAATACTTTTAAGGCCATAAGTCGAACAAAAATTCACCAATCCTTGTGAAATTTGGTAGGTGCATAGATTCCATGACGATAACCGTTTTCTCTGAAAATGGACGAAGTCGGTTGAAGCCGCGCCCAGTTTTTATACACAGTCGACCGTCTGTCCTTCCGCTTGGCCGATAACACGATAACTTGAGAAAAATCGATATATCTTTAATAAACTTAGTTCACTTATTTATCTGAACTCACTTTATCTTGGTATAAAAAATGACCGAAATCCGACTATGACCACGCCCACTTTTTCGATATCGAAAATTCCGAAAAATGAAAAAATGGCATAATTCTGTACCAAATATGAAAAAAGAGATGAAACATGGTAATTGGATTGGTTTATTGACGCAAAATATAACTTAAGAAAAAACTTTTTAAAATGGGTGTGACACCTACCATATTAACTAGAAGAAAATAAAAAAAGTTCTGCAGGGCGAAATCAAAAGCCCTTGGAATCTTGGCAGGAATACTGTTCGTGGTATGACATATATAAATAAATTAGCGGTACCCGACAGATGATGTTCTGGGTCACCCTGGTCCACATTTTGGTCGATATCTCGAAAACGCCTTCACATATACAACTAAGGCCCACCCCCTTTTAAAACCCTCATTAAAACCTTTAATTTGATACCTAAGGCCCACTCCCTTTTAAAATACTCGTTAATACCTTTCATTTGATACCCATATCGTACAAGCAAATTCTAGAGTCACCTCTGGTCCACCTTTATGGCGATATCTCGAAAAGGCGTCCACCTATAGAACTAAGGCTCATACCCTTTTAAAATACTCATTAACACCTTTCATTTGATATCCATATCGTACAACACACATTCCAGAGTCACCCCTGGTCCACCTTTATGGCGATATCCTGAAATTGCGTCCACCTATAGAATTATGGCGCATTCCCTTTTAAAATACTCTTTAATATCTTCTATTTGAAACCCATGTCATACAAACACATTCCAGGGTTGCCCTAGGTTCGTTTTGCTAAATGGTGATTTTCCCTTATTTTTTCTCCAAAGCTCTCAGCTGAGTATGTAATGTTCGGTTATACCCGAACTTAACCTTCCTTACTTATTTATTATTTGGTTTGTTGGGTAAATATACACAAGTTACCATGGTTCAACTATACGGTTGGCGCATCTGTACAATAACAAAATATGCCTGTTCAAATTGTCAAAATCTGTGTATTGGTGTTGGTGCGAATGGTATGGAATGGAAACATAAAACTTAGCAGTTTTTGTATGTGTAAGAAAATGTGGCCAATGTGTTGGTTTCATTTTGAGTTTGCCATCTCCTTTTGACAAACCCATCGACCATGCAATGAAATAAATAAAATCAGCTGATGAGATGAGCCAACCATATAATTGAACCATGCAAGTTTCCAAATACTTTCCTAAAAGCTGTGTATGTCATAATAAATAACGAAAATTTTTTTATATAGAACTGACAAAATGTTCAAAATGGAATGATAACTAAAAAGTTAGAATCATATTAGTTTAGTTTAGTTTATTCAGTCTATGTTCAATGATTTTAAAGACTAGGTACAAATATATTAGTACTTAGAACAAAAAACTTAAAAAAAACCTGCATAGAAAGTAAAATTAAATTAACAATAAAATATAAACATTTTAAAAAGTAGTTAAATGAATGGATGACTCGAAAGCATCTCTCGACATGGAGAAATCAATATTTTGACTCTTAAAGAAATAAATAAATTTAAGGCGCGATAACCTCCGAAGAGATTTTAGGCTGAGCTTCTCTTCCAATTTGCATCGTGCTCCTTTTTTAATTTTTCCTACAAATTGGCGGGACGGGACCTACTTGTTTTATGCCAATTTTGACTCTTAGAGAGCTTATCAAATTCCGACAGAGCACGGAAAATAGGGTTAAATTGAAAATAATTGTCTCTACAAGCACGCATGTAAAAAGGTAAAAAGGAGCCAAGGCATCTACTAGGTACACTAAACGATATCGTTTCAAGGAGAGGTGGACAGTCAAGAGAGCCAGCGATGAGGTCATAAACAAACATGATGAACTGTCGAACCCTCATTGTTTCAAGTGGAGTCAACAAAATTGAGGGAACTTAGACCAAGCGGACAAACTTTGTTTCAACCGTTTCTATTCTCGCTAAGTGACTGCTGTGTAAAGGATTCCAAATGATAGAGGCATACTCTAAGAACGCACTAAATAAGTATATAGAGATTTTCTGGTATAAGGATCCTGAAAATCTTTTACATACCTACGAAGGAAAGCAAGATTACTATAAGCCCTTGGAAGCACATAACATATGTGGTGCCTAAAAAGAGGTTGGTGTCGAAAACAACCCCTAAATGAACATACTCATTAACTGAGACCAAATGGCCGCCTAAAATATCTTATGAAGATGAAAGGGAACTAGGGGACTTAGAAAAAGTCATAAAGCAGCCTGACACCAATCAGCAAGATTGTTAAGGTCGATCTGCAAAAGTGGTCATCAGCATACAGAAGAAAACTAGAATACTTAAAGCAGGAACCCATATCATTGATGAACAGAACAAACATGAGAGGTCCAAGAATAGTTCCTTGCGGAAACCATGATGTGGCGACAAACGGACGAGACTTACAGCTTTCGATTTCGGCACAGGAGTCTATCCGTCAAATGAGATTTCAACAAACATAAAACACAGAGTGGAAGCCAATGTGCTCAAGTTTATGAATTAAGATCTAATGATAGACTTTATCGAACGCCTTTGAGAAGTCGGTATATATGGAACCTGAGACCCATCCTTGAAGACCGGGATACTGAAATCAGAGAACGTGGCCAGATTGGTAACAGTTGAACGTCCAGCGACGAAGCCATGTTGGTGGGGATCAACAAGGCTCATGGTCACAAACGCCAATTTTTCTAAACTGTGAGTTTAGCAATAGGCCTATAGTTAACCACATCATTTTTGTCACCAGACCAGGCGTGATTTCCATTTATATATAAAAACCCACGAAGACAGAGGTAAGTTAAAGATATAACATAGAGGGGCACATAAAGATAAGCAACTATGCTTAACCTTCATGTGCCCGGTAGTCTACATTTGTAGCAATTTGAGAAAAAAAGTCAAATAAAACAAAAAGTTCCGAAACAACAATGCCCGAAGTTTTCAGTAGCTTCCTAATTATCAATTCTAAGTCGATTAAGATCATAATATCGCCCGAACTATTATTTGTCTGACCCTCAGACCCTGCTTGAAAAAAGCATCATCTTGCAGCAGATAGTCTACATTTGTAGTCACTATATAAAATGTATGCAAAACATCATTATATAAATCGTTATATCCACTCAAAAGTGAGATATATACGGGAAAGAGCTCAAATACTAATCGAGCAACCAACGTAGGAGAAGGTGTTGTGCAAAGGTTTGTATGCCATTGGGAGAACACCGGAAGGATTATAATTTGTGACAATTTTTTCATATCGCTAAACTTGGGCAAGTATTTAATGTCCAAGGGTCTTGCTCTTCTTGGTACTGTTCACCAAAATAAGACTTTTGTACCAAATGAAATGAAGGTTGACCGCAATCGAGCAGAAGAGTCTACCATTTTCGGGTTTCTCGATGGAAAGTTTTCTTTAGTATCTTACGTTCCAAAAAGAGGCAGAGCAATCATAATACTTGCCAGTACAACTTTGACAGATTCAATTGAAGTTGAAAAGAAAACCAAGCCACAATATATCCTTGCTTACAATACAAACAAAGGAGGCGTCGACGCAATGGATAAAATGCTTTCTGCATATTCAACGAAACGGAAAACTTTGCGTTGGTCCTTGGCCATGTTTTATAACATGCTAATATACATAAGTGCACTTGCACCATTCATCATTTGCTCGGAAAACAATCCATATGGCCGTCGAATATACGCGCGACGAAAGTTCTTGCTGAGCTTGGTCAGGCAGCTTGTTATGTTTTCAATGGAACAACTCTTTCAAGTTCCGCGGGTGGTGTGACACATCCAAACACGTAAAGCTATCGAAATGGTACTAGATGGATCCCTTGATGTCACTTCTAAATGTGATTTATCCATTTTACCTAATATTTCCAGCGATAAACAACCAGCATATCCTGTACGTTGTCAACACTGTGAAATGGGAAATCGTAAAAGTACACGCAAAATCTGTAGTTGGTGTAAAAAAGCAGTGTGCGATGCTCATGCCGAAACAACTACTTTGGGAAAATGCTGTTCAGTTTCTGAAAAGTAATACATGTTTTGACTGAAAATTATTACCTGAATCCAATAGTTTTAAATAAAAATGTTAGTACACACGTACATGTCAAATTATCACCCTACAAGTGTTTTTATCTAAATATTATCGTGGTTTTACATGCAGTTACATGCTTGCTACAAATGTAGGCTTCCGACCGTGTACGTAAGTTTTATATACCGGTTAAAAACGAAATCGCAAAGACCATCACTGTCACCTTTTAGCGAAGGCTTTAGCGTGAGCATGTCATTACCTACGGCAAGCTCGGAAATTGTGAGGGCTCCAAAATCTAATCCCCCAGGTACACATGGTCGCGAGTTCAGGACATCAGAGCCAACTGCATAGTTAGATACTCTATGATTTACATCCTGTGAACAATTACCATTCAAATTCATGCCGACCGGAGTATTAGAAAATCCGCGTTTAGATCGAACAAAATTCCAAAATCCTTTGGATTTTCCTTGAGTTCAGATTCAAGCCTTCTCATGTATTGATTATAAAGAAATTTATACAATATATTAAATAGCTTAACACTATACAAATATTGATCTTTTAGTCTTGAATCCATTGTATTTGACTTATACAGCTTACTAAATTTGTTACGCTTATTTTTCAAGTGATTGAGAGTTTTATTGTACTAAGGCAGTTTATGAGGCCTAGGGCCAAACACGGGCATCTTATCATAAACTATCTCAGCCAACTTTGTTAGGAAAGATTCAAAACAGGCGGTGACCTTATTGGACGGAAAGATATTTTCCCAGTTTATTTCCAAAAAGTTAAAAGAGAGATTCCCTGAATGGGTTGCGGAAGAGAAAGCATCAAAGGTTTGTTTTTGCTCTTAACGGGAGAATGCTCTCAGAGAGATCAAATAATAAAAACTCGTCGACAAACACAAGATCAAGCAACCTAGTACGAGTATTAAATAAATTATTAGTTTGGATAAGATTACAACTTAATATACTATCAATTAGATTAATTTCGAAAGAACGACAAACATTAGTAGGAGTTAAAAAACCATTATTTTGAAAGTCTAGTAAAATAATATCAGGCAAATTAAAATCTCCAAGAATGCATAAATGAGAATAACTTTCTGTTTCACAAAGGTAACAATGCTCTCGATGTGATGACTATAGAGGCTTTCACAACTGTTTGGCGGCATATAAGAGCAAGAAATAAAAGTAAATCCAGAGGCGCTTGAAACGCATGCGCACAGCTGATCAATTAGAGTGTCATGATGAAGTAGCTGAAATAATGACGAGTGTAGGCACCTTCTTACTGCAATGAGAACGCCACCACCCTTCCTCTGACCAGTTCTATCATAATCTCTATCCTTACGGAATGTGAAAAATAACTTTGTATCAAAATATTCTTCATCGAAGAAATCGGCGTTGAACCAGGTTTCAACGAGGACGTAAACATCCTAGTCCACAAGGGAAGTTGACAAGATGTCCTTAGCTTTCGGGCGCATGCCGTCTATATTTTGAAAGTATACTTTCAAAGATGCGGCCATTCCAGAACTTGAAGAGGTTGGATTTTCAGCATTAATAACATTGTTAGCGCTATACATATGTCACTGCCTTGGCCTTGAATGATTTGAGAGGGCCGAACATTAACGTCAGTTGGACATACATTAGGATTTAAGATTTCATCGTAGTAGGCAATAGCGACTCCGAGCTTAAAGTTCACACTATCCAGGCTTTTAAGCTGACCACCCTTCCTAATTAGCTTTCGGCACGAAACATACTTACGGTCAATATTGGCATGTTTCGAAACAAAGTCAATCACGTTGCTCTCCGATATGGTCTGCTTAAAAGATGAAATGTGTACCCACTTCATTTTTACTACGGCATCTAGCTCAGTGCTTTCATTACAGCCGTAAACTATTGTTCTCCTATCATTAAGACGCGCAGTATTAACTCTGGTGCCAGTATTAGCAGCTGATGCAATAGCGTCAGTGGGTTTACAATTTACAGCAGCAGAATTAGCAGCAGCGGTGACGTTAGCAGAGGGAATAGCGGTGGAGGTATCCGTAGTGTGGGTTATAGCAGGAACAAGGGCGTTATCTGAAGAGTGGTGGCCAGAGGGACAGTAGGGAGAGTGCGTGATGTACTAGGCAGAGGCGAGAATGACAAGAAATCGACATCTGCAGAGCGACAACTATCACAATTATGATTGGTTTTGGCACTAGAAGCACAAGTACTGACAACAATGGGCCAAGTAAATATTTCTTAGTCACTTCGATGCATTGTTTATAAGATATATAAGAAAATTAGCACTCATTAAACTCATTATTAATTTCCAGTTTTGTTGCAATTCTGGATGGGTTAGTCTTTCTAAAAATTAGTGCACACAGTTGTGCTATGCTCTTGCTGAATAGAGCTGCTTTAGCAGAAAATTAAAAGTCGGATAGTAAAAATCATAAACTGATTTAAGCAGTAAAGCCGGATTTAGAAAATTTCTTCCTTAAACATCAGAAATGGCGGCCACAGTAGTGTGGTGTGCTTCGCCTACCACACCAGAGATCCGGGGTTCAAGTTCAGGGCAACTCAACATCAAAAATGTAGACAAGTGTTTTTTTAATTATAAAAAAGTCGAGTCGTCCTTCGGCAACGAGTTGCCAAACAATCCCAGTGTATTTCTGCCATGGAAACCTTCTGATTGATAACTCCTCTGCTTTGCAGAGGCCCTGTTCCGGCAATTTGTGGGAAAAATTAAAAAGAGCACGACGCAATTTGGAGGCAAAGTTTGGCCTAATTTTTTCAGAAGTTTATCGCACCCTGTATTTTAATTTTTTTATTTTAAACATGAGAAAAACGCTTTCGAGAAATTTTCATATTAAGAGAGTTCAGAATTTTGTATATTTGGTGTTGGAAACGGTGCTACAACAAATGAAAACTACGGATCGTGAACAACTTTTTTCGTTTTAAATTTTTTCTTTGCATATTTTGTTTTGTTTTGACAGTTGTTAATTTGCTATTCAAAATTGAAAAAATTAACTACGGTTTTGATGTTGCGAATTTGCCATCGTAGCAAATGCATAGCCGTATAATTTTTTACGTTTTTTGTAAAAATACTACATCAGTTTGCAAATACAATGATGCTAGACCATTTTCACAAAATCCTGAACTCCCTTATTGTATTTCATTATATTTTTATTTTATTTTAAAACCTTTATGGAAAATTTCGAATCAGCTAGGTCCACTTTCATAATGACAAGTTATCGTTTTAACTCAGAGTTAGGTTATCATGATCTTAGGCCCACTTACAGAACGCCAAGCTATTTTTTAGCTCTTAGTTAATTTAACTAAGTAAAGGTGTCTAAGTTCGGGGTGTAACCGAACATTATATACTCAGCGTGAGCTTCAATTGTACATTTCATTTCAGATAAATTACTTTTCTACATAGCACGTGGCACCGCCCGTTTAAAAGAAAAATGTCTTCCCATTTCCTCTTACAATAAAACTTATAAGTGAAATATCATTGATTCAAAACTATTTTTGGCTATGTTATAGCTTATTATTCTAGTCTACGACCCTTTTAAACTTGTTTTATATAAAAGTGGGCGTGGTCTTTAACCGATCCCGTTCAGTTTTACTAGAAATATTTTCTACTATTGGGAAAATTTGTTTACCCAATTTTATTACGATCCATTAATTTTTCTTCGAGTTATGGCTCCCGAAACATAGAGAATTGCTTAGTCATAAAAGGGGCGGTGCCACACCCATTTTTTAAAATTTGAATTTTTTCCTATTTATTGTTATAAATTCACTTGGGGAATGAAATACCATTGATATAAAGCTCTTTTTTGCAAAGATATAGCTTATTTTCTTCGTCCACGACCCTTTTAAAAATCTTTTATATAAAAGTGGGCGTGGTCCTTAACCGATTTCGTTAATTTTTATTCAAAACATTCCTTATAGTAAAGACAACCTCTCTGTCGAATTTTGTTACGATAGGTTTAAATATTTTTGATTTATGATTAATAATATTTGTAAAATTCATTTTATCACAAGTGGGCGGTGCCGCGCCTATTTAAAATTTTTTTTAAAATTTGTATCAAGAGTCTCAATATCAGTCCACCCGTCAAATTTCAACATTCTAGGTGTATTATTTACTAAATAATCAGGTTTTTTGTGTTTTCCAAAATGTTATATATATAAAGTGGGCGTGGTTATCATCCGATTTCGCTCATTTTCAATACCAATCTATTCTGGGTTCAGATAAGCTCGGGTATCAAATTTAGTGAAGATATCTTAATGGACCTACTTGTTTTTATGCCAACTCCGAACGGCATCTGCAAGGCAGATGAGTTTTCACTGAGAAGCTTTTCATTGCAGAAATACACTCGGAGTGCGTGCCAAACACTGCCGAGGGGCGACCCCGCTTAGAAAAATTTTCTTCTGATTGAAAAAACTTGTTGCTAAAATTTTGATGTTGCTTTGACCGGGGCGTGAACCCAGGATCTTCGGTGTGGCGAAGCAGGCACACACACCACTTTTGTAGACAGCTACATATTTACTGTTTGGGAAGTCATACAAGATTGCCATGTCAACCACTGTATATGTGAAATTGAGAAAAACTCTAGTAAAATCGACGGGTGCACCTCATAATTCCGACTTTCCAAATCCCGACAACTCATAATCCCGACAATTTTCAGAAATCCCGACAAGACACAATCCAGACATAACAAAATCCCGACATAACGAAATCCCGACAACACAATATCCCGACAACTCAAAATACCGACAGCACATAATCCAGACAAATTTATTAAAATTTCGTTATTAAACAAATTTTAGTTAAAATTGTTAGAAGAATAATATAAAATTATAAAATTGTTATTATTTCTAAATTTTATTCCGAAATTACAAGTCAACGTACATGAGAAAATTAACTAAGAGAAAACTTAATAATGCAAATATATATATGTAGTAAATAACATAAGAAATACGACTTCATTGTAGACGCAAATGTATTGCTAAATTTTTTAAAAAACCTTCTTTAGAATAATTATCTTTTTCAAAATGTAATATTTTTAAACAGTTTTCTTTTTTTTCATTAGATCGTCTTTTTGCTTGTTTTTCACCCCCGTTTACATTTTCAATTTTTGTTTCAACTGTTATTTGTTCTTTAGTTAAGTTCTCAATTAAATTATAAATATTTGTTTTTGCGTGACCAATTAAAGCAAATGGGTGCAATAGTTTTATTTCCTCGTTTTGATGCTTTTCCATATATATAGTTGTCTTCTAAAAATTTTGCTAATTTCAAATAATCTTTGCTCCCATTGTTAATAGCTTCAAAATATTCTGGAATCTCATCAGGGGGAACAAAAGCAAGAGCCTTTAGTTGTCTTATTTGAAGTGCAAAAACTCATCCGTTCCATAAGGGTTATTTTTTTAAAGTGCGGCCGAAGGCCGCCTACGCAGAAGAGTGTACTATGCAGAAGGACATAACCGTGGTGGTAGTCACGGTTATACCACACACCCGGACTTGGCATGGCGTAGCCCAGGGTTATGTTTTGTAAGCGCGGCCGAAGGCCGCCTATGCAGAAAGGTGTTGTACGCAGAATTGCTGTGCATGGCACAGCCGGTGTTGGATCGGCTAAGGATTATTTTTATGAAGCGTGGCCGAAGTCCCCTACGCAGATAAGTGTTCTGCGCAGATATACTGTGGATCGCGTAGCCGGATTGGATCGGTTAAGGATTATTTTTATGAGTCGCGGCCGAAGGTAGCCTACGCAAAAGGGGTGCCTAAAATAATAGAATAATACCGAAGATGTGTAATGTTAAAGTCCCCAATTTACATGTTGTCGGGATTTGGTCATGTCGGGATTATGAGATGTCGGGATTTGGTCGTGTCGGGATTATGTCTTTTGGGATTTAGTGTTTCGGGATTTTGTAAGTCGGGATTAAGTTATACACCCAAAATCGACACATCATTAACAGTTATTCTGTAAAACCGATCGCACTTTGGTTACTTCGACCGATTTTTTTCCAAATAGAACAAACTTGTTTGGTTATTTTAACAGAGGAATAATTGTTGAACTCAAGTTAACAAAATTCTATAAACTTGACAAATTCTCAATCAATCTTTCTGATTTTTCTGTTGAAATAGAAGTCTCTGCAATATAAACAGCCACTGTTATATTTGAACACTTTTCCTTGGCATTTTTAGGGTGACATTAACAAATGTTATAGCGCTTTCTTTTCTGAAACAAGTTCTTGCCTAAATAATAAGGTTTTACCTTTTAGAGTTACTCCTGCCTCAGAAAATTTTCAACTTCTTAGTGCATTAAAAGAACATAAATGGCTACCCCGAGTATGAGCTGATTTTCACAAACGTGCTGTCAATAATAATAAAATTTAATTAGCAATTATTGCCTCTATTTCAATTTCGCTAAAAATTTGTGGAGTTACGAAAATAAAATGTCCCGATCAATGGTTTTCACAAAAGAATAGAACAAAATAGATTTACAACCCCTGCACAGCATATTAAAAGCGTAACACTTTTTCCAGAAAAGAACACGCTATTAGTTAACACACCACTACTTGGCGGCCACCGTGCACGGCCGTGGTGTAATGGTAGATTGCTACGCCTAACACATCGAAAATGCTTAGAACAAGGCCTGGAAATAGCAACACCACAATCTTTACAAACACGTTTTTTATTTTTATAAAAGAGAGATGGCTTACTTTTGATGAACTTTATTTTATTGATTCGACTGTTAATCGGCTAATTCAGAATCAAAAATTTCTGCGAAGTTGATTCAACAGCTATTTACGATAGCTAAAAGTTTCCCCCAAGGGGGCTTAAAATATACCTGCGGTAGGTGTGCCTGTCGTAAGTGGTGACTAAAATACCAAATTAATTCAAGGGGTTGTGTAGCGCAACCCTCTCAGCTTCTCCAACTCAATTGTCAACCTCACCTACCCATGGCGAATCCTGTTTCATTAACAGCCGAGGCTCTGGCGACCCCGAACTCCTGACAGATCTAGAGGGTGGGAGGGCGGTATGGCCTAGAATGTCTCATGTGGTCCTACCAAATCGTTCCCGATATGGTCTAGCTAGGACCTTTATGGTGCTTGTTACCGGAACGTACCGCATCTGCATCCGGCAAAGGACCATCAACATCGATAACACTCCCCAAGGCCTTCCTTCGGGGAGTGTTCTTATCGCTACAACAACAACAACAACATAGCTAAATGTTAACAGAAATATCTGTTGAACTGAACCTTTAGCCGTTTGATTTTAGTTGTCATTTTTTTCTTTCAGTGTAGTTCACTTATTTTACTGCTGCTGACATTTTACCTAATAAAAATACTTTTATTGCGCATTCATAAGAAACTCCTTTTTCCAAATTCCTACTGTGACTTCATCTATTTCAAACTAGCACGGTACTGGTGCAGTTCAGTGGTTCGAACCACTTTGGCAGAACTTAAACCGGCTCATTAACCATTTTTTTACCGAACCATTATTTGTGAGTGTGGTTCGTGGTTCGGTTTAAAGTCCCAAAAAACGGATGTTTCGGTTTATGAACTGGCTCGGTTCAAACCGGTTTGCAGCCCTGATAAATACTTATATTTCATGACCTGTATGAAGCTGGTTTATTTTCAACATAAATAGTGCAGACTGGTGTATTTCGGGTCAAAATCAGACAATTGACATCGTTGGACACTGCCATTATAAAAATTCCAGTTGCTAATATGAAAAGAGACAGTTGGCTAACTAGTTGGCCTTGGTGCATGTTCTAGTTTCGATTGCAGTGTATAAACCGCTTAACTGAGTATGATGCAACAACTAACGTGGCTTGAGATGCCACTGTGATCAACAAGCTGTTTGACACTTCTGTGCCAAGAAATAAAATGGCAATGGCAACAATAAAAAGAACACCATCAGCTATTATGTTAAACAACAAGTTCTGTTTTCATTCATTCCGGATTTGGCGGAGATAAACAGGAAAGTAGTTGCTTGTGCTTACTTTGTTATTCGAAATTTCAACGTAGTTGCCTTATGAAAACTTAGCGATTCGTACTCGGACCTCAATATTGTCGATCTCCAGCTGTTACCATAAATTTGCAGCTTAATCCGTCGAACAATTTCGCCAGACGTCTGATTTTGTTGCTAACTCTTATGAATTTTGAAAAAAACAGCAGATTAACACACAAACATTTGTTGCCACGACCATTATAAATATTTCCGCTGCTGCAATAATTGTTGCAAATGCAAAACACAAGAGCAAGTCACAGAAGTGGCATCAAAATGCCAATGAAAACATTGAAAAAGAAAAAAAGAGGAAACGAGTCCAGATGGTAATTGCTAGCCCTACAGTAAATGAAACTAAGTCAGAGGAAACTAGCAATGGTACCAAGTAGCCAACATATACATAACTACTTTAACTGACTCACATACGACTCTACTTGGCAAAAAAAGTCCAACAATTACAGAAAAAGTTGCGTTTTTTCTATAAAATGTATGTAAAAGTGGTATGAAAAATGTGTGAGGATTTACATAACGGTATTTTTGGAGACGTCATTTTAAATCTAAGTTCGATTAGCTGAACCCTTCGAATTCCATTTTTAGTAAATTTTTAAGTAAAATCAAATCGATTTCGATGGGATAGTTCGTCTTTTTTGACGTCAGAACTGCGATTGCCATAGCGAGTCGATTATTATTTGTTTCGTCACATTTTAAAACCTTTTCAGTAGTTGTCACTGTGCGCTCTGTGACTCCGGCTCTGTGGCCGGAGAACTTCCATCTCTATTCTGATCGGATATTTCTTTTCACCATTTTAATGCAGTGAGTGCCGTATTACCTTTTTCTACCTCTGCATGAGATTTAGCTTCTCAGCCTTTAAGGTAAGTTTCTTAGGTCCGTGTTCATCCTCAGTTAAGTTGGATTTTACCTGGAGTATAGGAATCTATCAGGTAGCTTCATTTGACATTTTTGTTCGTCATCAACACAGGGTGATCAACCCCCAGCTCAGCGATAATTGTGAATATTCTGTAGAATAAATCCCAAAAACACACTTTTTAAAAATTCAAAAGCTTTCCAGGCCGTAAATACTAAGCCGTTGAAGATGTCGTGAAATTTGAAATGGAAATCAGTTGGCGACCACGCCATTTAAAAAATCGGTATCGAAAATTGGAAAAATGCAATTAATCGTTATCAAGGTACGATAATTAAAAATATAAACTGTGTAAAATTTTGCAAAATGGGCGTGGCACTACCCACATTTAGAAGCAGGGAATTTCAAAGTTTTTAAGCCGTAAATCAAAAGCCGAGGAAAATATCATAACGAAACTTGGCACTGATTTTGCTCTAACTATTACATATATCCATTGTGAAAGTAAACGGAATCGATTGGCGATCATGCTCACAAAATCGATATCAAAATTTCGAAAGATTGAAATGTGATAATTCATTAGCAAAGATGGATAGAGGAATGAAACTTGATGCGTGGGTTGACTTTATGATATAAAAGTTTTGCAAGCCGTAAGGCAGAATTATAGTTCGTATTATATTTAGATCTAAAAGAAGATCGTTAGCTACCACGCCGACATTGTTCACAGCTGCTTATGACCTGCGATATTTGCGTATGTTTGGGAAGTGTGTTTCAGCTTTTATATCGCTTAATGTTCGTGACATTCCCCTTCCCCCTATATAATGTTCGCTGTCGCCCGAATTTCGACTTCCTTACTTGTTTCTTTTTCCTATTATCAGATTTTGAAATAATTTTTTGCTTTATATATGTATTTTTGTCGAGTAGAAATGGTCAAAGTGGAATATCTCAGCCAAATTCAAAAATTATTTACGGTTTTGAATTTATATTCGTTTGTATATAGTGACAAGCAAAATTCTTTTTGTTTGTTTTTGTACTTCTTTTCAGTGATTTCCGTCGATAAAACTAAGATTTAGAAGCACAAAGACTTGCAATTTTCAATGATATAAAAATCTTGATCGAAGTATAAACAGATGTAAATTTAAATGCTTATATATGTATCCTCATATGAAAAGGGATTTTGGCCCGTGTTCCCGAGTTTTAAAAGCGTGTTAGAAATTACAAGTATAAAAATTTGTAGGTGATGAAAAATTCTGGTATTGCTGTCCAAACAATATAGTATCTATTGAGTTGAAGTTTCCTTTCATGCGGGTTTAAATGCGTGCGAATGTCGCGTGCGTGGCTCGGACTTGCCCATGTATATAAAGCTACAATACCAACACTTGAAAGAAGCAATTACGTAAGGACGGCTTAAAACAACAAATTTGCGAAATGGGACAAAAAGTAGTATTCAACATCTAGCTAATTGCGTTGTGATTTTAGTAAGTAATTCTTGAGATTGTTAAATGGCTTAAGAGAAAAAGTGGTCCAAAAGTACGTTATTAACCCATCTCTAATGTGGCGAAATAAGTTCAAATATTATGCAAACCAGTAGCTTTGAAGAGCGCGTGAGGAAATTTTATGAATAGAAACAGAGGTTGATATTCATTCAACCGAGTCTTTTTCTAGTAATAATCATGTAATTGAGACGATGGATCCCGCTTCTCGGTTGTGAAGAGAGGAAGCACTTTGGAAACTCCCGTGCGAACGTCCATGTTGCAAAATATGAAATTTAATCGGGGTAATTGTTACAGAAGACAACAAAGCCACTGCCAGAGGGGTATAATATAAAAAATTTGAGAAACAGTTTTAAACCAGTCAAAGACCGTTTTCTCATGTAGTCTGAGCTCTTTTTATAAACCTTTTTGGTACCTATTCAGGACTAGTATATTAAGGTGACTTTAATTCTCCAAAAAACCGGCCTTTTTTCCCAAGGAACAATAAAAACATCCATATGGCTTGTTTATATATATTTATATTCGTACGTTTTACAGGCGGATTAATAAAAATGAACAGTGAGATTCGGCAGCAAGTGCTAACGCAGCGCACATTGCAAGCCATAAATTCCCTTACAAACTGCTGTTAAAGTAATTATGTATCGTTTAGATTTTTTTGCTTCACCTTACAAAAGTAATTTTGTTCTTATTTTCAATCAAGTTAGCCAAACGCCCCGCCCGATTGCTAAATCATATTAGAGTAGTATAGTATATGAAAACTAACTTAGTTTATTTCGTTTCCGGAGCCATAACTCGAAAACAGAACTCTTGGAGAAGCAGGAAGTCCATGTCCTGGCCATGACTTAGAGATGGATCAAAATTGGGATCCAACCCCACTATTTTTCAGGCAGAAATCCATGCAAGAAGGCCTTACTTGCTTTACAGTCTTGCAAAATTACTTCTAAGCTAGTGGATGAACCGTTATTAGGATGGGTTCCCAGGCATAATGGGCATGAAGGTAATGAGCAGGCAGGCTGCCTAGCCAAGCAGGATGCTATAGAAGCGCTCCATGGCCCAGAGCCCATTTGTGGACTCACAAAGGGATACTCTAGGAAAGCCATAAATAACTGTGAAACAAAGCATTTCAGACAACACTGATCAAATTGTTTATACTCCCGGCAACGAGAGTGGTAGTCAAACTCATTTATCTAAGCATTCTGTTAAATCGATCCCACACACAAATCTGTCGCTTTTGTGAACACGCCGGTTTACATTCAACATATCGCCGTTCAGGCTTTGGATATTCGATCCCTGATAATACATTTGTATCGGAAAACCTGCTGTCAAACTCAGCTGAATGGAGAATGATGGAGGATATTACGGGTAGTGACCACAACTGCAGCACCTTCCAACTTAACTAACCAACAAACGATAGATAGTCGACAGCGTCGAAGCGGCGAGCGCTTCGGTAGAAGCAACCATGCGCTGCCCGAACTACGTATGCAATACATCAATGCCAAAGAAAGGAACTTGAAGAAAAAACAAGTTTACTGGTGAAGTAATGAAATTGCTGAGTTACAAACGTAGGGTCTTCCACAGAATACGTGGGCTGGCAACCCGCGCACGCAGCACGCAAAAGAGCAAAAAAGGCTTTCGGGGCCACCATGAAGCAAATCAAACTTAATTATTGGAAAAAGCTTTGCAAAGAAGTGAATCGTGATCCTAGACAAAGGTACAAAATAGGAAGTAATAAGGAAATCACCGAAGATGCTCTGTTCCTCACTGTAACAAACAGAGAACGTGACCACGTCGCTCACGAAGACCTCGACGAGCAACCGTTCAGCGAAGGTGAGCAGAACCGGCCCTGCGCGGTATGAAAGGGAAGAAGAACCAGACCCCCATCATCTTTTCGGCCATGACGAGCACGATGGAAAATGATGGAAATCCTCTCGAAACAACGACTGCTACCAGCCATCGAAGATTGAGGAGGTCTGTCTGCTTCCGCAAAGGCCACTCCAAAGATGCCGTAGCCGAAGATACAAATGCGGTGAAGAAAGCCGAAACGGCGTGCCATCAAGCTAGACCGATTTTCTTACTACCCAATACCTTCAACTCGGTCAGGTGGGACGACATGCTCGATGCGCTAAAATACTCTTTCAACGTACCCCCTTATCTACTAGCCGTATTAAGGGAATACCTACAAGACCGCTGGCTCACGTATGAAACAAATCAAGGTCAGAAAAAGGTGAGGACAATAAGCGGATCAGCCCAAGGATCGGTGTTGCTTGCACATGCCAGAAAGCACTTTTATTGCCGATTTCACAGATGGCGTGGCTGCCGTAATTATAGCACGGAACTGCGAGCCGACGCAGCTCAAATTAAACCAAGTAATGCTCAGTGTAAATATATGTATGAATGGCCGGAAGGAAAGCGGCATAACTTTGGGCGGATTCAATGAAATTCCGAACTAACGAGGAGCTATTACCTCGGTTCAACTTAGAGGGGCACTACAAATTGCCCCAGCCTACCGCACGGTTTCAGCAGACACAGTCATTTTTTTTGTTTTTCGCCTGCTGCCATGTAGACGCGAAGAAATATATCCGACGATGTAACCGCAATCGAGCTGCAGTGCTGTGAACAAGTGGACCAGGGACCAGAGTTTTCACTGAGAAGCTTTTCATGGCAGAAATACACTCGTAGTGTGTAAAAACTTCTTTAATTAATTTTTGATGTTGCTTTGGCTGGGGCTTGAACCCAGAATCCTCGGTGTGGTAGGCGGGGCACGCTACCATCACACCACGGAGCGGAGCGACGGCCGCCAAGAAGCTCTTACCTGTTTATTTAATATTCGGTTGCACCCGAACTTAGACACTCTTCCTTGTTTTTCAAAGCTTTTATGAGAGGCACACCATAACTTCGCCTTCAGCGATTTCGATTATATTTTATTAGTTAATTTATTTCGAAAAATTCCCTGTATATGGTTTTTTAGCCGGGTTTAAACTACGGTCTTTAATTGGTCATAAATCATAACCGGTAAGTGCACCGCAGCGGTAAATAGCTAAAAGAACTCAATTCTTCGCAATTTCGTGGGGCTCTTATATACACTACGCGAACCAAATATATTATTTAAGAAAATTCGCTTCAATCTTATGTGTTATGTGTGATAGTTCTATATTACTAGTGCAATATGCTTGTAATGTGCAAAATGAAACTGTTTCAGAAGCATTGGTACAGGCCGTGGAAGTTTACTGCTAGTTAGCGGGACTTTCGAGGTCAGCACCTCTTTTTAAGGAAAATTCATAAAAAATTCGTCTAAAAGCTCTATCTTTCAAACAAGATTGCATTTAACTTAAAGAAAGAGTAATAAGTGTCTCCTGCCACCGTGCAGGTCGCGTTGAGATAATCGTGAAGTATTTCTAAAAGCTGAGCATTGTCCCGTCCGAGGAAATATAATATTAAGCGATAATTCCATGGTCAGACTCTGGGAAATTGTAAATAAGATCGTCTTGAGTTGCCACCGGACCGAGAGTCCCTAAACTTACTTTCTATTACTAAAATGAAACCTACTTAATGATAAAAGAAATCCTATGGAAAACCACGCATCTTTTTCTCATTTGACGGGAGTATATAGTCTTCGCCTGATCTCAGAATATTAAGTAAGCTTAAAACTTTTAGGGTGTCAGGAAAAATTACTACTTACTTGGTACAAATGCGCAGTATCGAATAATATTGTAAATAGACAACATAAGGAGTTTTTGGAAGCGTTTTTGGAATCCCGTCCCCCTTAAGCCATACATAAATTTTCATTATTAAAGCTTCCCTTGGCCTAACTTGCTGTCTGAGTTACAGGTAAATGCTTGAGAAAAATGAAAGAAATTGACAAGGAACTACGGCATCTTTTATATTAAACAGTCATAAAAGGATTTTAATTTCAAAGTATCATTGTAGAAATGGGAAAAATTAAATATCGTTGAAAATTCATGTGCTAATGGCCCTTTTCGGAAATATACGAAATCTGTTATGAATCACCTCCGCATATATATCCTAATATTGCAAAAGGAACGTGGACGATTATAATTGACAGCACTTTTCAAAAAATGGGTATCCGGCTGGACAAAGCCACTATGGAAAGTGTCTGGCAATGAGGCTAGTGGCTTCTTATATCGTGATGAAGGCCATATATGAAAATCAGACTTTACAATATTGTAACGAATTTACTGCAATTCCCCTTATTTGCAATCTTTTTCTAACGTTCGAATCACTCAACTGTTGAATAAATAACACCACTATTCAATAATGCAAAATGGGATTTATTAAAGTACTTTCAAATATAACACTGCTACTACTCGACAGATGAAATGCTTAAATCAAACTGATTGTCGCGCCTGTACTGTTGCTGCCTTTCTTCTTCTAACGTTCGAATCACTAAACTGTTGAATAAATAACACCACTATTCAATAATGCAAAATGGCCTTTATTAAAGTACTTTCAAATATAACGCTGCTACTACTCGACAGATGGAATGCTTAAATCAAACTGATTGTCGCGCCTCTACTGTTGTTGCCTTTTATACTCTATGATTTCTCGTTCACATCTTCTAGGCGCTTCCATTTCTGAATCTACTAGTTGGTTATCTGCTATAAATTTCTCAGCTATAACTACAGATGCACAATTTTTATAGCTTCTCTCACAGATCATGCGCGTGTGTTTGTGAGTAATACTTGCACAATTATTGCATACTTTCAGGAGTATCACAGATATATGCATGTTGTTGTGCGTTGCTTCTCCGCTGCGTGTACGTACATATGTGTAGACATAATGATTAGTTTGGTTATGTGCACACAAGTCACTGCTTAGCATCGACAGTACCCCTTAGTGTTGCTAATATTCGTAACACTGCCCTCCACCTAAGTCTGATCGTCCCGATCAGACAAATCCCTCGATCTAAACGCTGCTACTCTCTCCAATTGAACCATCCTTCTATTTCGTGGCTTCCCAATTGTTTTTATGCGGTAGATGACATCACTGATCCTCTTCACATCTCTGTACGGGTCTTCCAAACTGCACCGATATTTGGATGGCACACCTTTCCGCCGGTGAGGGTTGTATAGCAGTACCAAATCTCCCTCCAAGAAACCTTGCGAATTATTGTTCTCATCGTAGCTGTAGTAGCGTAGTTTTATCTTACTACTCATTATCCTTCGTCGTTCCCTCGCACTCTGTTTTTTGGCCAATGAACTACTTTTTAGAGCCTGCTCTTGACGGATTGGCTTCACATAATCAGTATAGTTCCGAAGTTTCCCAAAAGAAGTGCGCGCTGGCTTGAAACCACCCTTGCATTCTTTCTGGAAAATTCTTTCAGTCGTTTTAGTGCGTCCATTAGGGTTTGTCAATGCCAGTGTTTTTCTCGCAGGTACCTTTGGTTTTGATTTGTTTGATCCATTCGTTCCATCAACCCTTTCCCGATCTGCTGCCTTTGACTTTTGTAGTCTTTGTCAACTCTTCTCCGCCAGTACTCGATTACTGCTGAACCCTTTTTCCAAACTGAAGTTAAGTGGCACATCCCGGTTCTCATAACGCATCACCCTTCTCTGCATATCGATCTTGATGTCATGGTCAAGGAAGAAGTCCACTCCCAATATGACTTCATCAACAATTTGTGCCACAATGAATTTGTGTAGAACCATGACCTTCCCAATTAAGACTTCACATATCACATCTCCCTGGACTTGGTTATACTCGCCTGTGACCGAAGGCAACCTTGCTCCATGTAACGGTTTTATTCTCCTGTTGACCACGTCAGATCGGATTAAGCAATGAGATGCGCCCGTATCTACAGTTAGTACACGCTCCTTGCCATCGACATTCCCTCTGACGGTAAGACTGCTTGATTTCCTTCCAATTTGCGACACAGATATCACAGGACATTCAATAGCTGGAGATAGCTCTCGATCTCTACATCTTACTCGCTCTTGCTCATCCCCTCCAGCTTTGTTATTAAAACCACTCATGCTGTTGCAACCACTAGGATAAAGATCGCAATGACGTGCAATGTGACCGGGCTTCCCGCATTTGAAGCATTTGATAACTCTCTCACTCCGCTTTTGCGATCCTTTCAGCGCCTCCAATATTGCGTCTACCCACTCTGGCCTTTCTACTTCCACACGGCGTGCTTTGAAAACTAGCTTACACAGAAGCGACGCTGTTTCCTGAATCAGATTTTGTGAAACCGTTTCTGCGAATGTTGGCTTTGGGTTTGTTTCGACGTCCCGTATGCCATTTATAAAGCTCTGAATCTTTACCCTTTCAGTGTATTCCACAGGTGCGTCCGCATTCGCTAAATGTGCCAGCCTTTCAAAATTCGACGCAAACTCTTGCAATGTTTCACCAGGCCTCTGGAAGCGGTTCAGTAACTCCATTTGGTATATCTGTCTCCTATGCTCAGTTCCGTATCGTCTCTATAGAGCGCCCATCAATGCTTCATAACAGTTTCATTCGCCCTCTGGAATGGTTTGTAAAATCTCAGCTGCAGGCCCTTTCAATGCTACGAATAGAGCTGCAACTTTATCTTCAGCATTCCAGTTGTTCACTGCTGGGGTCTTCTCAAACTGTACCTTAAAGACCTGGGAAGGAACAGAACCGTCAAAGGATGGTGTTTTTAACTTTGGATTACTCGCTGAAACAGCTAGGCGAGTTAGTTGTAACTGCTCCATACGACCCTTCAAATCATCGACTTCTGCCTGAAATTGAGCGATTTTTGCATTCTGCGCTTCCAGCTTTGATATTACCCTTGCATCCAGTGCTTCTAACTGCGAAGGTATTTGTGCCACCTGCAATGATAAGCGCTCCTCTTGTTCTTCCATCTTGGATGTTATGCGTGTCTCCTGCGATTCCAGTTGGGATGCCATATATGTCTTCTGTTCTTCCAGTTGGGTTTCCATCTTGGATATAATCTGTGCCGACATTTATGACATACGCGTTTCTTGTGCTTCTATCTTCGATGTTATTTGTGACGACATTTCTGCAATATGTGTCTTCTGTTCTTCCAGTTGAGATGACATTTGCGACGACATTGATGTTACTATCGATGTTTGTGCAGTTTTGCAGCCAAAATCATGTTCAAGTCTGTGCTCGTAACTGTCTGCGATGTTTCGTTTTTCTCTTCAATTTTTGTTGTTGTCTCGTCCCCATCAGGATAAAACACATACTCGTCCACAACAATTTAGTGCGACACCATTACCTCTCGTAGCCGTGCTTGAAGTTCGATCTTATTGCCGGTTGTCTTTAATCCACGGTTCTCCAACTCCTTTTTCAGTTGCTGGATCCTCAATTCACTCAACTTTGCCATCTCCAAGTTGTATTCCCAATCTTCGGAATTTATTCGACAACTCCTCTTCTGACACCAATTGTAACGAATTTACTGCAATTCCCCTTATTTGCAATCTTCATCTAACGTTCGAATCACTAAACTGTTGAATAAATAACACCACTATTCAATAATGCAAAATGGCCTTTATTAAAGTACTTTCAAATATAACGCTGCTACTACTCGACAGATGGAATGCTTAAATCAAATTGATTGTCGCGCCTCTACTGTTGCTTCATTTTATACTCTACGATTTCTCGTTCACATCTTCTAGGCGCTTCCATTTCCAGAATCTACTAGTGGGTTATCTGCTATAAATTTCTCAGCTATAACTACAGATGCACATTTTTTATAGCTTCTCTCACAGATCATGCGCGTGTGTTCATGAGTAATACTTGCACAATTATTGCATACTTTCAGGAGTATCTCAGATATATGCATGTCGTTGTGCGTTGCTTCTCCGCTGCGTGTACGTACATATGTGTAGACATAATAATTAATTTGGTTATGTGCATACAAGTCACTGCTTAGCACCGGCTTAGAGATGACAGTACCCCTTAGTGTTGCTAATATTCGTAACAATATGACGAAGTAAGGTCTATTTTTCTGCAAAATTTTTGCACGATATCTGCTAAAGCCACTAAGACTCAAGCTTTATAATAGACCAATGATCCTGCTTTAATTGGAAGTATGTACTGGCGAAATTTCAACTTTTATAAAATGACGAAGGTCTGGCAGTCACGGGCTCTTAGACTATCAAGAATTACTCCGGTTGTTGTTCTACTCGACGAGGCTTGCAGGAAAAACGATGTCACTGCCAATGTATTTTTAATTTTGTTTTTTTGTCGGAGTGTTTGCCAAACGACCGCCGAGAGGCAACTCCGCTTAACAAAATGTTTACAAAAGTGTTTTGATGTTACTTCCTGGGCTTTGAGCCTAGGGCATTCTGTGTGGTAGGGGAGCATGCTACCACCACACCATGACGGCCGCCAATTTGGCGTTAAGGAAGAAGTACTGAAATAAGTATATGATTTGTACAACCTAAGGAGCCGCTAAATCTTTACAGATCATCGGATTTGTAACTAATTCCAATGATTTTAATAAAATTTTTGTTGTCTACAATTCAATAAACCTGATAACCCTGTGTAATTTTCATTTTCACACAACTATTGAAATACATTGAGCCTTTTAGATACGTCCAGTTAACCTACGCCCTCCAGGAATTATTTGTGTAATTATCATTAAATTCCTCCCACAAAGCTGAAAGGAGTTGATAAACAACTGTCGGTGTCATAAACCAGCACTTAAGCTAGTCATAAAGTGTTTAAGTTAAGCCTCATGAAAATTAAATAAATAGCCTGTTTGTTATTTCGAAGCATTTCACTTCAAAAACAATACTCCTAGTGAAAGAAGACAAAAGAAGATTTTGCCAAAAGCCGCAATAATTGGGTACGATGGAAATGGAGTTGGAGGAACATAAACTGGAAAAGAGGGTGAAAAGAGCTTTACTATGGCGACGTAAAAATGAGCCAGATATTAGGGATGCAAATCGAGGGATCCCGGGCTTTTGTGAGTCCCGAAAATTTGGGACTTGTAATTTCTTACGCGCCATATTCAATTTAATAACACAATTGAAAGTCTGGGTACCATACATTCGTACACATCGAACAGTAGCCACAAAAAACAATTATGTGACAAATCGTTCGACATTATTTTACTTAACTTAAAAGCATTTTACATTTATTTATATGTTTTCGTCTACTTAAAAATTATCCTTTGGTCGCTAAACTCTGTTTGGAAAACGATATATGTAGCTTTGGAAAACTACGCCAAACTTCAGTTCGGGTTTGTCTTATAATCAAAACAATTTGTTGGCCCAGGTTGTCTTATAATACTATGTCTCTACGGCACCAAAATCAAGTTGAAACTAGCTTATTTGGACCGAAATGAGCTTATTTCGTCTTATAAAAACTGTCGAGCGAAATTGGAAATTTTTTTTAATTTCACCGAACTTGGACAAACAGTTTTCCCACATTAGCTGTCACATTTTAAAAACATATTTTTATAGTCATTGTTTGAGCCACAATTCCTTATTCTTCCTCTGAAGAAGCTCCAATTGGTTGTTGAAACCGGGCAAACATTCCTAAATTAAGTGAGCAACATCCAGTAATCTCATTAAACAAAGAACTAAATTTATTATGCACATTTTAAATACTTTGTTCCGAAATTTATTGAAAACTGAAATGCAAATAAATTAAAACGAAAACAAATGTCATTCGAAATTATGCGAAAGAAGGAGAATAATCATATGTACAGGTGAATGTGATTTATGAAATCATACCACCGAAACGACTTAATTTCGGTGCCGTGGGGATGTTATATCCCCTCCTCCTTTTACACGAAACCATTAACAGAATAAGGTGCGCACAATTTTGATTTCCAACCCCCTCCAGTACACAATGGCCGGAAATGTAATAGTCCTAAAACCGCCATTTAAGACAAAACAAAAACAAACGAACAATAACATCTTTTTAACAAAATATTCAAGCTATTGGGATTTGTACCGAACCTATTCAGTTCCAGTGGCTTTCTCATCCCCATGGTGTTGTAAATATCGACTTATGTCTATAAAAAAATAACTGGGCGCGATATACCTCCGATGAGATTTAGGTCGAGCTTCCCTTCCATTTTGCGTCGTGCTACTTTCTAATTTTTCCAACAAATTGACTGGACAAGCCGTATGTATATTTCTACATATTTTATGCCGACTTCGAACGCCATAGCTTTTTGCTTAATATAAGTCGTCATCAGAATAATTTGAATATCGAAGCAGGATCCCTGCATGATTCACTTTTGCAAGTTAAATAGCTGAAAAATATGGAATATAAATTTCCCGAAAATCCCGAATTGCAAAATTTTAAGAATTGGCATCCCTAAAATAAACATATGTACATAGCTAGTTATTCACGCATGAAATACAGATAGATTTTTTTTATTGACTTGTTCTTGCGGCATTCAAAATTTAGAAATTTGTGAATGTTTCCAAATAAATACATTTCCGATTGGGGAGCATAAACTGAAAAGAGTTTACTGACCCTCTGTCTGGTCGCTTAAATATGCATTCCCTAAAGGAAACTTGTACTTGCGTGACTCACCTCCCCCACCTTTTTCTAAATTTTTTGCGACATTACCAACAAGCGTCCACACATTTGTGTGATCGTGTAGAACAAAGCTCAAGACTACATAGACAATAGTGAATAACTATATCAATGACTTCATGGGATTCCATACGTATATAACTAAGCTAAAGCTGTTAGGGCAGTCGTGGATTTCCAATGACAAGTGCATGCTATATGTGGATAGCAGAGGCCATTCCCGGGTCGAGTATTAAATCCGCTTCCGGTCAGTGGAATCGATAAATGGTAAGCCCATTCAGAGCTACCGGTGATCTGTAACCGCTGCGAAAGTTACTGATTTAATCCCAAATCAAAATGCATTAGGAAGCCTTGTCCATGACATGAATTCAAAAAGCATCAAAGCCCACAAGCCTCCCGAAAGCCGAAAAAAATAGTTGGCTGCCCGAGTAGAGGTTTTGTTCAGAGTACTTAAATGAATTGGTGTCCCGCGCCTACATTCATGCTGTTGCTGTGTGAACAGTGCTTCGCCCTATTCAATAGGTGCGACCACTCACAAAGTGATAACAAAGTCCTCTAACGGGAGTTCAAGAACACTTTGTACAGGGTTAGAACAAAGGGATGCTGCTGTTGCAGAGGGACTTATGTCATCCTGGGAAGTCTGCTTTCCTCTTCTTCTTGGATAATGTACGTATAACGTAGGTCACCGGGCGTAGAGTGGATAAGGCCTCCTATGCTTTACAAACGCCTGACCTGGTATATGCTGCATATTAGTAGAGATAACTGATATGTTTCCTAATCCCTCTGAGAGGCGGGAATAGATCAAACAGTTTTTAAGTAGTTGTTAGAAGCGTTTCTTTATCCTTTCCCCGGAGCTACCGGCAAGTGATTTAAGGATTTTGTCCGGCTTTGTACTTTAGATACAATCTTGGAGGCATGTGGCTTGAAGGTATGAGTGCTGTCGAACGCTACCCCTAAGATCTTTGGGTCGCATGTCGATAGCGTGACGACACCGACTTAAACGTTCAATATTTGCGTTATCTCTTCCTTCAATGTCGTAAACAAGGTTGCCGTGGACTTGTTAACAAGCCATTATCGTGCAGTCGTCGGCATAGAAAGAGATGGTAATTCCTTATGGTGGAGAAGAGAGTTTTGGTACGTAGAAATCAAGCAGAAGTGAGGTTTCGTCCTTAAGTACATTGATCACCTTTTTTTTACCAAATACGTCACTTTCTGTCAACATCGTATAATTAGGCATAAGTAATATTGGGCTGTCTACGAATTATGTACGTGATTATCTACTCAAACTCATGCAGCGTCCGCTTGCGTTGTGCTTGCACCTTACGTTTTTTTTTTTGATAATCGCCTATTTCAGTGGAGCAAATGTTTTGAATCAAATCAAATAACGAACAGCTTTTCAAAAGTGAAAAATATATATACCCGTTAACAGTTGCCTTTTCCTTCAGGGTAGCTCCTATGAGACTTAGCAACTCGTTGTTTAACAATTAAGTAATTGATTTAAGCCATTACTGCTTTCGATTCGGCATGTCTTGACTGGCAACTGCAAACTGTTTTATTAAAATGGCTTTGTTTCAAGCTTTTTGAAAATATTATAATGAAATACGCTCTTTGTTCTCAACTGACGGTTGCCTGTGGCCAACACTTGGGCTTGCTGACGAACGCACTTCCGTTTCCGCATAAACAAAAGCTTTCAAAGGGAAAACGAACATATACATACACAGCTATACGAATTTTTAAATCTTTTCCTTTAAAGTATGCTATCGCTCAAAAGTTCAAACTCAAGTTCAACCCTTTCGCACCCATGTACAATGCACGATGGTCAATATTTGATAAAATATGTCTAACAATTGACACAAAGTGGCTAACGAAATACCTCTAAAAGATGAATTTTTATAAACAGGAAATTTTCAGTAAGTATTTCTCCCAAAAAGTAACCTCAAATTAAATAATTACACATACAACTTCAAAAGGGATGAACTGACATATCCAGAAACGAAGAGGGTACATTCCTAGTGAGTCCCTATAAAACCTATTTTGCTTCCCCGCAATCTTTTGGTTACTACGGCTTTGGGCAGCGTGAAAAAAACAAAGGTGCAGCTTTGATACTTTTGAATACCAAAAAAGGCAGCTGGCTCCCCCTCTTTGGTCTTACCATAGTACTAAAACTAATACTTTAGCTAATGACATATCAATTTAAAAAATCGGATGTCAAGCTATAATAAAATAAAAAACCATTTCTAAGGATACAAAAAATGTACTAGTCTGATGTGAAGGTAAACGTAGAGTCTGGTGTAGAGGCTGGAGTAGAAAGGAATAGAGACAGATGTATGAATATACATATGTATTTATTTTAGCTCATGATATCGAATGCAAAGTATCGATACGGTACTCATTCCAAGTATCGCTCTACAAGTATCGGATACCCGATAGTATCGAATTGAAAAGACTCGATACTCAAAGTCTCAATACTAAATCGACGAAAAAAATCTACGTATTAGTAATGCACCTTTAAATGAGATCTCCAATATATCTTTGGATAGGCAAAAGACATGTTGGCTTATTTACCAAGAGCTTCAACTTTGTCATAAGAGATCTTAACTTTTCGCTCCGTTTTACGTTATCCAAATTTTATCTAGCAAGACCGCACATACACCTTACATTTAACTCACCTCTCAAGGTGAAGCACTGTGCAAAACGATCTTTGTAATTGCGCATTTACATAAAACGCTTTTTTACGTTGTTTTGACTGACAGAGTAGATGAATGTATGGGCCTTGTGAATCTTGCTACAAAAAGTTTGTGGAATATAAAGCGAAACGAAAATTTAATATATTCTAAATTTATCACGCTGTCAAAGAGAAGCAACGCGATAAGAGTAGAACTCTGACGTAAGAATAATATTTTGCATTTTTGATTTCGCAGTTGTCAGTTTCTAAGTAAATTAAATGCAGGCTTCTCGCCGAAAAATTACCTTCGATTCGCGAAACAAATAAGGTGGGAAAACATATGGAGCAGCTTACTTAGTCCATTAGCTCTTTCCTTTTATGGAGCGGCCACCTTTTACCGAAAATTCGATACGATACAGCGGTCGATATAAAAGTATCGATAGCGAATGTCAACAGTTTTGATAAGGTAAAGTATCGTATCACCATTCGTGTCCTTAAGAGGTATCGGTATGAGCAGGTCAGTAGGGAAAAATTCGTTCCACAAATTAATTTTAGGCGTCACTCATTCCACCGATTATACTACCAGGTTAATCGGTTTCAATTTCTCTCAAATTGGTGTGTTTTATGCCGCCTCCGATATAAATTCACAATGTGTGCCAAACCTCAATCGAGAAGATTTTTTCCGAAATATTTTGATTGTACTTTTCCTGGGAAAGTTACTAGTTACGTAAAGGGGCAAAAGTACATCCAAGACTGATACAGCTATACAAGTCATTGCAGTGCGAGCACCAGATAAGTAGAGGATTATTTTTAGCAAAGTTTCGACGACAAAGGGTTAAATAAAAAATATCGTAGTGTATGGATACTCTAGGAGGAACATCAAAATACAATCGGCTGAGCAGGCCAGCTGAATCAATTTCTCCAATAATGAGCTTATGGATGAACAATACCTCCAGTAATGTTCTCCGGTTTTCCAGAGTGGGTAAGCTAATAACAAGAAGTCTACTTATGTATGGAAGAAGGTGGATACTTGAGTCCCAATTGAGGCCACGTAATGCGAATATCTAAAATTGATTTTGAACTGACTCAATACGCTTTATATTATTTTGAGAAACAGGGAACCAAACGCATGAGCAATACTCGAGTATTGGACGGACCAGCGATGTTTAAAGAATCTTAGTGAGGTACGGATCATCGAACTCTTTTAAATTACTCCTTAGTGTGTCCTCATGGACCGGCCAGTTCAACTTAACCCACTCCTTAGTGTGAATATGTTTTTGAGCCCACGGCTTGCTATATAAAGTTTGATTATACGATTTTTTACTTGCTTTTAAGTAAAATCACTATATACATATTAAAAAAGTAAGGTTTTGGCAGACCTTATTCTGGATCACCCATAAAGCTTTTTGTATGAAAATTTTCCTTTTGGACCACTGTATTGCACCACAATCTTCGAAGCTCTAGAAAGGAAGTCCATTTCAATGTTATGGAAAATTTATTAGGCGTAAGCACTTGAAACGCCAAGCATTTAGAAACCAGAATGCAGCAAAATTTAAATTTATAACCCTATCAGTGGTACACATAAATGTCCTTTCCATTATATTTATTTTCTCTTTTTATTTGGTTCCAATTTTCACTTTGCGGTTAACACAAATATTTATAAGAATTTAATTCGTTGCTGGACAGAACAAACCCTTATAGAACACCCCATTACTTCATTTTATTTATACAATTTGTAAATGTGCATTCAATACCAACGGATGCTGGACATATGGCTACGCCATATGCCACTTCAAATTTGGTTTGGACTTTTTTTTGCATCAGCTTTTGCTATAGGATTAACTTTAATAGAGGCGCGAATTGATTCTGTCCTATGTAACTCAATTGTATGCAGATGTGGATGTTCGGGGGAGGGTTCCCCCCCCCCCCCCCTTCCCTCGAAACCCATCATAAACACTCCAAACATTTGCTTCACAAAATAGGAATGATTTTTCGCTGTGGGAATTTCGCTTAAATTTCCCAGAAAAAATTTTATTTTCTCCGATATCACTTTTTACACTTTATTGCCTTTTTGCTATGAACGGCAGAATATATAATGGGAAGCTACTAAAAACAAGGGGATAAGGATTTTTTGAGTTTCTTCGAAAAGAAACTTCCCGCGAGCCCCGGCTTTTCGCAAGATTCTCGAAATAATCATGTTTATTCACTGCAATGGCAGTATTATATATAGCCTACGATTTCTTTTGAAACACAAGTGAAAGTTTTCACAAAATCACAAAAACAAAACGGCAGGGTGCATATAATAATGTCAATGTAGCGACTTAATTAAGTGTCGAGAAGCTCGCGAGATTTACGAGTATTCTCAGATTCGACAAATTCGATAGGAATCGAGTTCTCGAGTATCGAACTTCTCGCTTGTGTTCAAGAACAAATCGTAGCCTCTACCTTAAAGAAATGCGCCATGCCTCCGGATTAAAAAAATTAAATATTTTGACCAAATTATACAAAAAACAACAAGAAAAAATAAAACAAGTAAAGGTGTCTAAGTTCGGATGTAACCGAACATTATATACTCAGCGTGAGCTTCAGAGCTTCAATTGTACATTCCATTTCAGATAAATTACTTTTTTACATAACACGTGGCACCGACCGTTTAAAAAAAAATGTCTCCCCATTTCCTCTTACAATAAAACTTGATAAGTGAAATATCATTGATTCAAAACTATTTTTGGCTAAGTTGTAGCTTATTATTCTAGTCTACGACCCTTTTAAACTTGTTTTATATCTAAGTTGCCGTTGTCTTTAACCGATCCCGTCCATTTTTACTATACATATTTTCTGCTATAAGGAAAATTTTTGTACCCAATTTTATTACGATCTGTTAATTTATCTTCGAGTTATGGCTCCCGAAACATAGCAAATTGCTTAGTCATAAAAGGGGCGGTGTCGTCTACAACCCTTTTAAAAATCTTTTATATAAAAGTGGGCGTGGTCTTTAACCGATCTCGTCCATTTTTTCTAGAAATATTTTCTGCTATAGGAAAAATTTTTGTACCCAATTTTATTACGATCTGTTAATTTATCTTCGAGTTATGGCTCCCGAAACATAGCAAATTGCTTAGTCATAAAAGGGGCGGTGTCATGCCCATTTTTTAAAATTTGAAGTTTTTAAACGGTTTTATTTAGGAAATTTAAGTAACTTCCCGATAAGCTACAAGCTTGAAACTTGGAATATAGTTCAGAACCCGATGACAATGCAATAATAAGAAAAAAATCGCCGCTAGGTGGCGCATCGTGGTGTGATGGTAGCGTGCCCCGCCATCCACGCCAAAGATCCTGAGTTCCAGCCCCGGGAGAAGCTACATCAAAATTTTAGAAACAAGTTTTTTCAATTAGAAGAAAATTTTTCTAAGCGAAGTCGCCCCTCGGTAGTGTTTGGCAAGCACTCTGGGTGTATTTCTGCCATGAAAAGCTCTCAGTAAAAACTTATCTGCCTTGCAGATGCCGTTCGGAGTCGTCATAAAACAAGTAGGTCCCGTCCCGCTTATTTGTAGGAAAAATTAAAAGGAGCACGACGCAAATTGGAAGCTCGGCCTAAAAATATTCGGAGGTTATCGCGCCTCACATTTATTTATTTTATAGGTGGCGCAAGGATCGAGATATTCACAAAAATCGCATTTGTGGTCCGATTTGGTCCATATTTGGAACACATAATACATACATACATACATGAATAGAAAGTGACCTATAATGTCCGATTTGGCTCATATTTGGAACAAATATTACATACAGTCCGGTAGAAGTGACAGCAAAATATTTTGGAGTTGGAGGAGGGACAAGCATACGTGGCGCAGAGTCGAGTAAAGTCTTTGGAAGGATTATGTATTGAGGACTTAGGTTGTAACAAATTGTCAGGAAAGAGTCCTTGTAATAATTAGTCACTAAATGACTTAAATAGAATGAGAAATAATAGGGAATTAAATAAAGGCTAAAAACTTGAAAATAAAATAATTAAAAAAAATTGTTTAAGTTAAACGGTTTTATTGAAAACAATACTTACATGAAAAATAATTATCCGAAAAGCTAGAAAATAATTAGGTAGGTCCTAGGTACTAGTCATCACACTCCTTATCAATCTAGGGCGTTGATCAGACAATTAAATAAACGAGTTGGACGCGTCATATTTCTATTGATAGTCATAAGTAAAACCAACTGAACCTTAATCGGGTTATGCTACGCCTCACATTTTTAGAAATTTCCCGCGCCCAACGCTTTTATTTAATTGTCTGATCAACGCCCTCGATTGATGAGGAATGTGAGGACTAGTACCTAGGACCTACCTAATTATTTTCTAGCTTTTAGTATTATTACTTCATATAAGTATAGTTTTCAATAAATCCGTTTAACTTAAAAATTTATTTTTAATTCTTTTATTCCTATTTATTGTTATAAATCCACTTGGGAAATGAAATACCATTGATATAAAGCTATTTTTTGCAAAAATGTAGCTTATTTTATTCGTCCACGACCCTTTTAAAAATCTTTTGTATAAAAGTGGGCATGGTCCTTAACCGATTTCATTAATTTTTCTTCAAAGCATTTCTTATAGTAAAGGCAACCTCTCTACCGAATTTTGTTACGATAGGTTTAACGATTTTTCATTTAAGTTTAATAATATTTGTAAAATTGATTTTATCACAAGTGGGCGGTGCCACGCCCATTTAAAAAAAAATGTTTCAAATTTTTAACCAAAGTCTCAATATCAGTCCACACGTCAAATTTCAACATTCTAGGTGTATTATTTACTAAATTATCAGGTTTTTTGTGTTTTCCAAAATGTTATATATATAAAAAGTGGGCGTGGTTATCATCCAATTTCTCTCATTTTCAATACCAATCTATTCTGAGTCCAGGTAAGCGCGAGTACCAAATTTGGTGAAGATATCTCAATATTTGCTCAAGTTATCGTGTTAACGGGTGGACGGTCATGGCTCAATCAAATTTTTTTTCGATACTGAAGATTTTGATATATGGAAGTCTATATCTATCTCGATTCCTTTATACCTGTACAACTAACCGCTATCCAATCAAAGTTAATATAATCTGTGTGCAAAGCCAATAAAAGAGTGCCAATACAGCAATGTATTGGATGGATTTACGAATATTTCAAGATACGAGA
Source organism: Eurosta solidaginis (assembly GCF_040869045.1). Classification (NCBI taxonomy): domain Eukaryota; kingdom Metazoa; phylum Arthropoda; class Insecta; order Diptera; family Tephritidae; genus Eurosta; species Eurosta solidaginis. The sequence continues at coordinate 73,996,910 of NC_090323.1, read as the reverse complement.
ATCTATTATTTGATTTGTTTTCCAAAATTTGCTAAATAAAGGTCAAATATTGAATTATGACAGAATTAAATTTTACTTTGAAATAATATTTGATATACAAACAAGTAAGGAAGGTTAAGTTCGGGTGTAACCGAACATTACATACTCAGTTGAGAGCTATGGTGACAACATAAGGGAAAATAACCATGTAGGAAAATGGACCGAGGGTAACCCTGGAATGTGTTTGTATGACATGTGTATCAAATGAAAGGTGTTAATGAGTATTTTAAAAGGGCGTGATCCTTAGTTCCATAGGTGGACGCCGTTTCGAGATACCGCCATAAAGGTGGACCAGGGGAGACCCTAGAATTTGTTTGTACGATATGGGTATCAAATGAAAGGGGTTAGTGAGTATTTTAAAAGGGATTGGACCTTAGTTCTATAGGTGGATGCCTTTTCGAGATATAGCCATAAAGGTGGACCAGGGGTGACTCTAAAATGCGTTTGTACAATATGGGTATCAAACGAAAGTTGTTAATTAGTATTTTAAAAGGGCGTGGGGCTTAGTTCTATAGGTGGAACCTTTTCGAGATATCGCCATAAAGGTGGATCAGGGGTGCCTCTAGACTTTGTTTGTACGGTATGGGTATCAAATGTAAGGTGTTAATGAGTCTTTTTAAAAGGGAGTGGGTCTTAGATCTATAGGTGGTCGCCTTTTCGAGATATCGCCATAAAGGTGGACCAGGGGTGACCCTAGAATTTGTTTGCACGATATGTGTATCGAATGAAAGGGGTTAGTGAGTATTTTAAAAGGGAGTGGGCCTTAGTTCTATAGGTGGACGCCTTTTCGAGATAACGCCATAAAGGTGGACCAGGGGTGACTCTAGAATGCGTTTGAACAATATGGGTATCAAACGAAAGGTGCTAATGAGTATTTTAAAAGGGCATGGGGCTTAGTTCTATAGGTGGGCGCCTTTTCGAGATATCGCCATAAAGGTGGACCAGGGGTGACTCTAGACTTTGTTTGTACGATATGGGTATCAAATGTAAGGTGTTAATGAGTCTTTTTAAAAGGGAGTGGGCCTTAGATCTATAGGTGGTCGCCTTTTCGAGATATCGCCATAAAGGTGGACCAGGGGTGACTCTAGAATGTGTTAGTACAATATGCGTATCAAACGAAAGGTGTTAATTCGAGATATCGCCATAAAGGTGGACCATGGGTGAATTTAGAATGTGTTTGTACGATATGGGTATCAAATTAAAGGTATTAATGAGGGTTTTAAAAGGGAGTGGTGGTAGTTGTATAGGTGGCCGCCTTTTCGAGATATCGGCATAAGGGTGGACCAAGGGTGACTCTAGAATTTGTTTGTACAATATGGGAATCAAATGAAAGGTTTTAATGAGTATTTTAAAAGGGAGTGATCCTTAGTTCCATAGGTGGACGCCGTCTCGAGATATCGCCATAAAGGTGGACCAGGGGTGACCCTAGAATTTTTTTGTACGATATGGGTATCAAATGAAAGAGGTTAATGAGCATTTTAAAAGGGAGTGGGCCTTGGTTCTATAGGTGGACGCCTTTTCGAGATATCGCCATAAAGGTGGACCAGGGGTGACTCTAGAATGAGTTTGTAAAATATGGGTATCAAACGAAAGGTGTTAATGAGTCTTTTTAAAAGAGAGTGGGCCTTGGTTCTATAGGTTGTCGACTTTTCGAGATATCGCCATAAAGGTGGACCAGGGGTGACTCTAGAATATGTGACTCTAGAATAGGTGTTAATGAGTATTTTAAAAGGGCGTGGGGCTTAGTTCTATAGGTGGACGCCTTTTCATATCGCCATAAAGGTGGACCAAGGGTGACTCTAGAATGTGTTTGTACGATATGGGTATCATTTTAAAGGTATTAATGAGGCTTTTAAAAGGGAGTGGTGGTAGTTGTATATGTGAAGGCGTTTTCCAGTTATCGGCCAAAATGTGGACCAGAGTGTCCCAGAACATCATCTGTTGGATACCGCTAATTTATTTATATATATAATACCACCAACAGTATTCCTGCCAAGAATTCAAGGGTTTTTTATTTCGCCCTGCAAAACTTTTTCATTTCATTCTACTTAATATGGTAGGTGTCACACCCATTTTACTAATTTTATTTTCTAAAGTTATATTTTGCGTCAATAAACCAATCCAAATACCATGTTTCATCTCTTTTTTCATATTTGGTATAGAATTATGGCATATTTTTCATTTTTCGTAATTTTCGATATCGAAAAAGTGGGCGTGGTCATAGTCGGATTTCGGCCATTTTTTATACCAATACAAAGTGAGTTCAGATAAGTACGTGAACTGAGTTTAGTAGAGATATATAGATTTTTGCTCAAGTTATCGTGTTAACGGCCAAGCGGAAGGACAGACGGCCGACTGTGTATAAAAACTGGGCGTGGCTTCAACCGATTTCGCCCTTTTTCACAGAAATAAGTTATCGTCCGAGAATCTAAGCCCCTGCCAAATTTCACAAGGATTGGTAAATTTTGGTTCGACTTATGGCATTAAAAGTATCCTAGACAAATTAAATGAAAAAGGGCGGAGCCACGCCAATTTTGAAATTTTCTTTTATTTTTGCATTTTGTTGCACCATATCATTACTGGAGTTGAATGTTGACATAATTTACTTATATACTGTAAAGATATTAAATTTTTTGTTAAAATTTGACTTAAAAAAATTTTTTTTTAAAGTGGGCGTGATCGTTCTCCGATTTTACTAATTTTTATTAGGCATACATACAGTAATAGGAGTAACGTTCCTGCCAAATTTCATCATGATATCTTCATCGACTGCCAAATTACAGCTTGCAAAATTTTAAATTACCTTCTTTAAAAAGTGGGCGGTGCCACACCCTAGGTCCAAAATTTTACTAGTTTTCTATTCAGCGTCATCAGTTCAACTCACGTACCAAGTTTCATCACTTTATCCGTCTTTGGTAATGAATTATCGCACTTTTTCGGTTTTTCAAAATTTTCGATATCGAAAAAGTGGGCGTGGTTATAGTCCGATATTGTTCATTTCAAATAGCGATCTGAGATGAGTGCTCAGGAACCTACATACCAATTTTCATCAAGATACCTCAAAATTTACTCAAGTTATCGTGTTAACGGACAGACGGACGACGGACGGACGGACGATCCTGATGATTTTGATATATGGAAGTCTATATCTATCTCGATTCCTTTATACCTGTACAACCAACCGTTATCCAATCAAAGTTAATATACTCTGTGAGCTCTGCTCAACTGAGTATAAAAAATCACTAGACGCTACCGCCGAATCGTACTTTCCCGCGCCCAACGCTTTTATTTAATTGTCTGATCAACGCCCTCGATTGATGAGGAATGTGAGGACTAGTACCTAGGACCTACCTAATTATTTTCTAGCTTTTAGTATTATTACTTCATATAAGTATAGTTTTCAATAAATCCGTTTAACTTAAAAATTTATTTTTAATTCTTTTATTCCTATTTATTGTTATAAATCCACTTGGGAAATGAAATACCATTGATATAAAGCTATTTTTTGCAAAAATGTAGCTTATTTTATTCGTCCACGACCCTTTTAAAAATCTTTTGTATAAAAGTGGGCATGGTCCTTAACCGATTTCATTAATTTTTCTTCAAAGCATTTCTTATAGTAAAGGCAACCTCTCTACCGAATTTTGTTACGATAGGTTTAACGATTTTTCATTTAAGTTTAATAATATTTGTAAAATTGATTTTATCACAAGTGGGCGGTGCCACGCCCATTTAAAAAAAAATGTTTCAAATTTTTAACCAAAGTCTCAATATCAGTCCACACGTCAAATTTCAACATTCTAGGTGTATTATTTACTAAATTATCAGGTTTTTTGTGTTTTCCAAAATGTTATATATATAAAAAGTGGGCGTGGTTATCATCCAATTTCTCTCATTTTCAATACCAATCTATTCTGAGTCCAGGTAAGCGCGAGTACCAAATTTGGTGAAGATATCTCAATATTTGCTCAAGTTATCGTGTTAACGGGTGGACGGTCATGGCTCAATCAAATTTTTTTTCGATACTGAAGATTTTGATATATGGAAATCTATATCTATCTCGATTCCTTTATACCTGTACAACTAACCGTTATCCAATCAAAGTTAATATAATCTGTGTGCAAAGCCAATAAAAGAGTGCCAATACAGCAACTAAGACGCCCGATGGATTTACGAATATTTCAAGATACGAGAATCTATTATTTGATTTGTTTTCCAAAATTTGCTAAATAAAGGTCAAATATTAAATTATGACAGAATTAAATTTTACTTTGAAATAATATTTGATATACAAACAAGTAAGGAAGGTTAAGTTCGGGTGTAACCGAACATTACATACTCAGTTGAGAGCTTTGGTGACAACATAAGGGAAAATAACCATGTAGGAAAATGGACCGAGGGTAACCCTGGAATGTGTTTGTATGACATGTGTATCAAATGAAAGGTGTTAATGAGTATTTTAAAAGGGCGTGATCCTTAGTTCCATAGGTGGACGCCGTTTCGAGATACCGCCATAAAGGTGGACCAGGGGAGACCCTAGAATTTGTTTGTACGATATGGGTATCAAATGAAAGGGGTTAGTGAGTATTTTAAAAGGGATTGGACCTTAGTTCTATAGGTGGATGCCTTTTCGAGATATAGCCATAAAGGTGGACCAGGGGTGACTCTAAAATGCGTTTGTACAATATGGGTATCAAACGAAAGTTGTTAATTAGTATTTTAAAAGGGCGTGGGGCTTAGTTCTATAGGTGGAACCTTTTCGAGATATCGCCATAAAGGTGGATCAGGGGTGCCTCTAGACTTTGTTTGTACGGTATGGGTATCAAATGTAAGGTGTTAATGAGTCTTTTTAAAAGGGAGTGGGTCTTAGATCTATAGGTGGTCGCCTTTTCGAGATATCGCCATAAAGGTGGACCAGGGGTGACCCTAGAATTTGTTTGCACGATATGGGTATCGAATGAAAGGGGTTAGTGAGTATTTTAAAAGGGAGTGGGCCTTAGTTCTATAGGTGGACGCCTTTTCGAGATAACGCCATAAAGGTGGACCAGGGGTGACTCTAGAATGCGTTTGAACAATATGGGTATCAAACGAAAGGTGCTAATGAGTATTTTAAAAGGGCATGGGACTTAGTTCTATAGGTGGTCGCCTTTTCGAGATATCGCCATAAAGGTGGACCAGGGGTGACTGAATGTGTTAGTACAATATGCGTATCAAACGAAAGGTGTTAATTCGAGATATCGCCATAAAGGTGGACCATGGGTGAATTTAGAATGTGTTTGTACGATATGGGTATCAAATTAAAGGTATTAATGAGGGTTTTAAAAGGGAGTGGTGGTAGTTGTATAGGTGGCCGCCTTTTCGAGATATCGGCATAAGGGTGGACCAAGGGTGACTCTAGAATTTGTTTGTACGATATGGGAATCAAATGAAAGGTTTTAATGAGTATTTTAAAAGGGAGTGATCCTTAGTTCCATAGGTGGACGCCGTCTCGAGATATCGCCATAAAGGTGGACCAGGGGTGACCCTAGAATTTTTTTGTACGATATGGGTATCAAATGAAAGAGGTTAATGAGCATTTTAAAAGGGAGTGGGCCTTGGTTCTATAGGTGGACGCCTTTTCGAGATATCGCCATAAAGGTGGACCAGGGGTGACTCTAGAATGAGTTTGTAAAATATGGGTATCAAACGAAAGGTGTTAATGAGTCTTTTTAAAAGAGAGTGGGCCTTGGTTCTATAGGTTGTCGACTTTTCGAGATATCGCCATAAAGGTGGACCAGGGGTGACTCTAGAATATGTGACTCTAGAATAGGTGTAAATGAGTATTTTAAAAGGGCGTGGGGCTTAGTTCTATAGGTGGACGCCTTTTCATATCGCCATAAAGGTGGACCAAGGGTGACTCTAGAATGTGTTTGTACGATATGGGTGTCAAATTAAAGGTATTAATGAGGCTTTTAAAAGGGAGTGGTGGTAGTTGTATATGTGAAGGCGTTTTCCAGTTATCGGCCAAAATGTGGACCAGAGTGTCCCAGAACATCATCTGTTGGATACCGCTAATTTATTTATATATATAATACCACCAACAGTATTCCTGCCAAGAATTCAAGGGTTTTTTATTTCGCCCTGCAAAACTTTTTCATTTCATTCTACTTAATATGGTAGGTGTCACACCCATTTTACTAATTTTATTTTCTAAAGTTATATTTTGCGTCAATAAACCAATCCAAATACCATGTTTCATCTCTTTTTTCATATTTGGTATAGAATTATGGCATATTTTTCATTTTTCGTAATTTTCGATATCGAAAAAGTGGGCGTGGTCATAGTGGGATTTCGGCCATTTTTTATACCAATACAAAGTGAGATCAGATAAGTACGTGAACTGAGTTTACTAGAGATATATAGATTTTTGCTCAAGTTATCGTGTTAACGGCCAAGCGGAAGGACAGACGGCCGACTGTGTATAAAAACTGGGCGTGGCTTCAACCGATTTCGCCCTTTTTCACAGAAATAAGTTATCGTCCGAGAATCTAAGCCCCTGCCAAATTTCACAAGGATTGGTAAATTTTGGTTCGACTTATGGCATTAAAAGTATCCTAGACAAATTAAATGAAAAAGGGCGGAGCCACGCCAATTTTGAAATTTTCTTTTATTTTTGCATTTTGTTGCACCATATCATTACTGGAGTTGAATGTTGACATAATTTACTTATATACTGTAAAGATATTAAATTTTTTGTTAAAATTTGACTTAAAAAAATTTTTTTTTAAAGTGGGCGTGATCGTTCTCCGATTTTACTAATTTTTATTAGGCATACATACAGTAATAGGAGTAACGTTCCTGCCAAATTTCATCATGATATCTTCATCGACTGCCAAATTACAGCTTGCAAAATTTTAAATTACCTTCTTTAAAAAGTGGGCGGTGCCACACCCATGGTCCAAAATTTTACTAGTTTTCTATTCAGCGTCATCAGTTCAACTCACGTACCAAGTTTCATCACTTTATCCGTCTTTGGTAATGAATTATCGCACTTTTTCGGTTTTTCAAAATTTTCGATATCGAAAAAGTGGGCGTGGTTATAGTCCGATATTGTTCATTTCAAATAGCGATCTGAAATGAGTGCTCAGGAACCTACATACCAATTTTCATCAAGATACCTCAAAATTTACTCAAGTTATCGTGTTAACGGACAGACGGACGACGGACGGACGGACGATCCTGATGATTTTGATATATGGAAGTCTATATCTATCTCGATTCCTTTATACCTGTACAACCAACCGTTATCCAATCAAAGTTAATATACTCTGTGAGCTCTGCTCAACTGAGTATAAAAAATCACTAGACGCTACCGCCGAATCGTACTTTTTTCGAGTGAAAACGGTTTTCACCCCATTAATGGTGTTGTTATTGTTGCTAATATTGTAGCGATAAAGACAATATCCGGTGATTTTGGGAAGAGCCATGGATGCTGATGGTCCTTTGACGGATATAGATCCGGTACGTTCCGGTAAGAAGCACCATCAAGGTATAAGCCCGACCATCTCGGAAACGATTTGATATGACCTTATTGAACCTTCTAGACCATCCCACCCCCCACCTCCTATATCCGTGAGAAACTTGCGGTCGCGGATGCAAACAAACAGGACTCGCCTCGGAAAGGTGCCATTAACAATTGTGTGTGAGAAGCTATAAATTCGCTGGCAGCCCCTTCATAGGGCTGCGCTACACAACCCCGTGAATCACTTGGGTATTTTAGTCGCCTCTTAAGATAGGTATACCTGCCGCGGATATATTCTAAGGCCCTAACCTGTTGGGAGTTCCCGTTAAAGATCTTCTTTCTTCTTAGCATCGCGTCATATAATGCTTTTCAATCGTACCTACAGTTTGTGACCTTTTTCTAGACTTAGTATATGAGATATAGAGAACAATCCAGAATCGCAACGTGATATGTTGCAAAGGACATATCGCTCATTTACTTCAATAGTGTCATAACTCAAAAAATATGACTTTTGAGTTAATAACATATAAACGTACTCAATAACATGATCTATGTTGTGTACAAAAATATTTGTGATCCGTTAAAAATTTACCACGTGCTACACAAATGAAAATATGCCTTTATATGTGCAACATACGGCAGTTAAAATCTTTGAATGGCTCTCCTGGAAAATTTTGTTTTTTGAGTTATGACACTATTGAAGTAAATGAGCGATATGTACGTGAATAAAGAACAATTATTTGATTTTTACTTTGATGAGATAGCAAATCGGAAGCATTTTCAATTCACATTGTTGTAAACCATTTTGAAATCGGGTCAAAAATATCAAAGTTATAGCAAGTTTAGTAGATCAATATAGCTTCATTTAAAAACATCAACTTTTTTTTTCTATACAAATTTCATACGAATACTCATGTAGGTTTTATACATATATCCAGTAGCTAAATCACTTGACCAATTTGATATAACCTTGCGTTTTTTGAGCTGGTTTTCTTATTGCTTGAACAAATATGATTTGGAAATGATTAAGCTTTAATATTACATCAAAGTAAATTATAATGAAATTCCTTGCTCTTTATTAAGGTATTTTGCAACATACTTCTATATGAATCCATATTTTGGTGGCCGCCGTAGTGTAGTGTTAGAATGCTCCGCCAACCACACCGAAGATCTCAGGTTCAAGTCCCGGTAAAGAAACATCGAAAATTTATGTTTTTTCAATTAGAAAAAATTTTTTCTTATCGAGGTCGCCCCTCGGCAGTGATTTGGCAGACACTTCGAATGTATTTCTGCCAACTCAAAACAAGCCTTGCATTTAAATTGTGTTCTATTTCTCGCATAAACGCACGAACTTTTCCTGAGATATTGCTCTGATTGAAACATGTTATATGGCGGGATGTAAGGGCGAAAGGAGATCTTTAATGGGGTAAAAATCGTTTTCGCAGTTCCATAAAAAAGTGGAGATTTTTATACTCAGTTGAGCAGAGCTCACAGAGTATATTAAGTTTGATTGGATAACGGTTGGTTGTACATATATAAAGGAATCGAGATAGATATAGACTTCTATATATCAAAATAATCAGGATCGAAAAAAAATTTGATTGAGCCATGTCCGTCCGTCCGTCCGTCCGTCCGTCCGTTAACACGATAACTTGAGTAAATTTTGAGGTAACTTGATGAAATTTGGTACGTAGGTTCCTGAGCACTCATCTCAGATCGCTATTTAAAATGAACGATATCGGACTATAACCACGCCCACTTTTTCGATATCGAAAATTTCGTAAAACCGAAAAAGTGCGATAATTCATTACCAAATACGGATTAAGCGATGAAACTTGGTGGATGAGTTGAATTTATGACGCAGAATAGAAAATTAGTAAAATTTTGGACAATGGGCGTGGCACCGCCCACTTTTAAAAGAAGGTAATTTATAATTTTTGCAAGCTGTAATTTGTCAGTCGTTGAAGATATCATAATGAAATTTCGCAGGGACGTTACTCCTGTTACTATATGTACGCCTAAAAAAAATTAGCAAAATCGGAGAAGGACCACGCCCACTTTTAAAAAAAATTTTTTTTTAAGTAAAATTTTAACAAAAAATTTAATATCTTTACAGTATATAAGTAAATTATGTCAACATTCAACTCCAGTAATGACATGGTGCAACAAAATACAAAAATAAAAGAAAATTTCAAAATGGGCGTGGCTCCGCCCTTTTTCATTTAATTTGTCTAGGATACTTTTAACGCCATAAGTCGAACAAAAATTAACCAATCCTTTTGAAATTTGGTAGGGGAATAAATTTTATGATGTTAACTGTTTTCTGTGAAAACGGGCGAAATCGGTTTATGCCACGCCCAGTTTTTATACACAGTCGTCCGTCTGTCCTTCCGCATGGCCGTTAACACTATAACTTGAGTAAATTTTGAGGTAACTTGATGAAATTTGGTACGTAGGTTCCAGACCACTCATCTCAGATCACTATTTAAAATGAACAATATCGGACTATAAACACGCCAATTTTGCGATATCGAAAATTTCGAAAACCCGTAAAAATGCGATAATTCATTACCAAAGACGAATAAAGCGATGAAGCTTGGTAGGTGAGTTGAACTTATGACGCAGAATAGAAAGTTAGTAAAATTTTGGACAATGGGCGTGGCACCGCCCACTTTTAAAAGAAGGTAATTTAAAACTTTTGCAAGCTGTAATTTGTCAGTCGTTGAAGATATCATGATGAAATTTGGCAGGGACGTTACTCCTATTACTATATGTACGCCTAATAAAAATTAGCAAAATCGGAGAAGGACCACGCCCACTTTAAAAAAAAAAATTTTTTAAAGTAAAATTTTAACAAAAAATTTAATATCTTTACAGTATATAAGTAAATTATGTCAACATTCAACTCCAGTAATGACATGGTGCAACAAAATACAAAAATAAAAGAAAATTTCAAAATGGGCGTGGCATCGCCCTTTTTCATTAAATTTGTCTAGGATACTTTTAACGCCAAAAGTCGAACAAAAATTAGCCAATCCTTTTGAAATTTGGTAGGGGAATAGATTTTATGATGTTAACTGTTTTCTGTGAAAACGGGCGAAATCGGTTTATGCCACGCCCAGTTTTTATACACAGTCGTTCGTCTGTCCTTCCGCATGGCCGTTAACACGATAACTTGAGCAAAAATCGACATATCTTTAATGAACTTAGTTCACGTACTTACTTGAACTCACTTTATTTTGGTATGAAAAATGAACGAAATCCGACGCTAATCGAAAATTACGAAAAATGAAAAAAATGCCATAATTCTATACCAAATACGAAAAAAGGGATGAAACATGGTGAGGTAATTGGATTGGTTTATTGACACGAAATATAACTTTAGAAAAAACTTTATAAAATGGCTGTGACACCTACCATATTAAGTAGAAGAAAATGAAAAAGTTCCGCAGGGCGAAATAAAAAACCCTTAAAATCTTGGCAGGTATTATATATATAAATAAATTAGCGGTATCCAACAGATGATGTTCTGTGTCACCCTGGTCCACATTTTGGTCGCGATCTGGAAAACGCCTTCACATATACAACTACCACCACTCCCTTTTAAAACTCTCATTAATACCTTTAATTTGATACCCATATCGTACAAACACATTCTAGAGTCACCCTGGTCCACCTTTATGGCGATATTTCGAAACGGCGTCCACCTATAGAACTAAGGCCCACTCCCTTTTAAAATACTCATTAACACCTTTCTTTTGATACCCATATTGTACAAACAAATTCTAGGGTCACCCCTGGTCTACCTTTATGGCGGTATCTCGAAACGGCGTCCACCTATGGAACTAAGGATTACTCCCTTTTAAAATACTCATTAACACCCTTCATTTGATACCCATATCGTACAAACGCATTCTAGAGTCAACCCTGATCCACCTTTATGGCTATATCCCTAAATGGCGTTCACCTATAGAACTATGGCCCACTCCCTCATAAAATACTCTTTAACACCTTTCATTTGATACCCATATCATACAAAGGCATTCTAGAGTCACCCCTGGTCCACCTTTATGGCGATATCTCGAAAAGGCGACCACCTATACAACAACCACCACTCCCTTTTAAAACCCTCATTAATACCTTTAATTTGATACCCATATCGTACAAACACATTCTAGAGTCACCCCTGGTCCACCTTTATGGCGATACTTCGAAACGGCGTCCACCTATAGAACTAAGGCCCACTCCCTTTTAAAATACTCATTAACACCATTCGTTTGATGCCCATATTGTACAAACAAATTCTAGGGTCACCCCTGGTCCACCCTTGTGGCGATATCTCGAAACGGCGTCCACCTATGGAACTAAGGATTACTCCCTTTTAAAATACTCATTAACACCTTTCTTTTGATACCCATATTGTACAAACAAATTCTAGGGTCACCCCTGGTCCACCTTTATGGCGATATCTCGAAACTGCGTCCACGTATGGAACTAAGGATAACTCCCTTTTAAAATACTCATTAACACCTTTCATTTGATACCCATATCGTACAAACGCATTCTAGAGTCACCCCTGGTCCACCTTCATGGCGATATCTCGAAAAGGCGACCACCTATACAACTACCACCTCTCCCTTTTAAAATACTCATTAACACCATTCGTTTGATGCCCATATTGTACAAACAAATTCTAGGGTCACCCCTGGTCCACCTTTATGGCGATATCTCGAAACGGTGTCCACCCCTGGAACTAAGCATCACTCCCTTTTAAAATACTCATTAACACCTTTCTTTTGATACCCATATTGTACAAACATATTCTAGGGTCACCCCTGGTCCACCTTTATGGCGATATCTCGAAACGGCGTCCACCTGTGGAACTAAGCATCACTCCCTTTTAAAATACTCATTAACATCTTTCGTTTGATACCCATATTGTACAAACGCATTCTAGGGTCACACCTGGTCCACCTTTATGGCGATATCTCGAAACGGCGTCCACCTGTCGAACTAAGCATCACTCCCTTTTAAAATACTCATTAACACCTTTATTTTGATACCAATATTGTACAAACAAATTCTAGGGTCACACCTGGTCCACCTTTGTGGCGACATCTCGAAACGGCGTCTACCTGTGGAACTAAGTATTACTCCCTTTTAAAATGCTCATTAACACCTTTCATTTGATACCCATATCGTACAAACGCATTCTAGAGTCAACCTGATCCACCTTTATGGCTATATCTCAAAAAGGCGACCACTTATACAACTACCACCACTCTCTTTTAAAACCCTCATTAATACCTTTAATTTGATACCCATATCGTACAAACAAATTCTAGGGTCACACCTGGTCCACCTTTATGGCGATATCTCGAAACGGCGTCCACCTGTGGAACTAAGCGTCACTCCCTTTTAAAATACTCTTTAACACCTTTCTTTTGATACCCATATTGTACAAACAAATTCTAGGGTCACCCCTGGTCCACCTTTATGGCGATATCTCGAAACGGCCTCCACCTATGGAACTAAGGGTTACTCCCTTTTAAAATACTCATTAACACCTTTCATTTGATACCCATATCGTACAAACACATTCTAGAGTCAACCTGATCCACCTTTATGGCTATATCCCTAAATGGCGTCCACCTATAGAACTATGGCCCACTCCCTCTTAAAATACTCTTTAATACCTGCCATTTGATACGCATGTCATACAAACACATTCCAGATTTTCCCTCGGTTCATTTTCCTACATGGTTATTTTCCCTTATGTTGTCACCATAGCTCTCAACTGAGTATGTAATGTTCGGTTACACCCGAACTTAACCTTCCTTACTTGTTTTATAATCACTTCACGAAATCTCAGACCCAATGCATGTTAACTGAACTTTACCTTACCAATCTATTTCTGTAAGGTTTTTCACGTACATGATCAACAAATTAAAATTTTTCAAACGCAACGTCAAAACGGCACTTCTGAAAGCTATGCAATTCGGTACAATTTGTTTTTAGATCATGATATTCCGCCCAGCAAACTTTTTTTAACGGTCAGTTTAATGTACATACATTTGTTATATTTGTACCCCTTTGTGCAGACCCCATTCAAAATGTTACTGGCATTTTTATCAACCCATTAAAATTTATATATTCTTTGTTATTTTTGTGATTTGTTTGTATTTTGCATTAGACATTTTGTGTGCTTGTTCGACAAACTCTTTATTCGTTTGTTATTTGTATTGTTATTCTATGTTGGTTCAAATGATGTGATAAATATTTGTAAATATGTAAGGAGCACTCTCTTGCAGGAGTTTGTTAGTATTCTTTTAATTTTCTAGATGTTAATTCCTCAATGGGTCGTCAAATCAAATTAATCAATAAATACTCTGAAGACATCATGTTTTTAAATATAGGCAAATAAATGTACTTATGCATATTAGACGGTTTCAAGCATTTTTAAAACTTTGTCGCAAATAAAACGGAAACAACTGCCAGGTTTGCCCAACTAACAAATAACAACAATACAGGAGGTTTTTCTATTGCATTTTTCGATTTGCCTTCGCTCTATTTGAGGTTAATGTGATGGTTGTGAAAGGAAATAAATACATCCAACACATTTTGTCAGATTTTTGATTAACCAACTCGTTAACCAGGTATCCAAATTAATATTTTTACCAAACATGTTAATCTAGCATATGGGTCTCCATTTCAATAAAATTCAGACCTTTGATTGTTGTTTTTAATGTTGCTGTTTGAGCAGTGCTTCGCCCCATCCACTAGGCGCGACCGATCACAAATTGTCATCAAAATACTCTAACGGGAGTCCAAGGAAGCTTGCAGTTTCAACAGGGGTGGACCAAAGTGAGAGGGGTGTTAGAGGCGTTGGTTCCACATTCCAATTGAAGTAATAGTTGGTGTCATGTGAGGACACATTGCAAGCAGGACATACATTATGTATGTCGGGGTTTATTCTGGATAGGTAAGAGTTTAACCTGTTAAAATATCCAGGGGAGTGCTTTCGTCTTCTGCTAGTTCTGGGTATTTTTCTTTAAGAACTGGGTTCGCCGGACAATTCCTTTCATAGAGGTCTGACGACTTTTTGTGACTATCACTGAAGATCTGTTTTTTTTTTTTTCTTCATACGGCTGTGTTCTCAGGGAGGTGTTGCCTCTTCCATCAGATGTCTGTTGGGATGCCCCGGTTTCTGGGTATTCAACAGAAACTGTTTGTTTAGCATTTTATTTCTCTCCCTAATTGGAAGTACTCTCCCCTCGCTGTGTAAGTGGTGTTCTGTGAACATAAGAAGACAGCACGTAGTGGTTCTAAGCGCGGTGTTTTCTTCCAGTTAGTAACCTTCAGGCTTGCCGACCATATCGGGGACGCGTAGCATGCAATCGGCCGGCCAGTTGATTTGAAAGTGGTAATGAGCATTTCTTTGTCTTTACCTCAAGTGGCAAGAGATTTGAGGATTTTAGGTACAATTGCGGTTGCATGCTCGCCAAAATGTAGATCCCGATCGAATGTCACACCCAGTATTTTTGGGTGTAAGAAAGTCGGTACCGTAATGCCATCGATGTGGATGTTCAATATGGTCGACATTTGCCGCGCCCCTGTTGTAAATAAAATCGCCTATTATTGGATCGCGGACAATGTATGGTCCGGAACCTGGGACCATTTTTGTGCAGTCATCGGCGTAGGATACAATGGAAACACCTTCTGAAGGCGAACGTAGCTTCAAAGTTAAACAAAAGCGGGGATAGGACACCACCATGTGGTACCTCTTGTTTAATTATTCTGGGTTTAGATAATACATTCCTGAATTGCGCCGATGCTTCCCGACCAGACAGACAATTTGCGGTCCACCTTTGGAGACTTGGAGGAAGGGACGATTTTTCCAAGTGTTGCAGTAACGTGTCGTGGTTGCGTTTAACGCAGTCCTATGCACCATGAGTAGATTGTGCGGATTTTTTATGGAGAATGGCAGATCGAGCGACACTAGCGCCATCTGACCTGAAAAATTAGCCATCTTCCAACTTTTGTTGCAAGCAAAGCATAAGAAGAAGAATTGGGCATTTGATTTGGCTAAGGGTGTTTTCACACTTTGCAAGTGCAATAATTTTCCCCACTTGTTGGTACTTTTCTAAAATTTTTCACAGTTAAAAACTGCGATTAAACAAATGAATAGAACACAAAATATGTTAGCAAGTATTTTTCTTGTAACAGTGCTTCGCGAAATTTTATATGTGAATGGGCAAGGCGAAATAAACTTCAATTGCCAAGTCTGAAGTTCCTTCATATTTACAAACGCAACATCTTGCGTGATTGTGGCGATGTTACTGGCATGCAGAAGAATACTTTGAACGCATCTATATGAAAAACTTCATTGTGTCTCAGCCTTTAAAAACAAACAACTACTTAAAAATAATAACTAAAAACAAGTAAGGGTGTCTTAGTTCGGGTGTAACCGAACATTGAATACTCAGCTGGTAGTTTCCAACGTATAGTTCATTCAGCTTCAGTTTTTTGACACTTAGTTTTATAAGAAGTGGGCTTGTTTATTATTCGTTTTTGGTCGCTTTTATTAAAAAATATTTCTCTTTATATAGTGAATAATTACGCCGAATTTGTTCGCTATAAATCAATTTTTCTTCCAGTTATGGCTCCCGAAACGTAAAATAATGATTGCTCAGAATTAGGACGCCCCTTTTTTTAAACGGTTTTATTTAGGTTGAGTTGACTGGCACGAATTTTGTAATTGAAATTTAAGTAACTTCCCGATAAGCTACAGGCTTGAAACTTGGAGTATAGTTCAGAACACGATGACAATGCAATAATAAGAAAAAAATCGCCGCTAGGTGGCGCAAGGATCGAGATATTCACAAAAATCGCATTTGTGGTCTGATTTGGCTCATATTTGGAACACATAATACATACAAGAATAGAAAGCGACCTATGGAAAAAAATCGCCGCTAGGTGGCGCAAAGATCGATATATTCAAAAAAAATTTATTTGGGGTCCGATTTGGTCCATATTTGGAACACATAATACATACATGAATAGAAAGCGACCTATGATGTCCGATTTGGCTCATATTTTAACAAATATTACATACAGTCCGATAGAAGTGACATCAAAATATTTTGGAGTTGGAGGAGGGACAAGCATACGTGGCGCAGAGTCGAGTAAAGTCTTTGGAAGGATTATCTATTCAGGACTTAGAATGTAACAAATTGTCAGGAAAGAGTCCTTGTAATAATGAGTCACTGAATGAACTAAATAGAATGAGAAATAATAGGCAATTAAATAAAGACTAAAAAACTTAAAAATAAAATGATCAAAAAAATTTTTTTTAAGTTTAAGTTTAAGGTTTTATTGAAAACAATACTTACATGAAGTAATAATAATACTAAAAGCTAGAAAATAGGTCCTAGGTACTAGTCATCACACTCCTCATCAATATAGGGCGTTGATCAGACAATTAAATAAAAGCGTTGGACGCGTCAAATTTCTATCGATAGTCATATATAAGACCAACTGAACCTTAATACAGTTATGCTACGCCTCACACTTTTAAAAATTTTCACGTGGTTTACCAAAAGTACATAAAGGCAATATGCCCCTAAGACCCATCTGTTCTATGATCAATACCCCGTCCTACAACCTATGCAAATACTAGACAAATATTTTAAAAAACCTGACGGCAAAATCGAAATTCAATGTAAAAAGTGCAATAGAGTTTAAAGATAAAATTAATGACTCCTATATATATGATGATGAGCGTCTAGTGTTGTTGTTGTTGTAGCAATGCTCGCCCCACCTAATAGCCGTGACTGATCACAAATTGTCATCAATATCCTCTAACGGGAGTCCAAGGAAACTTGCCGTTTCAACAGGGGTGGACCATAAGGAAAGGGGTGTTAGAGGCGTTGGTTCCACATTACAATTGAAGAGATGGTAAGTGTCATCTGGGGACACATTGCAAGCGGGGAATACATTTTGTATGTCGGGGTTGATTCTGGATAGGTAAGAGTTTAACCTGTTACAGTATCCAGAACGAAGTTGAGCAAGACTGGTACGCGTTTCCCTGGGGAGTATGTGTTCCTCTTCCGCGAGTTTTGGATAATTTTCGTTAAGCACTGGATTCCCCGGGCAATTCCCGGCATAAAGGTCCGACGCCTGTTTATGGAGTTCACCAAGGACCTGCTTGTGTTGTTTCACTTCATACGGCTGGGTTCTCAGGTGCCGTATTTCCTCAAAATGCTTACGGAGATGACTCCTTAATCCCCGAGGCGGTGCTGGTTCATCAATCAGATGTCTGTTGGGATGCCCAGGTTTCTGGGTATTCAACAGGAACTGTTTGGTCAGCATATCATTTCTCTCCCTGATGGGGAGTATTCTCGCCTCATTATGCAGATGGTGTTCTGGGGACATAAGAAGACAGTCCGTGGCGATTCTGAGAGCGGAATTTTTTGGCAGGCCTGTAGTTTCTTCCAGTGGGTGATTTTTAGGCTTGGCGACCATATGGGTGACGCGTAGCACGTAATCGGCTGGCTAATTGCTTTGTATGTAGTCATGAGCGTTTCTTTATCTTTTCCCCAAGTGCTGCCAGCGAGGGATTTGAGGATTTTGTTACGGCTCTGAATTCTCGGAACAATTGCGGCTGCGTGCTCACCAAAATGTAGATCCTGATCAAACGTCACACCCAAGATTTTGGGGTGTAGGACAGTCGGTAGCGTAGTGCCATCGACATGGATGTTCAAAATGGTCGACATTTGGGACGTCCATGTTGTAAATAAGGTCGCGGAAGATTTAGTCGGTGATAATGCCAGAAAAAACTGGAGAGATCAGGGAGGTAGCCGTTTATTTTTTTGCATAGCGGATCGATCTTTGGGCCTGAGCCTGTGGCCATTATTGTGCAGTCATCGGCGTAGGAGACTATTGTGACTCCTTCCGGTGGTAAAAGTAGCTTAGATATTTAGAAATTAAACAAAAGTGGGGATAGGACTCCACCCTGTGGCACCCCTTGTTTAATTCTCCTTGGTTTTGATGTTTCGTTTCTAAATTGCACCGATGCCTGCCGACGTCTAGTGTCGTTTGATGTTGTATCATGGTTTCCGAGTATACCAACAGATTTAGCTATACAAACTATAATGACAAAGTGGGAGAACTTAAAAGAACGCACGGATATTCCAAGGAGACTTTTTATGGAAATATTAACCTTTTGTATCGTAGAAAATAGATATTTAAAGTGTTAAGAAGGGATTTATACACAGCTAAAAGGGCTTCCGAAGGGATCTCCGGCATCGCCGGTAGTAGCAGACATCATAATGGAGGAAATTCTCGAAAAATAGGGACAAAAACGAGACTACTAAGCAAGTACGTAGATGATGTATTTGCCATAGTAAAGGAGGAAGACTTGGAGGAGACGAAGGACATATTCAACTCGTACCATAGGGATATTCAGTTCACAATTGAGCTGGAAACAGAGAATAAATTACCTTTTTTGGACGCTTCAGTCTGCAAACGGGACAACAAAATAAAATTGTATTGGTACCAAAAATCCACTTCTTGTGGAAGATTAATAAATTACAAATCGAAACACCCTAGGAATATGATAATAAATACGGCCAAAAATTTCATCGCGAAGGTATTGGACACAAGCGACATAGTGTTCCATCCAGAAAACAAAAAACGAATTACACATATTTTAAAAATGAATGATTTCCCTCCAGGAATAATACAGATGATGATAAAATCACACAAACAAAACGTAAAAGTGGACACGAAAATATACAAGTCGATGGTATATATACCCGGTTTTTCGGAAAGATTAAAGGGCTCTGATACATACAATAAGGAGAATATAAAAATAGTACATAAACCGACTCACACAACGAATCAATTCTTCAGCAATATGAAAAGTAGAATAGCAACCATGGACAAGAATAACGTAATATACAGGATTCCATGTGCTGGCGACGGAAACACGGAATGTAATAAGGAATATGTCGGGCCCACGAAGAATAAGCTAAAAACGAGGATATCGGGACATCGATCGGATATGAAAAATATATCAGGAAGGGCACAGAAAACGGCACTCGCAGCCCGCTGTGCAGAAAGCGGACATAAAGCAGATTTTGATACTGTGAGGGTATTGCAGCAAGAGCAGCATTATAAGAAACGCTTCACGTTAGAGATGCTCCACATAGCCAACGTACCAACAAATAAAAGGCTCAATTACAAAATAGACATTGAAAACTGCTCACACAACTACAGACACCTACTAGATAATTGGAAAAATTTGTTCAAAGCTGCATATCAAACAGGACGAACGTATGTAGTTTAGCTAAGAACAAAATAATGTACGTACGAAAAATTGTTAAGCTAACTTACATTGTTGTTGTAGCCCCTGATGACGATATCCGATAGAAATCGAAATATATTGGGAATAAAAACAAACTAGTGTTTTATTAAAATTGAACTTGAGCCGGCTAAATTAATGAATACTTTAGACAGATTTCGTTAATTTTTTCTTAACTCATTCCGTATTACAATGCTAATCAGTTTACCAAGTTTTGTGACAACAACTTAAGCGGTTTTTGAATTATGACAAATATTATTTGAAAAATTGATTTTGTCAGAAGTACACCAAATTTCAACAAGATATCTCAAAAATTTACTCAAATTGTCGTTCTGTCGGACGGACGGTTGGACATGGCTGAATGAATTTCATTTTTCATCCTGATCTATTTGATATATGGAATTCTATATTTATCTCCATTAGTTTATGCCGTTACAAACAACCGCAATGCAAAAATTGTTAATATACTCTATGAGCTTTGCTCAGCTAAGTATGAACAAATTCAAAGATATCTGAAGAGATATTATAGCAAAATCGAAATAGCTTTAATATCAGCCAGTATGCTTAATTGTTTCTGTATAATTTTCAGTTTTTTCCGTCATTATCAAAAATACAGTAATTTAACAAATACAAAAATTATTGCGTCTAAATCTCAATACAATTTTAGGAATAAGGCACCAACAGCTTGACTTTAGTACGACTTTATAATATATACATTCACACTGAGGCAAATGCGTCATTGGGGCTTAAAATTAGAAATGCAAAGCATTTCTCCATACAAACAACTCAACTACGCATTTCATCGCATTTTAACAGACTCGTGATACAAAAAGTAGAATAACTCAGAGCAAGACAGTTCATTAAACCCAGTTATGTCAATTATTTTAACCTGGCATAAGATAGAGCAGCTCAATAAACAAAACTTATATTTTGATTTTATTTGCTTTGTTTGGAAAATCCTCAAAGAAAAATTAAAAAAAAAATTACAATTATTGTAATGGAAATGAGAATTTATATGGGGAAGTGCTTCGCGTTTCTCATTTTGAGCCTAAAAGACGCATTTGCTGCCATGTAAAGGTTGGTGCTAACATAGTTTTTCAGGCTTCATACCAGTTTTTATTTTATTTAAAAGATATTAGCATTGCCAATTTATGCGACGATTTTTTATGGAATGATCCTTTGAGTGAGCATGGCATCGCCCATGTTTGAAGTAAAAATTCCTATATTTTCTTGGAGGCGATTTAGCTTTCTGCTAATATATCGTCTCGTTTCTGAAAATTTGACTACAATTGAGAAATTTTTGAGAAACTAACAAAATAACCTGGTATATGAAGGAGCTTGAAACGATAATAAATCGGTAAATGAATCGAGATAGATATGGAATAAGGTATTTAACTCTCATTTTAAAAGAAAGAAGAAGGGAAGATCAAACATCAGTTTAGAGACATACAATTAAGAGACATACTTTCCTCAGCATTTCTTCTAAGAATTAAAAGTATACTTCGAAAATGTTATGCATTTTTGTTGTAAAATTTAGATCCGTTCTAACAAAGATACTATCTATGACAAATGAATATTACCTAAATGATAATAATTATATATCTTCCAAATTCTTTTTTATTTACAGGCTCACTTTTTCAAAACCTTTTATCATCGACCTTAATAGCACCATTCATTCAGTCCAACCCGGTCCCACAATTCACAGTATTACCGCGACCTTACCCGTAAGACCGCAAACCAAGCAAATCTTCTTACGCTTCTTCACAAAATGATGGATCGTATCCCATCATTATCGTTATCAGGCATCTCGCTCGCGCATCCACTTTCGTTATCCACAACTGGACAACAATTACAAAATCATTTTAACTCCGCATCTGCGGTTACATCTTCTACAGGCACAGGTGGACATCATCACCAACATCACCATCACCACTTCGGTCAATTAGCTGCCGTTGTTCATCATCAGCAGCAACAGCAATTGCAGCAGCAACAACAACAACAGCAACATCATCACCAGCAGGCTCATCTGCAAGCACATCACACCAGTCATCATCAGTTATCATTAAACTCCGGTTCTTCAACAAGCCACTCTCCTACATCTAGCAATTCCGCATCAGCGTCGATACACCATCATCAGTCTTCCCTTGTAGGAACTGCCGCCCATACGGCATCACATTCTGGAATTCATTCTTCTCCAACACCACTGTCGCATCATCCACACAGTGTTAACAACGCAACATCGCTGTCGCTCCATCAGACAGCTTCAACTTCGTCATCAGCAGGCTCAGCCGGATCGAGTGGCTCGTTAGCTTCAGGTTGTGGTGTGCCTAGTTCACCAGGGCATCAGTTACAACAACATCATAACTCAACAACACTGCATAGCCAACATCAGCATTCTCTGCATCACACCACACACCATCATCACACGCACGGTCATTTACACGCGCACATCGCATCTGCCTCATCACCTGCTAACGCAACGAATTCAGCGAGTACTGCATCCGTGATGGCTGCCGCAGCCGCTGCGCATCTGCACCACAATTCACAGGGCTCATCACCGATGACAAACCTACACCAAAACATGGGCGGCTTAATGAATAGCGGAAGCAGTGCCAGGTAATTACGCCAACCACTTAAATTTATCCAATAAACGCCCACTTTGCCTTCCATTCATTCGAGCTGAAAATCTATTGATTTTGATGAGAAGCGTTAATTGAAATTTTCACGACTGGTGAATGATTTAGGCACCCCTCTATTATAAATTGGACAATAGTATTTCCAAAAGTTAGAGAAGAGCTAGCGTTCACAACATACACAGTTAACACAACAACACAACAGTTAGTACATAAACACTTTGGTTAGTGGTTGAATTCAATTAATAATAAAATGTAGCTTGTAGACGTTTGAAACAATCCAAATCAGTTCTGTGCGAATTAAAACAAGTAAGGACGTTCAAATTCGGGTGGGACCGAATATTATATAATCTGTTGTGAGCTCTTATCGCACAAATCATTTAGTTTTTGTTCTTTGACTTTAAGTTTTTACTATAAAAATGAGAAATATACTTTAGAATAGGTCGAAAATAAAAGGTGGTAATGTCCGCTCCTAAATTTAAAGACTATGTTGAGAGGGTTTCGGTTATTTGACGTCCGATTTTTAAAATTGGTATGTGATTATTTTGGCCTTGAGAAGCTTCACATTTCCGTTTCCGTTTAATGTCCTTTTAAGCTATGTAGTCGTTTTCACATGATTAGGTCAACCCCAAATTTACTTAGCCTCCAAAAAATAGATATCGGCTTACGAAGTTCGAAATTCAACATTTCGAAATTCTATTTTTTTTTTCTTTGTTAACGCGTGCAGCTGTTATACCAAATTCCTCAAAAAAAGAATTAAGCCCTTCAAATAAGGGAAAAGAGCGGACCACGACCACAATTTTATACTCAGTTAAGCAGAGCTCACAGAGTATATTAACTTTGATTGGATAACGGTTGGTTGTACAGGTATAAAGGAATCGAGATCGATATAGACTTCCATATATCAAAATCATCATCAGTATCGAAAAAAAATTTGATTGAGCCATGTCCGTCCGTCGTCCGTCTGTCCGTTAACACGATAACTTGAGTAAATTTTGAGGTATCTTGATGAAATTTGGTATGTAGATTCGTGGGCACTCATCTCAGATCGCTATTTAATTCGAAAAAGTACTATAATTCATTACCAAAGACGGATGAAGCGATGAAACTTGGTAGGTGAGTTGAACTTAACACGCAGAATAGAAAATGAGTAAAATTTTGGGCAATGGGCGTGGCACCGCCCACTTTTAAAAGAAGGTAATTTAGAAGTTTTGCAAGCTGTAATTTGTCAGTCGTTGAAGATATCATGATGAAATTTGGCAGGAAAGTTACTCCTATTACTGTATGTATGCTTACTAAAAATAATGAAAATCGGAGAACGACCACGCCCACTTTAAAAAAAAAAATTTTAAAGTAAAATTAAAAAAAAAGTTAATATCTTTACAGTATATAAGTAAATTATGTCAGCATTCAACTCCAGTAATGATATGGTGCAACAAAATACAAAAATAAAAGAAAATTTTAAAATGGGCGTGGCTCCGCCGTGGCTCGGTTGAAGCCAAGCGCAGTTTTTATACACAGCCAACCGTCTGTCCTTCCGCTCGGCCATTAACACGATAACTTGAGCAAAAACCGATATATCTCTACTAAACTCAGGTCACGTAATTATTTGAACTCATTTTGTATTGGTGTAAAAAATTGCCGAAATTCGACTATGACCACGCCCACTTTTTCGATATCGAAAATTTCGAAAAATCAAAAAAATGCCATAATTCTATTCCAAACACGAAAAAAGGGATGAAACATGGTAATTGGATTGGTTTAAATATAAATTTAGAAAAAAACTTTGTAAAATGGGTGTGATACTTACCATATTTAGTAGAAGAAAATGAAAAAGTTTTGCAGGGCGAAATCAAAAGCCTTTGGAATCTTGGCAGGAATACTGTTGGTGGTATTACATATATAAATAAATTAGCAGTACCCGACAGATGAAGTTCTGGGTCACCCTGGTCCACATTTTGGTCGATATCTCGAAAACGCCTTCACATATACAATTACCACCACTCCCTTTTAAAACCCTCATTAATACCTTTAATTTCATACCCATATCGCACAAACACATTATAGAGTCACCCCTGGTCCACCTTTATGGCGATATCTCGAAAAGGCGTCCACCTGTAGAAATAAGACCCACTCCTTTTTAAAACACTCATTAACACCTTTCATTTGATGCCCATATTGTACAAACAAATTCTAGAGTCACCCCTGGTCCACCTTTATGGCGATATCTTGAAAAGGCGCCCACCTTTAGAACTAAGGTCCATTCCCCATATCGTACAAACGAATTCTAGAGTCACCCCTGGTCCACCTTTATAGCGATATCTCGAAAAGGAGTCCACCTATAGAACTAAGGCCCACGCCGTTTTTAAAATACTCATTAACACCTTTCATTTGATACCCATATCGTACAAACAAATTCTAGAGTTACCCCTGGTCCACCTTTATGGCGATATCTCGAAAAGGCGTCCACCTATAGAACTAAGGCCCACGCCCTTTTAAAATACTCATTAACACCTTTCATTTGATACCCATATCGTACAAACAAATTCTAGAGTTACCCCTGGTCCACCTTTATGGCGATATCTCGAAAAGGCGTCCTCCTATAGAACTAAGGCCCACGCCGTTTTAAAATACTCATTAACACCTTTCATTTGATACCCATATCGTACAAACAAATTTTAGAGTTACCCCTGGTCCACCTTTATGGCGATATCTCGAAAAGGCGTCCACCTATAGAACTAAGGCCCACGCCCTTTTAAAATACTCATTAACACCTTTCATTTGATACCCATATCATACAAACAAACTTAGAGTCACCCCTGGTCCACCTTTATAGCGATATCTGGAAAAGTTGTCCACCTATAGAACTAAGGCCCACTCCCTTTTAAAGTACTCATTAACACGTTTCATTTCATACCCATATCGCACAAACACATTATAGAGTCACCCCTGGTCCACCTTTATGGCGATATCTCGAAAAGGCGTCCACCTGTAGAAATAAGACCCACTCCCTTTTAAGATACTCATTAACACCTTTCATTTGATGCCCATATTGTACAAACAAATTCTAGAGTCACCCCTGGTCCACCTTTATGGCAATATCTTGAAAAAGCGCCCACCTTTAGAACTAAAATTCATTCCCTTTTAAAATACTCATTAACACCTTTCATTTGATACCCATATCGTACAAACGAATTCTAGGGTCACCCCTGGTCCTCCTTTATAGCGATATCTCGAAAAGGCGTCCACCTATAGAACTAAGATGCCCTTTTAAAAAACTCATTTACACCTTTCATTTGATACCCATATCGTACAAACAAATTCTAAAGTTGCTCCTTGGACACCTTTATGGCGATATCTCGAAAAGGCGTCCTCCTATAGAACTAAGGCCCACGCCGTTTTAAAATAATCATTAACACCTTTCATTTGATAGCCATATCGTACAAACAAACTCTAGAGTCACCCCTGGTCCACCTTTATAGCGATATTTGGAAAAGTTGTCCACCTATAGAACTATGCCCCACTCCCTCTTAAAACACTCTTTAATACCTTCCATTTGATACACATGTCATACAAACACATCCCAGGGTTACCCTAGGTTCATTTTCCTACATAGTGATTTTCCCTTATTTTGCCTCCATAGCTCTCAACTGAGTATGTAAAGTTCGGTTACACACGAACTTTGCCTTCCTTACTTGTTTTTTATTTATTCTTATTTAAATAGTTAAAAATAATTGATACAAAATTATTTTAGCATAGATCCTGGCTAGTTTGTTCGTAGCCGATTTCGTCCATTCTGAGCAGAAATACGTAATGTAAGGAAAGTACTTGTACGGAATTTTGTTGCGATACGTCAACTCCTACTCGAGTTACGGCTACTGAAACGCCAAAAAAAAGGCTTGTTCAAAAACGGGGCGGTGCCACGTTCTCTTCAAAAATTAATTTTTTCCTTTTTCTTTCCATAAATATTCACAGTTAAACGGAATTTGGTACCGATGTCTATATCCTTATGCGACAAAGTTGATATGCTCCACGAGCTTTGCTTAGCTTAACGTGAAAAAGAATACTTAAAATACTTTATTACAGATTCATACACAACTCTACAGAGAAAAAAATTGAGGAATTCTAATTTAAACAAATTAAAAATTACTTACGTAATTAATTGGAGCTTTACCGTTTAAAAGATTTCCGCCGCCCAACAATCCCCTTCTTCGCTGGGCCAACTGGCGACAACTGGCAACACTAAGGGAATTTAAGTCGTTTTGCACCTAATTCTTCCAGCAGTGACCACCTTCTTCCTCTGTTTCCGTAGGCGGGCACCGAGCATCAAATAAACGAAGTCTATTTTCAATGGCAAGATGCAATGCGCTGACT
This sequence comes from Eurosta solidaginis, assembly GCF_040869045.1. Lineage (NCBI taxonomy): Eukaryota > Metazoa > Arthropoda > Insecta > Diptera > Tephritidae > Eurosta > Eurosta solidaginis. Next base: position 73,969,999 of record NC_090323.1, on the reverse strand, counting down.
GTTTGCTTGATAACAACAGATACTTCGTTTCGGCGTCATTCATCATCGAACCCACATTTTTTCGCTCCTTTTTCCAGTTTGGAGTAGGCAGAACTTCGAGTCGCTGATGTCAATGTTGTCAGCATGCGCCAGTAATTGTACGCTATTAAAAAACATTGCTTTAGAGCGGTTAACTCTGGAGCTTGTATTATTTTCTCCAGCAATCGAATGAAACCTCGTTAAGTTTCATACGCTTCGGAAAGATCCTTTTCAATTCTGACTAAGCTGATGATGTTACACAGCCGTATAATGTGATGCAATAAAATACGGGCCAACCAAGCTATAAAATCGACGAATAGGTGATGTGCGTCAATTCTTTTTTAGCGGGGTTTTCCCAAGATTTGGCGAATAACGAAAATCTGGTCGGTGTCAGATTTGTATGGTATGAAGCTGCACTGATAAGGTTCAATCACACGATCCTCGCTGGGCTTCATCCTTTCGCACAATCCACTTGACAGTACCTTATATGTGATATTATTGCGATTAGTCTTGCCAATAAAGGCTACTTTGGACTAGGTAGGTAATTGAAAAGTAAACTGCTCTCTAGGCAAACGAAAATTAGGCTCTACAAGTCACTTGTCGTACCCGTCCTGCTATATGACGCAGAAGCATTGAACATCAGATGTGGTGGCGCTGGGAGTGTTCGAAAGAAAAGTTCTTCTACTCGTTGGCGACTGCGGTTAAAATTTTCTTGGTGTTACTAATAAATAGCGTTTTCTTTTGTGGCTATAGTGTTACGCTTTTTATACGCCGCGCAAGGGTTGTTGTTCTATTCTAAAAAACAGGCAACCCCTTTACGGGGTATTTCGTTCTTTTGTGAAAATTGTTGCCTGCTCGCAACGCAAAAAGCGTGACACTTTTACTGTATAAAATGGCGGTGTGGCAATGCAACTCTGTGAAACTCTCAATTCGCTCTTGAGTTCCACATATACTCCGTTAATATGAGTGCACAGATCAACTACCAGATTGCGCATTCATGAGTTCAAAATTGCTTCGTTCTGCACATTTACGTCACAGTTGACTGTTTGAGCGAATGAAAGAAACAGAGAAAAAAACAAGAGCTAAACGCAAATGACGTATGAATTGCCCATAAAAAAGAGATGATCTAATGTTTACATGGGCAATGCGCAATCTTCTTGTGTGATTTGTTATATGAGTGAATATGGTGAGATGAACTATAAATGTTGACAATTTTCTGGGGTAGGATTAACACTATTAAGGCTTTATCATTTACTTAGGCAACAATTTATTTCAGAAAAGAAAACGCTATAATTGGCACCAGCACACCGAAGAAGCGACTGGCGCGCCTTGTTAGACAGGCAAAAGCATTTAAACGGTGAAGAGCCAATTAAGTGAGTAAGTAAACATAAAATCCAAACCAGCTCCGTAACCGATAGACAAATAGTTGAATCGATAATAATTAAATTACTTTTGCATTGTGATAATCAATTGCGTCCGCTTTCTTTTAGTAATAAAAACCGCAATCACATGTTGGTAAATGGATTTTCTTAGAGCTTTATCTCCTATTCTTACAGTGACGTCTTCTTCAGTCTAATGATACAAAATACAACGAAACGGCAAAACGAGGAGCACATCAAGAGACCCATGAATGCGTTTATGGTTTGGTCCCGGCTTCAACGACGAAAAATTGCGCAGGATAATCCAAAAATGCATAATTCTGAAATATCAAAACGTTTAGGTGAGTATTATAATTTATAAATAGCATTTCTGCTAAAACATATGTATATGAAATATATAAAGAATGTCTAACAAATTAAGATAATGGAAATATTTCTAAAATATTCGAACAAACAATGGCAGGATTCACTCACCTCTCAATTGAAATATTGCTGAATTTAATCTATTAAGAATAACGCAAAAGGAAAGCTTATAATGCTAGGTAGTGAAGAGGTTTTAACAAAAACTGAGCCAAAGTGCATGTTAAGGGTAAGTGTACAACTCCAATTTCGCTTAAAAACAATAACAAAGGCGCAAAATTGTACACAGGCCTGCTGCACTTCGAAGCAGGGATAACAATGAATCCTCGTATGTGTGCATACAACCACAACAAGTGTTTTGGAATAAGTGGGGTTATGAATATTTGTCTCATACGCGATTTTTACAGTCTTAATAAAACATACCCGTAATATTTGTTTGTACACATAAGCATTACGCAATTGGAAAACGCACCAAGTACACTACAAAAAACTTGATTAGTCTGAAAGGAATCTGAGATAAGTCACAACGGACTGGTGGAACTGATCCCTTTCGTTGGAGCATCTTGAATGGAGATACTGTGTTTTAAAATCCAACAGCACCACGCCGTCATTACTCTTCTCCAATGGTATTATACATATATAGGTATGTACATACATACCTCCTAGGAGATTTAGGCCGGGCATATGTAGTTGTGCATAGAGCACTAAGTTTTTAATACAAAAACAATAAATAGATAAATAAATAAGTATTTGGCGCGACATATCTACGAGGAGATTTAGGCCGAGGATCTCTTCCAATTTGCGTCGCACATAGGTAAATTTTAGACATTTAGGCGGCCATAATTGAATTTCTGAAAGTTGCCACAATTACAAATAAAAGCACTCCCAAAGCTTAAGAATAGACAAGGAAACAATAATTCTACCCCTTCCCATCCATCGCATACCTGGCGTTAGCTGTCAAGTAATCGGAATTTAGCTATTTCTGAAACGCGTGTTATTGTTTTTTTAGCCTTTGTGAAATCGCATGTTTTTTAACGTGAATATTTTAAGTTTTAAGACGATTGAATTGAGTAGTTGTGATGGATTCTGATATTTTAGGTAAATACTAACATTATAAATGGTGTTTGTGATTTTTAAAAGTTATAAATTGATAAGGAACCTATTTTATTTAGGATGTTAAAAAATTTTTTTTTTATTTCGCGCCATCGGTTTTTCGATAGGCTTTGGGCTCAGGAAAAAAGTTCCACTACGCATACCCAAAAAAATAATTTTCGAGCCAGCGAAATGTCATTTTCTTGATTTTTTTTCGACTTTGATTTTTAAGGTTTTTTTCATGACCTACTAAAAAAATTTTTATTTGATTGTAAAATTTCCATGTATACCCTGTCCGACCAAAAAATATCCGATAAAAACGTTGCCGATAACAATTTTTTGAAAAAAAATAAAAATACATATGACAATTTTTTAGTAGGTCATGAAAGGGCGAAAGGAAGTCAAAAAAATTAAATTTCGCAGGCTCGAAAATTATTTTTTTGGGTATGCGTAGTGGACCTTTTTTTGCTGAGCCCAAATCCTATCGAAAAGTCGATGGCGCGTTATCGGTCAACTTTCGTCCGTACAAATCGACCCACCCTAATATATATATTTTATCTATTTATGCCTGAAATCGTACTGACCACTGAAAACTCGTTAGTACCGACTACGTTTTAACACGTCCGTGGCAACACAAAAAAATTCATGGTGATACCTAAAGAAAAAGATAACCCATAGACTGTCAAGAAATAAATGATAGAAGTGACAATAAATAACCAACTCGGAGATCGACTCTTAAACGACGTGGATACCTTATCTGTCAACCCCAAAGAGAGATGCGTTCTTCGCACAGCCAAACCCAGCCAAACATACAAACCCAATCCCACTATTAATAAAATTTAGTCCCACATAATTTTATTAACAAAACCGGGAACCCCATGCTATATTACAGGCCATTTCCTCAAGTAAACTTGAAAGTTTATCTATTCGACAACAAAACTTGTATTTATAGGAAAGATAATTTGTATCAAGCATCGAAGAACAATATGTACATATCGTCGGTGAAACTGCAAAACCGCACATACATTTTCTTAGCAAATTTCGTAATTTGAGGCTCTCGCCATAACGATTTACATTTTTATTCTCTATCTCTATTCTCTTTCCTTAAGCAAGATCAAAACAAAAGTTATTTGTTAATCTATCAATTTAATGTAAAGACAAATAAATTGGTCAACATGATTTTGAAAAACAAGCAAAATTACCAAATGAACAAGCATAATAAGCTGCCAGATGACTGTAGCGTTTTTTAGCCGTAACCAAAGCAGTGAAACACTGGAAGAAAACAGCTTAAACTGCAGCCGCATCAACTTTTATACTGACAACCAAGCAACCAATAAAGCAATAATCTCGTATAGCGCAGCATCTAAAAGTGTAAGTAGTCCCTGGAAAGAATCGGTATAGGGAGATATATTGGGTCCCAGGGCATATGGGAATGAAAAGGTGGATGAGCAAGCTAAAAAGGGTGCGTCTCTCGAAGCTTTCTCCGTATACAAACAAATTAGATTGGTCGAGATTAAGTAAAGACAACAGCGGCACATGATACACCCAAGCGCGGGGCTGTAAAGTGTCGAAGATCATGTGTAGGTCTTAAAACATTAGACTAACAAACATTAGAAAAACAAAACCATTCTGGCGTCACATGCCTTTAAATTATGCTTCGTTAGTGAAAGCAGATGTAGGAAGTGTGGGTTGAAGGAAGAAACGATCGAGCATGTTTTGGGCTCGTGCCCTGCGCTTGTCAGGTGAAGACTGCAGCTATTAAGAGTTACACAGCTGTCAGCTCTAGAGACAGTAGGTGGCATTGCTCTAAGAAAACTTCTAGTATTTGCCAAGAGGACAAAATTATTTTAAACAACAGGTCCTGGTTTTTGATAGGGTTTTGTAGTTTTGTAGTCACGTTCCTGCCAGTTCATTCTTACCTAACCTGCCTAACGCAATAGCATTAAGCGCATATTCCCAAGCTACGACATTGATTTTCTTCAAGAAGCTTTCCTTATGGCAATAAAAATGCGAGTGTTCTTCTGTTAATACCAAGTTAAAAGAATAAAACGATTTAACTAGAGCACTCACATGATATACCAGTATGGTCACAATGCAACAAAATATATGTATCTTAACCAAGATTTACAAACAACTGCGCTAGTTTATGTATTTACTACTGACACTATTTTCCTGTGACTACTGGTTTCTTTGTTGGAAAATTTGGAAATGTTGAGAAATTAACGTACTGAAATGTTTTTATGATCGTGAAAACATAAAGGAACAGCTAAGGGAGTCTAATTTCGGGTGTAGCTGTGATTTATAAATTCAGCTAAGAGATCCCATTGAAAAGTTCATTTGGTTAAAATTTGTTGACCCATCTTCTTGTTATGGCTCCCGAAACACTGCATTTTTTTGCAGTTCATCTTGAAGTAACACTTTCTGAGTCAATAGGCATTGACTTAAAACAATTTTTCACCTACAGGCAATGTGTGTCTTATAATCTTCGAAGATCCTTTAAGTCTTGTATATAAAACATTGCGTGGTCCAAAAGGGACTTGGTCCATTGTTACCAGACTCCAATCGCTTTTTAGTTTATGACACAAAAAATATGGAGGAGTGCAATGATTAAAACAGTTTTTCATAAGGACACTAGCAGACCCGGCAGACGTTGTTCTGCCCTAAATTTGGTCTATCTGCATACATTTTAATAAGCTTTTTCCATCTGACTATGCCCTCGCTCCTCTACACTTTTTCCTAATCTTTGTATTCACTCCTTCCTCCATATTTTTCGCTTCATCTATCTCCATCTTCGTCTCATTCTATCTCTTTCTCAGTCTCCTCCTCTCTTTTCTCTTCTCTCAAGTTTTTCTCATTCTTCTTCATATTTTATTGCCAGTCCCAGAGGGTGGTATGTATTTTGTTCCAGACCCATTCCTAGTCTCAGTCCTAGTGCCACTCCGAGTCTCAGTTTCAGTCTCAGTCCCAGTCCTAGTCCTAATCCCAGTCCCAGTCCGTCTCTGGTCTACTTCCCGGAAAATAGCATCGTAAATACTAATATAGGCAAATTTATATACCAAATTTCAGGCAAATCGAATAGCAGAAATAGGTATGTGTGTATTATAAATTCATGTCTTTATTTCGGCTTCGCATGCATATTAACTAGTTTTGCCAGGTTGATGCGACTAAATCGAATATTACAATGAAAATTACTTTAAAGCTCTCAGCAACAGCTTTCATTTGATATCCATAATACACACATTCTAGGGGTTTCCGGGTCCATGTTTCGGTCTATATCTCGAGACCCTAGTCAGCCAGCGGTGTAAAACTTACTCTGTACTAAAGCACACATCAACAGCTTCAATTTGATACCCATAATGTAAAAACACATTCTAGGTGTATCCGAGAGTTTATGTTTTGGCCAATACCTCGAGACAGTTTTACACCGCTTGGTGACTAAACTTACTCTGTACTAAAGCATACAGCAACAGCTTCATTTTGATACCTATAATGTAAAAACACATTCTAGGTGTATCCGGGTCCACGTTTTGGCCTATATATCGAGACCCTAGTCACCCAGCGGTATAAAACTTTCTCTGTACTAAAGCACACATCAACAGCTTCAATTTGATATCCATAATGAAAAAACACATCCTAGTGTTACCCTGATCCACGTTTTGGCCTATATCTTGAGACCCTATTCACCAATAGGTATGAACTTCAATTTGATACCCATAATGTAAAAACACTATCTAGGCTTTCACGGGCCTACGTTTTGGCCTATATCTCGAGACCCTAGTCAACCAGGGGTATGAAAATTACACTCTACTAAAGCACTCATCAACAGCTTTCATTTGATATCCATATCCTATAAACACATTCTAGGGATACACGGGTCCACGTTTTGGCCTATATCTTGAGACCCTGTGCGTCAATCCTGAATTTTCTTTGCTACAAACCTCACGGCGGCCGAGGCCTTTCCAACGAATGCAAAACCGTGGAAATCGGTTCGTGCGTTCTGGGGTTATAGCGTCAGGAAGGAAACCCCGACTTATTTTTATATTATAGATTAAGACAGTTATTAAAATTAAGGTTACTTTAAGGAAATGAATAAGTTTACTAAAAATAGTTACTTGGTTTTTCAATGAGGTATCGTTTTGCAAAGTTCGTTCAATTCTGAACACTTTTGTTAAGACGAAATTTCTCTAAAACTCCCCGTTAACTAGCTAAAAGCATTTTCAAAAGAGGGATCGAAAACTTTAATAATTTGATAACGGTAATTGCTTTGAGTCATATATAATTTGATCCGTTTCACGAACTCTAAACCCCATTTCACTTCAGTTTTGTTTTACTATTGATTAAATTTAAGTCTGAATAATCCCAACTATGCCAATAAGGGACTAGTGGGTATACATTTTTACTCTCTGAAGTGGAAGGTATTAAAACGTTCCACTCTTTTTAGTCATAAGTCGGACGATTTTTTGCAGGGTAGATAGTCATCATCATCAACTCCCATCAAAACACTGTTTGTGCCCTGCCACGTACAATTGTTACTGACCTTTGTTTAGGAACGTGTTGTCCGACGATGTACATATGCACACCAAGCTTTTGTATCAACTACTTATGTATGAATCAAATTCTTTTATTACTATTCTCATATTGTATGCGAGGAACAAAACAAGAAAATCTGTTCAATTTTTTTCTCATAGTCCTTAGATACGCCCTTTTATTGGTATTGACGTTTTTAATTTGTATTATATTATTTTTGTTAATATTTGACCTGTTGGTTGAGATTATGCATTGGTGTGAGAAATTTGATTTTTAATGCAAGGGCGCTATTTATTATTAAACAATGGTTAAGTATACTTCAATGGTCAGCTGAATTTGAGTTGATCCTTCAATTTAAAACAATTGCAATTGCTACAGTGTTTTAATATGAGTATTAAAAAAAAAAATAAATAAATGTAAGACGCGACAACCTCCGAAGATATTTTAGGCCCAGCTTCTCTTCCAATTTGCATCGTTCTCTTTTCTAATTTTTCCTACAAATTGGCTGGGCGGGACCTACTTGTTTTATGCCGACTCCGAACGGCATCTGCTAGGCAGATGAGTTTTCACTGAGACCTTTTCATGGCAGAAATACACTTGGAGTGCTTGCCAAACACTGCCGAGGGGCGACCTCGCTTAAACAAATTTTCTTCTAATTGAAAAACCTTATTTCTAATATTTTGATGTTGCTTTGCCCGGGGTGTGAACCTAGGGCATTCGGTCGATGCCAAGCAGTGACGTGAATTCACATCGATAATTCAATCATTATGTTACACATACGCGTGCACGCGGCGGAGAAGAAATGCACAAGCACATGCAGACATCTTATATGAAATGCTCCTAAAGGTATGCAATTGTGATTGTGGAAGTGTCGCTTACACATACAAGCGCATGGGGTATGAGAGAAGCTATAAAAATTATACATCTGTAGTTGTAGCTGACAAATTTATAACTAACTAGTAAGTTCTGTAATTAGAAAGCCTAGAAATATGCAACGAGGAGGTCGGACAGTATAAAAGGGCGAAAACAGTGGAGGCGAGAGGTCAGTTTCATTTAAGCTATCAGTCAGTTTGGTTATTAAGCAAGCTAGTTGCAAAGCATAAGTGTTATTGTGAAGTACTTTGATAAAGGCCATTTTTCCATTATTCAATATTGGAGTTATTTATTCAACAGTTTAGTGATTCGAACTTAGCGGAAGGTTGCAAATAAGAGGATTTACAGTAAATTCGTTACAATTGGTGTCAGAAGAGGAATTGTTGAATAAATTCCGAAGACTTCGAATACAACTTGGACATGCCAAAGTTAAGTGAATTGAAGATCCAGCAACTGAAGAAGGAGTTAGAGAGCCGTAGATTGAATACAACCGGCATTAAACTAGAACTTCAGGAACGACTACGACAGGCAATGGAACTAGAAGGAATTGACGTGGAAGAGTATGACTTTCGTCTTTATGGCGAGGAAACAACAAAAATGGAAGAAACACCGCAGATAGTTACGAGGACAGACTTGAACATGATTTTAGCTGCAATATCTGCTCAAACAACAACTGTGTCATCTCAACTGGCATCTCAGCTGGAATCGCAAGAGACACGTTTAACATCAAAGATGGAGACACAACTGAAAGAGCAGGAGCGCGTATATCATCAAAACTCGAAGCGCGTATGGACGAGAAAATAACGCAGTTTGAAGAAAAATTCGAGGCAGAGGTGGATGCTTTGAGAGGTCGTATACAGGAATTGCAACTTAATCGGCCGGCTGCTTCAGTGAGGAATACGAAGGTAAAAAATCTATCTTTTGACGGTTCTGTTCCTTTCCAGGTCTTCAAGCTACAGTTTGAGAAGATCGCAGCAGTGAACAACTGGAATGTGGAAGATAAAGTTGCTGCACTGTTCGTGGCATTGAAGGGGCCAGCAGCCGAAATCCTACAGACGATTCCCGAAGGAGAGCGGAACAATTATGAAGCATTTATGGCTGCTGTAGAACGACGTTATGGAAGCGAGCATAGAAAACAGATATTCCAAATTGAGTTGCAAAAACCCTACCAAAAAGCAAATGAGACATTGCAGGAGTTTGCTTCAGATATTGAAAGATTGGCTCATCTTGCAAATGCGGACGCACCCGTGGAATACACTGAAAGAGTAAAAATCCAGAGCTTCATAAATGGCATACGAGATGTGGAAACGAAGCGGGCCACATATGCGAATCCAAAACTAACATTTGCTGAAACGGTATCGCATGCACTGACTCAGGAAACGGCCTCACTATTGAGTAAGCCAGCGTACAAAGCTCATCGCGTGGATGTGGAAAGGCCAGACAGGGTAGACGCAATTTTGGAAGCATTGAAGGGTGCGCAGCAGAAGAATAATGATGCAGTCAAATACTCTAAGTGTGGAAAGCTGGGCACATTGTGCGTTATTGCAACACCAACCCTAACAGTTCCAACAATGTGGGTGGTCGTATAAGCAGAGCTGACGGAGATGAGCAGATCTCGAAGACCAATCAATCGTTAAACTAAAGCGAGTCAGCCGCAAGGGGCGACAGCTGGCTCCCTCAATTGAATGCCTCATAATCTCTATCTCGCAGATTGGAAGAAGATCGAGCAATCTTAATGTTGCAGGACATGTGGATGGAAAGGAACGTTTACTGACTGTAGATACGGGTGCATCTCATTCCATCGTTCGAGCGGATTTAGTCAACAAAAAGATAAGACCATTGCTTGGAGCAAGATTACGTACAGCCACGGGAGAGGACACCCAGGTAATTGGAGAAGTAGAATGTGAAGTAGCAATTGGGAACGCCACGGTACTACACAATTTTATAGTGGCAGATATTGTTGATGAAATCATAATTGGAGTAGATTTCTTAATCGACCAAGGCATCAAGATCGATATGCAAAGCAAGACGAAGTGATATAAGAACATGGATATGCCACTTAATTTCGGCTACGAGAGAGGCTACAGCAGTAAACGAGTGCTGGTGGAAGAGAGTCAGCAAATACCACAAAAATCTGAAACAGTCATCTGGGCAAAGGTTGATGGAGATTGTGCGAAAAACAAATTGTGGGTTGTCGAAGCAGCAAACAAATCAGCACTGAACATACTTGTAGGAAAAACCCTGGCCATGACAAAACAAGATGGAAGTATTCCGGTAAGAGTACTCAATGAGTTCAAGTCACCATTCAATTTGACCAAAGGAGCTATTTTGGGAAGATGCCAAGAGGCTGAAGTAGTTATTAACTGTGAACAGCTCCAGGAACATGTTTCATCTAATAATACTGATCTTTTAAATGGCATCACGGCATAGACGCAGGGGCTAGAGGAAGCCTATCAGAGTAAGGCAAAACAACTGCTCCTGAAGTACGCGAACATATTTGAACAGGATGGTTCCAAACCAGGCCGCACCAATGTTGTGAAACATCAAATTTACACTGGAGACGCGAGGCCGATACATCAAGCTCCTGGTAGTATTCCACTGGTGAAACGGGAAGTTTTGAGTCAAATCGTACAAGAAATGAGCGACAGCGGCGTCATCGAACCATCAGCTAGTCCATGGAGTTCACGGGTAGTACTTGTAAAGAAGAAGGATGGAAAAATGAGGTTTTGCGTGGACTACCGGAAGTTGAATGACATTACGAAAAAGGATAGCTATCCATTGCCAAGAATTGACGACACTCTGGACTCGCTATCTGGTACGAAATGGTTTTCCACACTGGACTTTAAAAGCGGCTACTGGCAAGTTGAGGTGAAGGAGGAAGATAAAGAGAAAACAGCGTTCAGTGTCGGTGATGGTTTTTGGCAATTTACAGTGATGCCTCCTGGACTTTGTAATGCACCAGCTACTTTTGAGAGACTCATGGACCAGGTACTGAAAGTCTACATTGGAAAACATGCTTGGTGTACCTGGACGACATCATCGTTTTGGGCAAGAACTTTGATGAACATGTTAAGAACTTGGAGGAAGTTTTCCAGAGAATAGCTGGCGCTGGTCTGAAGTTAAGTCCCAAAAAGTGTGCGCTGTTTAAAAAGGAAGTAAATTATTTGGGTCACAAGGTAACGACAGAGGGCATCTGCACTGCAAACGAAAAGATAGAGGCTGTAAAGGATTGGCCAAGACCACAGAACCTACATGTGTTGAGAAGTTTCCTTGGGCTGTGCACATATTACCGCCCATTTGCACCAAATTTTTCCAGCGTGCCCATAGCCTCCATGAGCTTACAAGAAAAAATAAAGCTTTTGAATGGAAGAAGGAGCAAGAAGTGGCTTTCCAAACATTGAAGGAGCATTTATGCACTGCCCCAATGTTAGCATATCCGATTCCAGGAGTAACATTTATTCTAGACACAGATGCGAGTGGATATGCTATAGGATAGGAGGCGTTTTATCACAACTAGTCGATGGACAGGAGAAGGTAGTTGCATATTACAGCCGTTCGATTGGAAAACCAGAGAGGAACTACTGCGTTACGCGGAGAGAGCTGTTGGCATTGGTAGAGTGCATTAAAAATTTTCACAAATACCTCTACGGCCAACGATTCCGTGTCAGGACAGATCACGCAGCGTTAAAATGGCTTCTGCAGTTCCGTAATCCGGAAGGACAATTGGCACGGTGGATCGAGCTACTGCAAAGCTATGACTTTTCCATTGAGCATCGAAAAGGTAGTATCCATGGAAATGCCGATGCAATGTCACGAAGACCATGTAGTTTGGAATGCAAGCACTATTCAAAGGCCGAGGTTAAGAAGACATTATAGATTTCCGGCTAATGATTATAACGTGTACAGATGAATGGGACAAGGAACAACTAAGAAAGTGTCAGCTAGAAGATACAGATCTGTCACATGTTATGCAAGGGCTCGAACGAAACGAAAGACCAAGCAGAGAGGAGATGTCAGCAGAGAGTCCCATTGCGAAGTCATATTGGGCACATTGTAACAGTTTAGAATTGATATCCGGTTGCTTGCATCGAGTATGGGAGAGTGAGGATGGTCAAAGAAAAAAGAAACTGATAGTTGGTCCCAGAAAGAGGATTCCTGACGTGCTCATCGAGCTGCATAATGGTCCAAGCGGAGGTCATCTTGGAATCATGAAGACGCTCGAGAAGATTAAGCAGAGATTCTATTGGGTTGGTTGCCGTCAGTCGTTCACTGAGTGGATTGCGAACTGCGGAGTTTGCAGCAGAGCGAAGGGGCCCAAAACCCGAAGTCATGGCCAGATGAAGCAATATAACTCAGGCGCGCCATTTGAAAGGATAGCGATGGATGTCACCGGTCCATTTCCTACTAGCAACGGCGGAAACAAATATGTACTGGTAGTTATGGATTATTTCAGCAAATGGCCAGAGGTATATCCAATCCCAAATCAAGAAGCGGAAACCGTAGCAGAAGTGTTTATAAACAATTGGGTTGCAAGGTATGGTGTACCAATTGAGTTACATTCTGACCAAGGCAGGAATTTCGAATCAGCTGTGTTCCAGGAAATATGTAAATCATTGGGCATTCGAAAAACACAGACAACTGCATTGCATCCTCAATCCGATGGTATGGTAGAACGATTCAATAGAACATTGGGGGAGCACTTAAGGAAAGTAGTAGAAAAGTACCATAAAGAGTGGGATACCCGCATACCATTATTCTTGATGGCTTACTGATCAGCAGTGCATGAGACAACGGGCCAAACCCCTGCAAAAGTAAGTATGCCGGGTCGATTGGTGGGGAGGCAAAAAATCGCCCATTGCTCTGTGAAAATCATATTCTAAGGAATTTGGGAAAATTTGACCCTACGACCCAAAGGGGGGGACATCAGAATTCGTTTTAGAGGTATGGTTCCTTCGGCAAAGTTTCTTACTTTGATCCCTAGAATACGATTTTCACAGATCAATGAGCGATTTTTAAATCGACCCGCCCTAGGGGGCAGTGTTACAAATGTTGGCGGCACTAAGGGGTACTGCCATCTCTAGGCCGATGCTAAGCATTGACGTGAATTCACATCAATAATTCAATCATTATGTCTACACATACGCGTGCACGCGGCGGAGAAGCAACGCACAAGCACATGCAGATATCTTATATGAAATGCTCCTAAAGGTATGCAATTGTGATTGTGGAAGTGTCGCTCACACATACAAGCGCATGGGGTTTGATAGAATCTATAAAAATTATACATCTGTAGTTGTAGCTGAGAAATTTATAACTAACTAGTAAGTTCTGTAATTAGAAAAGCCTAGAAATATGCAACGAGGAGGTCGGACAGTATAAAAGGGCGACAACAGTGGAGGCGAGAGATCAGTTTCATTTAAGCTATCAGTCAGTTTGGTTATTAAGCAAGCTAGTTGCAAAGTATAAGTGTTATTGTGAAGTACTTTAATAAAGGCCATTTTTCCATTATTCAATATTGGAGCTATTTATTCAACAGTTTAGTGATTCGAACTTAGAAAAAGGTTGCAAATAAGAGGATTTGCAGTAAATTCGTTACAATATTTTACTAAAGATATCTTAGTGAAGGGGGTTAGGAAAAAAGTTGCAAGAACGTATGGGAAATTTACACCACTCCTAGAAGATTTTCCTGTGATTTTATTAAGTCAACCGAATAAGCAAAACCACTAAGAATGTGAAACTCATTAGCCGATTAGCTCGCCGCTTACCCCTATCTTTGAACCCTGGCTCCGGTGGTAGACCGATGTGTGAGCTAAAGGGGCTAAAGCAGTGTCTTTATGATGCATTTCCCCACAGGCCACGGATGGGCCTACGGGTCACCACGCATTCATGGAAGCAATTGTGATGCCCAGCGAGTGAGCCAGCATAAACCCTGACTTCTCGCAGTTATCATTCCAGATGACCACGAATCCTTGCCAACGGCTACTCCAATGATCCTAAAGTGTGACAAGGTATGGCATCAGCCTTCACAGCCCCTGCGTTACCACCGACTCTCCCGTCCCTACGTCTCCATCGCGTTACTTTTGCTGTTGGTCGAACCTCTTATTAGCTGATCCCGTCTTGATACAGAGTCGTTTGCCCAAATGCCTTCACGTAGCTGTTGCCATCTTTATACCGTCGATACTGCGACTGTTGACGTCCGCCTTCATTCCGATGCTCGGCTGTTGCCGTTGTTGCTACGAACGCTGGCTGACCGCCGATCATCTCATCGTAGGAGTAATATCCCACATTGTCCGCGCTAAGCTGCTCCGTCCATCACAAACTGCTAAGGCAAACCACTTCGTCTGCGGAATAGTGCTGAGCGCCTTACACGATATGGGCACATAAATACTGAGTTTTTGTTCGAAGAAAATTTGGGAGACTGTGGTTTTATTCCACACCGAAGATTTCCATCATCTTCCATTTTCTTCTTATTCTTGCTGGGTTCAATCCCCTGGCAATACAACATCAAAAATTTAGAAACAACTTTTTTCAATTACAAACAACGGCATTGATTTGGCAAACTCTCCGAGTGTATTTCTGCCATGAAAAGCTTCTCAGTAAAAATTCATCTGCCTTGCAGATGCCGTTCGAAGTCGGCATAACATATGTAGGTCCCGTCCCGCCAGTTTGTAGAAAAAAATAAAAGGAGCACGACGCAAATTGGAAAATAAGCCTGGCCTAAGGTCTCTTGGGAGGGTATCGCGCCTTGTATTTGTTTATTTATTTTATAACTTCATGAAAGGTATATCCAAAAGCTGTTTCCCTCTCTTAATTTTATGTTTAATAAAGCTTGACTAAAGTTTCTACACCTGCAAAAGATCTTATGTTTTTGAAACCACAAAATTATATTTAAATTTCGGCTGAGTGCTTTTGTCAATATACTTATTTAATCTGTGTTATGACAACGGGCTCTCCTTGGGCAACAGCCTAAAAGCAGACAACCAAAAATCAAATAATGTTTAAAGCAGAACACTTTGAGCGCGTACATCCTTTTGCATATTTGATAGACTGCAAAGAAAACAGTCAACGACGATGACTTGGAGCAAAGACAGTGGAATGCAATATAAATATTGAGTTCTTAAGGATTTACGCCTATTGTTATGCTAAGAAGTAGCAGATTGTTACTGGTAAAGTTTAGACTGTGATTTTGGCAACGTATATTCGTACCCATAGATGCCCAACACAATTTGTTGAAGCGAGGGAAGTAGAGAGCACGTGTCGTTTACACAATTTCGTTGATGTGTGTGATTGAAATTGAATTATTTAACTCAGCAAGTGGAGTGTTTCGTTATATGAATGTATGTATATGATGGAAGCTGTACGAAATTGTAGATGGGATGGAGATGACACGCGCCGTTTATTTTCGCATACACAAAATCGCTCAGTTTGAACCCAATTTCGATGAAAAAGATTAGCTTTACGTAATCATTTAACTATATAACTAGCTAAGTGGATGAGGGTGTGGACTTGATGAGCTGGCAGATTTTGGTGGCACTAAATCATTGGGTAGTGTACCTAACCACCCCTTCTCTCAACAAACAAACCGCCGCTCACCCGCCCTTCAGACAGTTGATATAATTTAAAATACATAGTTTATACGTTGTGTCATTGTTTGACAGCGCGTTAATGTCAGTTTTGACAACTTGCCAGCGGCGGCAGATATGGTGGTGGTGTTAGTGGTAGTGGATTGGTCGTGATGACACTCGTCTCTGGTGGCTTAGGCAATTCTTAGATTTGTTCATGTGAAGGTATAACAGTGTGTGTGATATTTTTGTAGATATTTAAGTTGATTACGCTTGTCACTCGATCGTTTTAGGTCGTGGATGCGGTGGGAAACGCTTATCAATTAAAACGCATAGCTTAGGTATTAAAAATATTTAAATGAAACCATCGTTGTGGATATAGATGGTATAAGAGAATGTAACAATTCGGTAAGCCTGTAATGGAAAGCTTGGGGAACTCTATTCATTTTATTTACACTGCTAGAACGGTTGCGTTACTCTGCGTACTTCAAATCTGTGTCACTATTTGTTTTTCTCGAATAAACATGAAAATTCATGTGAGACAGGCTGTATATGTATGTTACCTGTAAAAATAAGGTTCTTACTCACATAATTGGTGCTTACCCGTTCAAACAGTTATGGCCGTCCAATAAGGCGCGCCAGTCACTTCTTTGGTGGGTTGACTGGCGCAAATTGGCCACAACAAAAGAATTCAAATCATTTTTCACTTGTTGTTTCCAGCGGAGTGGGAGCCGTCTTCTCCCTTTGCTTCTATATGCCGGTTCCGATTAAAATATTTTCTTAGCGCCAGCGTCATCTTTCATTCGTAAAGCTCGTACAGCTCATCAGCGTAGAAGTCCGTAATTATTTCGAAGACATGTTTATACACTGAAATAAAAATACTGGTAAAATCAACTGAAATACGGGTCAATTCAACCGAAATTTCTGTTAATTTTTATCCATCGCAACAAGATGTTGAATCAACTGCGCACAAATCGTTGATTCGTAATTGACCTTTTTAGTAGTCAAGTGAACAAAAAAAGTTGTTGCGACAGCTTTGTACGAAAGTACCTATGTTGCGGCATTTGCAAGGCAGATGAGTTTTCGCTGAGATGTTTTCATGGCAGATATACACTCGGAGTGCTTGCCGAACAGTGCCGAGGGGTGACCCCGCTTAGGAAAATGTTCTTCTAATTGAAAAACCTTATTTCTAAAATTTTGATGTTGCTTTGCCCGGGGTGCGAACCCAGGGCATACGGTGTGGCAGGCGGAGCACGCTACCATCACACCACTGTGGCACTTACTAACCGAACGTCAATTGGGCTACATCAAATATGCTGGCACACATTAAACATTATACTCTTTATTATTTTGTTTTATTAAACGCACTTTCACCAAATTTTATATTTTATAATTTATTTAGTTTATAGTTTTGAACTTCGCTTTGCAAATAGAAATGAAAATAGTAGTCACAAAACTGATTCTCAATTCTTTCAGTTGCAGCTCAGCTCATTCTCAATTTCGTCTCTCGCATGTAGTTGCCACACTTGATTGTTTCAAACAAAACTTGTATAAATGTTTGACATAACATTTTAAATAGAGAACTTGTAAGTTATAGAAAAGTAAAGAATCAAATCGCTAGAAGGTAATTCACCACTGGAGTAACTATACATGTAATTCGACAAGTTAAATTTTCGTAACACTTTAAGTTGAAACGATTCCAAAACAACTCAACCTTTTATGTTGTCGGGAACATCAACATTAAAAAAGGATGTTTTTTATTATCTTATTAAATTTGTTCGCGTGAGTGTTTTTTCGATTTGATGGTTTTCTTATTTTGGTGTTTTTTTTTAACAAGTGACACCATCGTCATAATTACAAAGTAGAGGGCGCATTGAGCGTAAAATTCTCTTTGAAATTTGCTCATGTATTGACAGTTGGTCGCCGTTGAAATGACCTGTAAGATCAGAAAAATCAGTTAGATTGACCAGGAATCTGTAAATTTTACAGAATATTTTAACTTAGGAGCAACAATTTCTCTTCAGTTGAAATGACTAAACTAATTTGTTCGTTTGACAAAGAACTTGGTCGAATTAACCATAATTCGATCAATTTCAGTTGGTCGCCATTGAAATGACCTGTAAGATCTGTTGTGTTAACAGAAAAATCAGTTAGATTGACTAGGAATCTGTCAATTTTACAGAATTTTGTTAACTTAGGAGAGACAACTTCTCTTCTGTTGAAATTACTAAACTTGTTCGTTTGACAAAGAACTCGGTCGAATTAACTATAATTCGATCAATTTCACCGAATCTGCGTTAAGTCAAGAACAACAGAACCGATTTGTTGATTTTACTAGCACTATTTCTTTCAGTGTATGTAGTTATTATAACGACGTTTCCACACTCCCAGAGTGTAAGAAAAAACTTTGTTTAAAATATCTTTTAATTTGACGTGCAAACATTTTTGCTCGCGAGGTGGAAGTGCAAGCGTAAGCGCAGTCTTTGTATAGGGGATATGTGTGTAGTGTGTAATATTGATAAACATATGTACTGTATGCGTAGTATGTGGTATTTTTATGGTGTATAGAGTAATAAAGAATGAGAGCGTAAGTGTACTCGCTACACTGTAGCGTAATGTAAGACAGAGTATGTGGTAGAGTTGATATGATCGAAATCACGCAGCACATTTAAGCAAACGCGTCACCTATATACATATAAGTTAAAGTCTCTGAGCATTACACAATTTGCATGCATGCAAGTACTCGAAGAGGTGTACACACTGCTGTTTTGTTGAAAATAAAGTGTTTACAAAAACAAAGCACGCTGTTTGGTATTCATGTTTAAGGGGAAAGTTGTTGTAAAATTAAATTTAATTATAAAATTTAATTTAATAATTTTAACCAATCATGTCGAAGATCATGTGTAGGTTTTACAACCTTAGAATAACAAATCTTATCATTATAAAGAGAGAACTAGACTGTACCTTCTGGTTAGGACTCGTCAGTGATAGCAGTTGTAGGAGGTGCGGGCTGGAGAAGGAACGATCGAGCACAATTTGTGGCATAGCAGTAGGTGGCATAGGTCCTAGAAAGCTTCTAGTATTTGCCAAGAGGACGGAGTTATTTGATAACAGGACCAAGTTTTTGATACTCATTCAGTCTATGTGAGGTCTGACCTATCTGTAAGCTATTTTATTTATTTTTTATGAAATTGGAGTACAAATTAATTTTAGTTTTATACTAGACGTATGAAATGTTTATACTGATATTTTTGTTATGAATAAAATGAACTAAACGCTTAAAAAACTGCCATAAACTTTAAGCTTTTTTTTTGAGACTTAAAAATGGTTTTGGTTTTTTTTTGTCCATCGAGTCTTTTGCTTCTGCACCATTAAACAGGGCGGGTACGAGCGACTTGTGGAGCATGACCTCCGTTTGTCGAGGGAGTATTTCACTTTCGAATTACTTATAGGTATACCTAGTTGAAAGTGGCAGTGCTGTTTGTTTTAATGCTGGTTCTCAAGTCAACGAAGTCTTTTGCTATTTCGAAATTATGGCTGCCAACAGTGACGTGGTTGCCAGAGCACAAATGCGCTGACTCTTTACTTGGTGACACCAGGAACTTTGTTTTATCCTAATTCAACATCAAACCTAACTTTCCGCCTCATTTTCCAGTTTGGAGAAAGCAAATCTTACGGTGCGGTCAGCATACGCACGCTTTTATAGAATATTGTTCCAGAGCGGTTAAGCTCTGTAGCTAGCATCAAATTTAAAAAATCGCACGATAAGGAGTTACCCTGTCTCGTTTAGTTTCGAAAGACTCGGAGGCTTGGTTTTAAAATCGAGGAATGGGTGATCGGCGTCGATTCTCTTTTCGCGGTTCTTTTTGCGAGATTTGGGACATAGTGACATATAGGATAGGATAGGTTAGGTGTTAGCTGCCCTGATAAGGATAGATCACTTGGACAACACGAAGGTCCGTTGTGATACTACATACACCAAAAATAACGGTGACTTAGATCTAGCTACTTAGAGAATCGTTGGGTAGCAACGATAAAGCTCCGAATGATACCGATCTCAACTTTGGATATATCCTCGGGAGATCCAAGTGAGTCGCGACCGAAGTACTTTCGCCTAGTTCTGGCAAAAGCTGGACAATCAAGCATAAAGTGATTTGGTGATTCCACCTCATCATCCTCCATACAGCTGCAGCAGGATGGAGTTTCCAGTATATTGAGACGTACCGCATGGATACCCATGGGACAGTGCCCCGTCAAAACCCCAACGACCATTGATAGGTGAGCCTTAGTGAACCCAATTATTTCAGCAGACCTCCTGCCATCCACTTTTGGCCAGAAAGATCTTGCTACCCTGCAAGACGTGGTATCCGCCCAACGTTTGCTGAGCTGATTCGAGGCCCAGCTATGGAGGAGCAATCCACAGGTGGCCAGCGGGATCCCGAAATCCCTACAGCCATCTTCATCCGGTTCAGTTGTACCGATGCGGGCTAAGAGATCCGCTTGACAGTTACCCAGGATATCACTATGGCCCGGGACCCAGATAATCTTAATTGTAAAATAATTCGATGCAATCGCAAGCGAGGTCAGGCACTCCCAGACCACCCTCGATCGCACTGTAGTTGAGCTCAAGGCCTTGATAGCCGCTTGGCTATCGGAGTAGATGTTAAATTCTCTAACCGTGGTAGCACTGGATAGCATTCCATCCACCGCATCCTTAATCGCAGCAATTTCCGCTTGGAATACACTGCAGTGATCAGCCAACTTAAACTTGCGGCTTAAATTTAGCTCTTGACAATAGACCCCCCACTAACCTTTCCATCCAGCTTTGACCCATCCGTGAACAAGTTAACCGGTCCCATGCCCCAGATAATTCCTCTTTCCCAATCCTCTCTCTCTGGAATAACTGTGGTGAAGGTTGTATAGGGAGCAGTTATCGGCATACAGTAGTCCGTTCTGTCCGGGATGAAGTCGAAACTGGTAAGAAGGCTAGAGTGTCCGCGGTCAGAAAGTCTATATCCCATATCACGAAGCCTGACCAACGACATTGCCGCGGCCGCCTTTCCCGCAATATCTACTGGATATATGTTCAGCATGACGTTCAGTGCCAAGGTAGGTGTTGTTCTGAGAGCGTCGCTGATACCGATCAGCGCCGTCCGTTGCACTGACACTAACATTTTGGAGGTGCTCGTCGTGTCCAGTGCTTTCCACCAGACCAGCACCCCATATAGCAGAATCGGTTTGACCACCATCTCATAAAGCCAGTGTAGTATTCTTGGCCAAAACAATCCCCAAATATTTAACCCTATCAGAAAGTACCAACGGTACCCCTCCAATCGAGGGAGTTCTGAAATCGGGCATCTTATATCTCCTTGTGAAAAGGACCAATTCCGTTTTTCCCGGGTTGACCGCCAATCCACATGATTCAGCCCACCTAGCCACAGTATCCAGGTAGCCCTGCAGAACATCGCGCAGGGTGCCCAGAAATTTGCCTCTGACTAGGATAGCGACGTCATCTGCATAGGCAACCACCCGACAACCATTGGCTTCCAGCTCCACAAGAAGCTCGTTGACTACCACAACCCAGAGGAGAGGAGATAGGACACCCCCCTGTGGCATTCCCCTGCACACCTTCCTCTTAATTGTGGCCCCTCCCCACTCCGCTGCGACAATTCTGCCGCATAGAATTTTGCTAATAAATTCAACCAGAGCCGCCTAGACTCCTAAACCCACCAGAGCTCTTTCGATTGCCCCCGGTAAGACATTGTTAAAAGCTCCCTCGATGTCTAGAAAGGCACCCAGAGCATACTCTTTGTTTTCTAGGGACCCCTCTATTTGCTTTACAATCGAATGGAGAGCCGTTTCCGTCGATCTGCCCTTGCAGTACGCATGCTGTGAAGCCGACAGTAACACCCGAGGTATCCTTTCCCGTAAGTACAGGTCAATCAACCGCTCAAACGTCTTAAGAAGAAACGACGAGAGACTGATTGGCCTGAAATCCTTAGGTGATACATGAGAGTTTCTGCCGGCCTTCGGAATGAAAATAACCCTAACCGTGTGCCAAGACTTCGGGATGTAATTAAGCCTGAGGCAGTTAGTATATATGATGGCCAACCAGCGGCAGGAAATCCCCAAAGACCTTTGAAGCTGCGCAGGAATGATTCCATCCGGGCCCGGAGACTTATAGGGCTTGAACGACCCTATAGCCCAGGTTATTTGACTTTCCCGTATTGGAATGGCAGGCAATTCTGCATGGCCAACGACCGCCGACCATGCAGGCGAAGATCCCTGCGCAACTGGGACATCGGGAAAATGATTGTCCAGTAAAAGCCTTAGGGACTCCTCGCTACTCATCGACCAGTCCCCACCATCATCTCGCAGATACCCCAGAAGAGTGGAGTTCCTAGAGAGTATTTTTCTAAATCTCGCGGATTCATTGCAGCCTTCTACGTTTTCGCAGAAGCTTCGCCATGCATCTCGCTTGGTTATCCTTATTTCATATTTATAAATCCCCAGACTCACCTTATAGAGCTCCCATTCCGAGGGTAATTTACTCCTCCTGGCTCTGTTGAAGAGCCGCCGACTGGACGCTGTTAGGTCGTCAAGAGAATCCGACCACCAGGGCGGCTTGCCCTTCCCCCTGTAAGTTTTCAATGGGCAGGACAGCTGAAAGGCGCTATTGCTTGCCGAGGTGAAGTTTTCCACCAGAACGTCTATCTCAGATTCGGACAGGCCGGAACTAATGATAGGCACCGCAGGCAGTAGCTCTCCCAGCTTCCTACAATACAAGTCCCAGTTAGTACTTTTAGGGTTCCTAAAAGATATTTTACCGGGACGTTCTTCGTTTACTGAGAACTGAATATATCGGTGATCAGAGAAGGAGTGCTCGTTGAGAACCCTCCATCCAGATATCCGGCACCGATGATCACGCCAATACCTCTTCGCCTTGCTTCAGCGGTGATTTCACCCAGTATCGCAGGTGGTGGTCCCTCTACGTCCCCGTGGGGCATGTACGCTGAGACCACCCATATTTCATTACTTCCTCGCTCGAGGCAGACCGTGGTTACGTCAGCATTGCTGAAATTAGAGAGAATAAAAGCTTTAATCTCTTTTTTAACAAGCACACAGTATCTAGGCCTACTTGCCTCCCCATGCACCAAGGTGTTGAATTTTCCAGTCCTTAATCCAGAAATCTTACTGCAGTTACTACTCAGCCACGGCTCCTGGACAAGGACTATATACACTCCGCCTTTTTCAAGGCAGAGCAACAAATTTGCGGAAGCCGCCTTAGAGTGCTGAAGATTGACGAATTTCCATCAAAAGCGCTCTTCTTCCGCACCCCATCCTTGGCGGATTCGTATTAGTCTTGTCTATTCTAAAAAAGTCCCCCCTCAAGGCCGCTATCCGGAGCCGATCGTGTAGTCGCCCTTTAACGGTCTCGTGGTTATCTATGCTACGCAGGGAGGCCACGCGAGGGTTGACGCATTACCTTATGAGTAATGCGTTCAGAGCCAGACCGGACGCGAAGCGGGAAAATGTTCAACCGCACCTACACCACCAACTTAACGGCGACGGAGCCGGAACGTACCTTGAGGCCCGCCACGGTTTTAACGGGACGTGGTCAGCTGCAGCATTAGCCTACCAGCCATTTCGGTAGGGTTTCACCCCGACCTACTAAAGTGGCAGAATACCGCACCTACCAGCCCAAAGTCATCAAGTCCAAATTTAATGTCAAATCAAAGCCCTAAAACAGTCCAGTTCGTCACCGTTGTGTACCGATCTGGACTCTTAAAGAGTCCTCC
This sequence comes from Eurosta solidaginis, assembly GCF_040869045.1. NCBI lineage: Eukaryota > Metazoa > Arthropoda > Insecta > Diptera > Tephritidae > Eurosta > Eurosta solidaginis. The sequence goes on along the minus strand of NC_090323.1, from coordinate 73,946,389 downwards.
CTCCCCTGAGCTCAGCACAATGACTCAGGGGGTGCGGGTTTTATCGAGTTGTCCTCTCTAGATCCGCCATTATCAGTAGAAGCAGGGGCACCTCGTGCAGGACGTGAAAACTAATCACGCATGACATTCGTCACTATGGCCGGTCTAAGACTGAAATCAGTCCCTGATCCAGAGCCTGAAACCACTTATGATATCCAAGCCAAGTATCTTAGCCCCCTAGTGACATATAACGAACAAAGAAAATAACGAACGTATCTACGGGGTGAAACTTAATATTCTGTTTTTCTGTTAGATTTTTGCGGAAAATGAACAAATGCCGAAACATGCACCAATTTTGGCGATATCGATAAACTTCTCAGTAGCATGTATACATACATATTGTAACGAATTTTGGGGAATTTCGCTTATTTTTAACCTTCTGCTTACGTTCGTATCGCTAAACTGTTGAATAAAAAACTCCAATAATCTGTATTAGAAAATGGTCTTTATTAGACTACTTTGAAAGTACTTCGCAATTAAACTTCACTTCGCAACTGATAGCGCGTTTAAATCAAACTGATTTTTGATTACACAGCTTGCGCTCTTTTATACTCTCTGCTGCCTCATTCGCATATTTCTACTACAGTCTAGACGTTTCGCCTACTAGAACTGCTGTACATATCTCCTACTTGTAATTAGCTATATACATGTATATTTGTAGTTTATATCCATATGCGTGTGTATATGTGAGTAATACTTCGCTGATGATTACATGCGTTTGTGAGTATCTCTCTGCTGCCGTGTATGTATGTGTGTAGATGATTGATTTGTTTACGTACGTACTGCTTCGTATCGGCTTAGTGATAGTAGTATCGCTTAGTGTTACTAATATTCGTCACACTGCCCTCCAACTAAGTCTGATCGTCCCGATCTGACAAATCTCTCGATCTAACCGCTGCTAGCCTCTCCAAATGAACCACCCTTCTATTTCTTGGTTTCCCAATGGTTTGTATGCGGTGGATGGTATCACTGATCCTCTTCACAACTTTGTACGGGCCTTCCCAACTGTACCAAAATTTGGATGAAACACCTTTCCGCCGGTGAGGGTTATATAGCAGTACTAAATCTCCTCCAAGAAACATTCCGAATTATTGTTCTTGTCAAACTTGTGTTTCATCTTACTACTCATTACCCTGGTTCGCTCCATCACACTCTGTTGTTTGGCCAATGAACTACTTCGTAGAGCTTACGCTTGACGGATTGGCTTCGTATAGTCAGTATCGTTCCCACGTTTCACAACAGTAGAGAGCCCTGGCTTGAAACTACCCTCGCATTCTTTCTGGGAAATTCTTTCCTTCGTTTTAGTGCATCCATTTGGGTTTGTCAATGCCAGCGTAACCCCATTTAATTTGTTGCGTTCCTCCAACCCCCCCCCCCCCCCCCCCCCCCCATTATTTCTCTCGCAGATATCTTTGATTTTGCTTTGTTTGGCACATTCGATCCATAAATCTTTGCTCGTTCTACTGCTTTTGACTTTGGTGGTCTTTGTCCAATCGCCTCCACCAGCACTCTCTTACTGCTGAACCATTTCTCCAAACTGAAGTTGAGTGGTACATCCTGGTTCTTATAGCGCATAATCCTTCTCTGCATATCGATTCTGATGTCATGGTCAACTAAGAGGTGCACTCCCAATATGACTTCATCAACGATCTCCGCCACAACGAATTTGTGTAGAATCGTAACCTTTCCAATTAAGACCTCACATACCACTTCTCCTTGGACTTGGTTATACTCGCCAGTCACTGTACGCAGTCTTGCTCCGGGTAACGGTTTTACTCTCCTGTTGACCAAGTCAAATGGGATTAAGGAATGAGATGCCCCCGTATCTACAGTTAGTACACGCTCCTTGCCATCCACATTTCCCCTTACGGTAAGACTACACGATTTCGACAATCTTAAACACCTGGAAAGGAACAGAACGGTCAAAGGATGGTGTTTTTACCTTTGGATTACTGAAACTGCTGGGCAATTTAGTTGCAACTCCTGTATACGATCTTTCAAAGCATCCATCTCGGTCTTCATTTTATCTTGTCGTTTACTAAAAGCTCCAGTTGCGATGAGACTTTTGTTTCCTATGCCTCCAGCTTCGTTGAGATACGCTCTTCTTGTGCTTCGAGTTGTAATGTTATACGTGCTTCTTGTTCTTTTAATTGTTCTGCAATTTGTGACGCCATGTATGTTTTCTGTTCATCCAATTGTGCTTCAATCTTCGATATGGTGCGTGTCTCTTGTGATTCCAGTTGGTTTGTTATACGTGTCTCCTGTGATTCCATTTTTGTCGATATCTGTGATAACAAAGCCAATATCGCATTATTCGCGCCGCTTGCGACTTCACTCGGACTTCCGTTCTTCTCTTCCAATTTTGTTAATGTCTCGTCCCCATCAGGATGGAAGACATACCCGTCCACATTAATTCCTTCCAACTCCATAACCTCGTAGCCGTGGTTGAAGTTCTATCGTATTGCCGGTTGTATTTAATCCACGGTTCTCCAACTCCTTTTTCAGTTGCTGGATCCTTAATTCACTTAACTTTGCCATGGCCAAATTGTATTCGAAATCTTCAAAATTTATTCAACAATTCCTCTTCTGACACCAATTGTAACGAGTTTAGAGAACTCCGCTATTCCAAACTTTCTGCTAACGTTCGAATCGCTAAACTGTTGAATAAATAACTCCAATATTCAATAATGCAAAACGGGCTTTATTAGACTACTTTGAGAGTACTTCACAAAAACACTTATACTTCACAACCAATAGCGTGCTTGAATAAAACTGCCTCCTCATTACTCAGCTTGCGCTGCTTTTATACTCTCCGTTGCTTCATTCGCATATTTCTACTGAACTCTAGACGTTTCGCCTTCTAGAATCTCTTGCTTGGTTAACAGCGATATACATGTATATTTGTAATTTATGCGTTTCTCATAGTCATATGCGTGTGTATATGTGAGCACCACTTCGGCCGATGGCTACATGCGCTTGTGAGTATCTCTCCGTCGCACAGTGTTTCGTGTAGAACAAGCTAGCTGGACAAAATTATTTTATGAGAAATTTTACTTCATATGCATACATTTGCTTATTTCATATACAGTAACTAATGTGAATAAGTGACATAGATCCAAAAAAATTTAAAGACTTAAGAATATTACTTTATTGTACTTAAATTGAATGGACTACAAATCTCAATACTCTAAAAAATTCCGAAAAAAAATTAAAATTTTTTATGAAAATTCGACGAATTTTTCAAACATTTTTTAAATATAATTTAGTTTTTGTTATAGATCGTACAATACAATAATAATAATAATGTAAATAATTAAATTAATTATGTGAAAATTAAAAACTTAAAAGTAAAGTATAATACAAAGTAGAAAAGACACTAGATTTAAATTAAATAAAACCTGATCCAACAAAAAGTTATAGGGTAGGTTATCTTTTATAATTATGTTATTATTCGCTATCATCACCTTCATTCGATGAGTCACTTGTGGAATAGTCATGAGCATCAGCAACACTATTGTGAAAGCTTGAAACAACTGGGGTATTTATTGACTCCTCAACATTATCGGGGGACAGTAAATTTAATACTTCTGAAGTCAGACTTTTAAATTTTTTCTTAGGTATCTCCCTAAAACTGTTAACTTAAGGATCCGGTGTTATAAGCAACATATTCATGAGATCACTATTCGTAGCTTCACGCGACTGCTTTTGTGTGTTATCATCCCTGAATCGTCTCAAATCTTTGTTACAGGCTTCCTGTGCTTCCTCAGAAAGTTGACCAATAGGTAAAATTGCTGATTTTATAATATCAGTACTATGCACTAAGATTTTATGAACTGTAACAGGCATATTAAACCATGGATAGAGATCTATGTATAGTTTTTTAGTCTCGATCGCAAATTTTTCAAATCTTTGGATATTTATATTGTACCCAGATGCTAATGCGCGAAGGAGAGTGTCGAATCTTTCAATGAGCGTTACATCCAATCCCGTAATCTCAACACTAGCCTCAGAATTTTCGAAAAACCTACGAGCGGTGTTGCCGTCATTGGTATTGCCAAAACCTGGTTTTGGTTTATCTACTACCAATCCAAGTACACTTTTAAATTTATTCTGGATTTCGTTGGAACGTAGCTTTACACTCTCTTTATCTGCCTCATTCCTAAGCTGCCACTTTTTTACTTCGAGGCGATAACTTATATGAAGCAAGCATTCAAAACATCTCATCCATGCATGGAGAGTAGACAAACCAAAATCAAGATTACCTCGGTTAGGCGTAAAGTCCCGTAACTCATTATTCATATCTTTTGGAGTGGCACCACAAATATAACACTTTTGTGCGGAAGAAGTTTCAGTCAAAGCATTGCAAACTTTTCCGTCAATCATTGTTAGAAGCATATTGTGATTTACGGAAACTTCGTATTCTTCGAGCATGAACTTTGTTGGCAACAACGCATTTATCTCCTCTAAAACTTTGTTCGTTTCAAAAACAATAAAATCTTTTGTTTCTTTAGAAAAAAAATTTAATTTGACGACAATACATGGTAGAAGAAGGTCGAAGATTCTGCCAAACAATGTTACCTTTTTCATTCTGTAATTGAAGAGGAACGAAGGAAAATATAAACAAAAATTCAATTCAACAGTTTTATCTAATACGGACTGGACTTTAATTTCCGCACGTATTTCACATACATCAATTTCATTTGGATAGCATTCCTCATTAGCTTTTCTTAGACTATAAAATGATGGATAAACCTTATGACCTGCCTTGATGCTCCACTTCCGAGTCCTTTTGTACCCATGAGTCGTCGACTTGCTATCTACGTAGTATGCTAAAGCTTTTACATTGCTCAAGCATCTTGCATCTGGCTCACATGTCATCTTCTTGCCGGATATTTGAGTGTTTTCCTGTAATTTTTTTTATAATTTTAGCAACATTTCTGTTGCCGGACATACGCGTTGATACTTCTGCCGCATAAAGTAACTCACCAGGACTTCTAGATTGCAAGAGGTCATCCCCTCGACGCGGTTTGGTTTTTTCACTGCAGCTAACAAAGTCCTTCATTCGTCTTCCAGAGCCGGGGTTACCTGAAGAATTGGTTGGTTGGTCTGATGGCAACTTTGAATCCACCGTTATTGTAAATGTGAAGTCTGGACCCGAAAGCCACTCCTAGTTTTTATTCAAAAATCGCCCCTTATGTCTTCCAGAAGTGTTTCACTTTTGATCCAGCTTCGACGAATATGCCGATATTTGTAAGCTTAAACTTTTTATCGAATACTCGGCTGCTTCGCTTAAATCGTACTTAAGTACAACAAAACTCAATAATTCTTTATATCTGGTTTCCTTCGAATGTTAAACCCAAATGTCAAAAAAACTCCGTTCTTGGTACGGTTATAACTAAACTGCTTGGTGTTTTTGATTTTCCGACAGGGTGAATAGTTGATCATTGTTGTGCTGCCATCTTAAGTGTCGTTGATCGTTCTGATTTGTTATCAGTTTATATTACATTCAGCTATTGGCGTAGATGCTACCAAATGGGGTTGTTTTGTGTAGCGTTCCTGTGTGGTTATACCTGCATTAGGATTGCTTTATATGTACCTGTTTTTATGCCTTGGTGATTGGTGCGGTAGGTTGTGGCAGGTTGAAGTCAGTGATCTTCGCCTTTTTGCTTTTGGTGTGCTCTTGTTGACCTCGCGCGTTTATTTTTGTGTGTTTTATGGCTACGTGTATGTTCCCTGTACCTGGGGATTGGTTTTGCCGTTTGTAGATCAGCTTTAAAGGTTCAAATATCTCGTCGGAGCTGGTACGTTCATACATCCTATTTTATATGTAGAGATAACTAAACCTCCAAAAAAAATTAAAAATAGATGTGCAAAGAATTCGCAATGGTTTTTTCTTTGGACTATTAGAGAATACTTGTGACTATCACATATGTAAAACTTAGCCCGGATGTCGGCGGATGTATGTAACTTTTTCGTCCCTAAAATTAAAAATATAGAGAGAAAATACCTTTTCTTCTTAATAACGGAATGTTAAATATATTGAAAAAACTCTAATTGCGAAAGAAGTACTATTAAAAATTTTTGCTTACCTTCGAGCTTAGAATCCATCAAAAAAATTATATAAAAGTGTTCACTTAAAAGAAATATGAAGCTTAATATTCAACAAGAATTTTGCAAATTAATCAATGCATTTTACGGCCACTCCTGCCTTCTTACTTCAATTACCCAATATATATGAGAAAAAATATCAAAAAAAGCAAAAATCCCGTTATTTTGTTTGTTTTCTTTCATTTCTCATTACACCTTTCTTGGAATAAGAACTTTGTTTTTGTCCAGCTAGCTTGTTCTACACGAAACACTGTGCGTCGCCTTGTATGTTTGTGCGTAAATGATGATTGATTTGTTTACGTACACAAGATTGGCAGCTTGCTTTATTGTTGTTGTGCCTTCATTTAACAACCGCTTAGTGATGTTAGTATCACTTAGTGATGCTAATATTCGTCACAATATTTATTTGGGGTACGTCTATCGATAAAAAAATCTTTTCCCCAACCGTTATTTACACGAAGAGGAATTTTAAAGTCCAAGGATAATGTTTAAAGAAGCTAGCGGTAGTAAAAGTAGCCTCATTTTATCGTAATCGATTAGTCTTAATTTATTAAAGTGAACATATTTAATTCAATCATGTATCAATAGGCCATTAAAAACAAAAACAATTGTGAACATATTTATTTATATACGGATATTAATTTCACACCAGACGAAACTTCCAGAAATCATGATAAGTATGTACATAGTGTATCCGAAAAAGAATATTTCAATTATAAAATTTTCAAAATATTGACGTACTGACGAACCTTATTTCCTATAAATGACAACAAACTTCCGTATAAAATGTAACAACTTAAATTTAAAATATTGCGAGCATACAGCTAATCAACCATTTACATTACTCCGCATGCTATGAACAATGCACAACCTCTCTTCTCTCCACTCCAGCCACACAATCCAATTTTGAGTTCGTTATTTCATTTCCGTGAAGTGAAAACAGGGAAAGGACAAACAAATGGCAAAGGACAATCGAAAGAATGAAAATCGTGCCCATTGTCAGACAACGCAGTCGAAACAGTCGCTGCTCCATTATGTTGGCACCGTGTGACGACTGACAATAGAAAGAGACAACTAGAACACGTGAGTGGCTGCTATTGAAAACGGAGGTGGATGAAAAATACACACCAATAAACATGCATACGCTTAAAGTAGTGGGTGAGAAAGTGAATAAATTTTAGCAAAAATTAAAAAAAGACCAAACATATACAGACATCAGTTTTTATATGGTAGCACAAATTAAAAAAAGACCAAATATACACAGACAGCAGTTTTTATATGGTATATCTACTTTAGGGTGGTCCTTATTAATTCAATAAACGATTTTACAATTGAAAATATGGATTGTAACATGTGGGGACACATCGCATGCAGGACATACATAACGTGCGTAAGGGTTTAACCTATTAAGTATTCAGATCGAAGTTGGCCCATAGTGACACGTGTCTCCTTTGGTAGTGTGCTTTCTTCTCTGCAGGACTAGCACAGTGTACATACATATATTGATAACGAAGTTCACCGTTCAGTTCAGTTCTGATATTTTTCGTCCTCGGTTTTACTGTTTGAAGGGCTGAGTCTGGAAAAACAACGTTCGTTTGATTTTTTAAAGACCACCCTAACATGCTTTCATAAGTATATAATTAAAGGTTTGAGATTTAATTATCAACACTCGCCAGTTTAAGCAATTTTTCACTATATTGAAAACCTCTCAATTTTGCTGATCCGAAGCGCGTCGGTTCCAAATCTTGCGACAAATTAACATTTTTTTTATAATAAAGCATCGGCTTTACTGGCTTAGAATTGAAACCCCCATTTCTAGGCACTTAAAATTCTAACCATGTTCATATTTATGTATTTATGTATGTAGATATATACTTAGATTCCCTACCACTTAGCTTTGAATTACAATCAAATTCCTGAACGGTAATCTAGTTACTTGTAAGGTACTAGAGTTCTGAAACTGGCCAGGGAGGCAATTCACGTTTTGCAAAGCGACAAGCAATATTTTTGTTAAGAATGCTGCAGTGCTGCACAAAGTTCGAGGCAAACTTTGCCATATACAACAATTGATCCCACCAAACTTATGAAAATCAATGTATTTGGTTAATGGAACCATACCATAACGCCTTAGCCATAACCATACCATAGCCAACCATTTGGTTTTGGCTTTTTCGCCTAGCCATAACCTAAAAATATTTCAGTTGGTGAATTTATTAACTTTTTGGATATTAATTTTTTTGTTTGGATACAATTTGATTAGGTGACTTATTATTTGCGTAATTTATTGGTAATTTGTTTGCACTTTCTTCTTTTTTATGAAGTTATCACATTTTTTAGATTAAGGCACCAAGTGTCGAATTGGTATCCTTTTACGAAAATTTTTTACAAAAGTTGGAAGCAAATAAAAACGTCTAAACTTAAAAGGGGAAAAATATAAAATTTACAATAACCCACTAAATCAATTAAACACTACTGCCCTTTATTTACCTTATCTTAACCTGTCACTTTCATTTTTGGTAGTTTAAGTATCTATTTATCTATTTGCACAGAATTGTTTTTTATAAATATAGATTTCAATAAAAATTATTAAATCTAATAGCGAAATTTAAAAGGCTTAAAAGGTAAAATATGAAGAATATTTGTCATTTAATTTCGTTTCACAAAGGGATACCAATTATGATGTCGCAAAAGGATTATTTTATTGAGCAAATATAGTTGCGAACACGAAAATTTTAATAAAACTAAAATAACTTCTTTTCAATAATTTTAGAACAAACTTCAATGAATATTTTAATCGAAACTGCGCCAACCAATCCCGAACACGTTTCCAAAGAAATTAGAGAAGTCTTAATGTAACAAAATTTTAAATATCAATGCGAATTATAAAAGTTTTATAACTTGTGCTTTATTAGATCAAAAGTCGAAAATATTTTTCCGATGGGTTTGCATATTTTCAGTTTTAAAATTCATCAAAGTATCGAAAAGAAAAAAAAGAATTTAATTTTAAAAAATTTGATAAAAACTGCCACTGCTATTTTCGTATATATGGGTGTTTCCAACGTTAAGGACGTTACGACGTTCCATCCTATCACACCTTTTCGGGTATAAAACACTATAGTAGGCATTGAACCAAAAAATGTTCTCTTGTTATAAACATTCGTTGACGTCTATACAATCCAATTACAAACATTCACCATAGGGACGCTCAGCAATTTTATAGGGATCAAAAGTTGCTGTTCGAACGTACTTAATATTAGAAGGGGTCATAATATTTCCTTTGAGTTTAGCCCTGACACTTCGGCCGCTTCAGCTGAGATAAGCAGCAAAATTTTATGTTATCCAACAAAGTGACTAGGTTAAAATCTAGTCAATTAAAAAGTATACGATTAAAAAAATTAGAACTCACACGTCCCAGATTTGAAACCCATATAAACGTACGAGTATTATCACCAAAAGTTTTTTGTTGTTAAATTTATTCAGTACGGTCCTGCCAAGTGAGTGCATCTGACAACCGCAACCAATTTTATCAGAATCTACCAAAGTAAAATGTTTTAAAACCTCAATCTCAAGTACTAGAAACAGTAACTACACGGTTAAAAGTGTAAGCTTAAATCTGAAACTTGTTTGTTCTAGATATGTGGCCGCACCAAATTTTGTTTATTTCACTATACCAGCCTATATCAGAATGAATGCGAAGAACTGGGTTTCAATTTAAAGCTAGACTGGGCGGTGACTTATTTTCTAACCGTCGTGCCCCGGATTGCAGTGGTATATCTCCACCCGTATAGTTATCACATCTGTATATTAAAACATGTTTATTTATTTATTTAAAATACAGATTAAAAAATCTTACAGACTACTATTTGCAAAATAATGTTTACAGATGGGCACAGTTATATGTTCATGTTAATAAGTAAAATTAGTTCATTTTAATTTACAAAATAGAATAAGTTTTAGCATATGAATTTAAAATCACATTTTTGGTGGTGTCGGAATGGACGTGACTCTGAGCACTAGAGTGTAGTTTTTAAGAAGCTTGAAAATGCTTATCTTCGAATTCATGCTATCTTTACTAAAGTTTTGATTTCTTGACATGCCGGCGATGGCAAAATATATGTAGTAAGTGTTTTGTTGAGTACGTTGTCCGAATGGACGGGATTTCGAGCAACAAAAGATCTGATTACGATCTATACTATTGGTGAACAGTTATTAATAATGATTGCGAGCATAGAGTAGAACTTTCAAACATCAATAAATTATCAGCCTAATTGTGTATCTCGAACGCTAGATTAGACAAACGAATCGTCTGCTCACGTTTTCGCCTGCTGTTGCGATCATGTAGGAAGAGCAAGTCAGAAGTGTCAAAATTATTACAATGATTATTAAAAACTTCGCACAAGCGACGGCATGTCACAACACATAAGCCTTAAGACATAACCGAAAAAAGTCACTTATGCTGTTTTCGAGACAAACAGGCGTGGGAGTTGGAGTGAGAGTGGGATTCGGAGCGGTAGAGGGAGTTGAATTCGAAATGGGGGTGAGAGGGAGATAAATGGCATAGAGACTGAAGAAGTTTTCTGGCAGAAAAAAGTATGCCGGGTTCGTTGGTGTTAAATTAAATAAAACAAATATTAAACACGACACTGTAAGGTAAATATATACATAGTTATGTGTTGTAAGAGTAATATTTTTAAAGAAAAATGTTTCAAGATGTTAAGTTTTTGCTACTGGTATAATTAGTCTCCGATCGTCCACCTTACTCCTCCTACGTCCATAATATTCTTTATGCTCGCAGTATAATATATTGTGACGAATATTATTGACACTAAGTGATACTCACATCACTAGTCTGATCAAATCGCTTCTGTGTAAGCCAGTTTTCAAAGCACGCCGTGTGGAAGTAGACGCATTTTAGAAGCGTTAAAAGGAACACAACAGAAGAATAATGGTGCAATCAAATGTTTCAAGTGCGCTAATCCAGGTCACATTGCTCGTCATTGCAGCACCGGTCCTGGCAGTTCCAACTTGGGTGGCTGTAAACGCAAAGCTGGAGGAGATAAGCAAGAGCGAGTCAGATGTAAAGATCGAAGACTTGCCCCAGCTACTGAAAGTGTTGTTATATCTGTGTCGCAAATTGGTAGAAAATAGAGCAGTCTTACCGTCAGAGGGAATGTGGATGGCAAAGAACGTGTACTGACCGTAGATACGGGCGGATCTCATTGCTTGATTCGATCTGATTTGGTCTACAGGAGAGTAAAGCCATTACCTGGACCAAGGTTGCGTACTGTCACTAGCGAGTATAACCAAGTCCTGGGAGAAGTTATCTGTGAAGTCTTAATTGGGAAGGACATGGTTCTACACAAATTCGTTGTAGCGGAGATTATTGATGAAGTGGTATTGGGAGTGGACTTCTTAGTTCACCATGACATCAGGATCGACATGCAGAGAAGGATTGAATTATGCGTTATACGAACCAGGGTATACCACTTAACTTCAGTTTGGAGAAAGGGTTCAGTAGTAATCGAGTACTGGTGGAGAAGACTCGACAAAGACCACGAAAGTCAAAGGCAAAGGTTGATGGATCGAATGGGCCAAATAAAGCGAAATCAAAGGTACCTGCGAGAGAAGCACTGGCATTGACAAAACCAAATGAACGCACAAAAACGAAGGAACGAATTTCCCAGAAATAATGCGAGGGTAGTTTCAAGCCGGGGCGCACTACTGTTGTGAAACGTGGGAACGATATTGATTATGCGAAGCCCATCCGTCAAGCGCAAGCTCTACGAAGTAGTTCATTGGCCAAATAACAGAGTGTGAGGGAACGGCCCAGGGTAATGAGTAGTAGGATGAAACACAGGTGCGACAAGAACTATAATTCGGAGGGTTTCTTGGAGGGGGATTTGGTGTGCAGTTGGGAAGGCCCGTACAAAGTTGTGAAGAAGATCAGTGATGCCATCTACCGCATACATACCATTGGGAAACCACGAAATAGAAGGGTGGTTCATTTGGAGATGCTAGCAGCGGCTAGATCGAGAGATTTATCTGATCGGGACGATCAGACTGATCAGACTTAGGTGGAGGGCAGTGTGACGAATATTAGTGACACTAAGTGATACTCACATCATTAGCCTGATGCTAAGTAAAGGAAGCCACAACAACAATAAAGCAGGCAGTCACTTGTATCTACATAAACGAATCAATCATTATGTCTACACACACGCAGCAGTGAAGAGACGTACAAGCACGTTCATATATCTTATGTGAGATGCTCCCAAAATCAGGCAATTGTCTGTGGAAGTGTCACTCACATATACACGCGCATATGAGAAGTATACACGTGCATCTGTAGTTATAATTTTATAGCAGTAACTAAGTTAATTCTGGAAACGCCTAGAGGTATGGAATGAGGCAATCGAAGAGTATAAAAGCGGCAACAGTAGAGGCACGCCAATCAGTTTGATTTAAGCACGCTATCTGTCGAGCAATAGAAGTGTTATTTTGAAAGTAGTCTAATAAAGACCATTTTGAATTATCGAATATTGGAGTTATTTATTAAACAGTTTAGTGATTCGAACGTTAGTAGAAGGTTGCAAATAAGAGGAATTCCAGTAAATTCGTTACAATATTTTACTCAAATTTCCTCCAAAGGAAAATCCTGCAGCCGACCCTGGAACACAAAATAGTTTTTATTTTGGCGTAATTTAATACATTGTTGTTGTACATAAAATGTACTTTAGTACCATTAACAATATTTATGTATATATCACTCACAATAACCGGATATCAAATAGAGAACTTATAGAGAACACCCGATTTGAGTCCTTTTTACTTAAATATATACACACTCATGGTGAAATAATGTACCTAAAAAATAAATAAAAATGTGGCGGGATTTAAATCCGAGGAGATTTTGGCCGAGCTTCTCTTCCAATTTGCGTCGTGCTCCTTTTTGATAATTCGCCCTACAAATTGGCGGGACAGGTCCTACATGTTTTATGCCGACTCCGAAGAGCATATGCAAGGCAGATGAATTTTCACCGAAAAGTTTTTCATGACAGAAATACACTCGAATTGTTTGCCAAACCACTGCCGTAGTGAAACCGCTTAGGAAACCTTTTATCTAACTGAAACAACTGTTTTCAATATTTTTGACGTGGATTTGCCCGCTGCCATCAGGCCACGTATGTACCTGTGTTTGTGTTTTCACAGCACCAAATGTATGTTCTAAACAAGTAAGGAAGGCGAAGTTCGGGTGTAACCGAACATTACATACTCAGCTGAGAGCTATGGAGACAAAATAAGGGAAAATCACCATGTAGGAAAATTAACCTAGGGTAACCCTGGAATGTGTTTGTATGAAATGTGTATCAAATGAAAGGTGTTAATGAGTATTTTAAAAGAGAGTGGGCCTTAGTTCTATAGGTGGATGCGTTTTCGAGATATCGACATAAAGGTGGATCAGGGTGACTCTAGAATTTGTTTGTACGGTATGGGTATAAAATGAAAGGTGTTAATTAGTATTTTAAAAGGGAGTGGGCCTTAGTTCTATAGGTGGACGCCTTTTCGAGATATCGCCATAAACGGGACCAGTGGTGACTCTAGAATGTGTGTTTGTACGATACGGGTATCAAATGAAAGGTGTTAATGAGTATTTTAAAAGGGAGTAGACCTTAGTTCTATAGGTGGACGCCTTTTCGAGATATCGCCATAAAGGTGGACCAGGAGTGACTCAAGAATTTATTTGGACGATATGGGTATCAAATTAAAGGTATTAATGGGGGTTTTAAAAGGGAGTGGTGGTAGTTGTATATGTGAAGGCATTTTCGAAATATCGACCAAAATGTGGACCAGGGTGACCCAGAACATCATCTGTCGGGTACCGCTAATTTATTTATATATGTAATACCACGAATAGTATTCCTGCCAAGATAATATGGTAGGTGTCACACCCATTTTACAAAATTTTTTTTCTAAAGTTATATTTTGCGTCAATAAACCAATCCAATTACCATGTTTCATCCCTTTTTTCGTATTTGGTATAAAATTATGGCATCTTTTTTTTTATTTTTTGTAATTTTCGGTATCGAAAAAGTGGGCGTGGTTATAATCCATCCGGCCATTTTTTATATCAATACAAAGTGAGTTCAGATAAGTACGTGAACTGAGTTTATAAAGATATATCGATTTTTGCTCAAGTTATCGTGCTAACGGCCGAGCGGAAGTGCAGACGATGGACTGTGTATAAAAACTGGGCGTGGCTTCAACCGATTTCGCCCTTTTTCACATAAAACAGTTATCGTCCTAGAGTCTAAGCCCCTACCAAAATTCACAAGGATTGGTTGATTGTTGTTCGACTTATGGCATTAAAGGTATTCAAATTAAATGAAAAAGTGCGAAGCCACGCCAATTTTCAAATTTTCTTTAATTTTTGTTTTTTGTTGCGCCATATCATTACTGGAGTTGAATGTTGACATAATTTACTTATATACTGTAAAGATATTAAATTTTATGTTAAAATTTGACTTAAAAAAAATTTTTTTTTAAAGTGAGCGTGGTCGTTCTCCGATTTTGCTAATTTTTATTAGGCATACATATAGTAATAGGAGTAACCTTCCTGCCAAATTTCATAATGATATCTTCAACGAATACCAACTTACAGCTTGCAAAACTTTTAAATTACCTTCTTTTAAAAGTAGGCGATGCCACGCCCATTGTCCAAAATTTTACTAATTTTCTATTCTGCGTCATAAGCTCAACTCACCCACCAAGTTTCATCCCTTTCTCCGTCTTTGGTAATGAATTATCGGACTTTTTCGGTTTTTCGAAATTTTCGAATATCGTTCGATATCGTTCATTTTAAATAGCGATCTGAGATGAGTGCCCAGGAACCCACATGCCAAATTTCATCAAGAAACCTCAAAATTTACTCAAGTTATCGTGCTAGCGGACGGACGGACGGACGGTCATGGCCCAATCAAATTTTTTTCGATACTGAAGATTTTGATATATGGAAGTCTATGTCTATCTCGATTCCTTTATACCTGTACAACCAACCGTTATCCTATTAAAGTTAATATACTCTGTGAGCTCTGCTCAACTGAGTATAAAAAAAATTAGATGTGACATACTTTTAGGCACATATACCCTTTATTACAAATATCTTCATTCTTCGATTTGAAAAATATATCAGAAAGCTTTTATAATGGCTTCTGTTGGTTAGTGCAACAACAACGACCAATTTCAACAAATTTACTTTAGAGTAGCCAAATTTTTATTCGTGATTTTATTATTTATTTTATAAATTTTTACCAACACATTCATACATATGCACCGTTATAGTCTTCAATTTTAAAGCAAATCCATTATGTCAATTGTCAGTGACATAATAGGGGGACTCATGTAACCGTATAAATGCCTTATAAAGTGTGTAAACGTATAAATTTATCTCGTGCGTAAACGAACTGTCAAATTTTGTATGAAAAATCATTTACACAATTTGTATAAATTTACGCGCACATTTCATTGTGTAAACGCGGTAAACTCAAAGGAATGCAACCTTGCAGACATTACAGCAGGCATTTTCATCAGAAATCTCCAACATCAGCAAGTCATTTACAAGAATATCTTAGTAAAGACGTTTTAGTTTTGATTTTTCACTTAATATTGGCATTTTTTAATTTGTATAACAATCAAAAAATTTTTGTTTGGCAATAATACAGCTGATAAACAATCAAGTTTATCAAGAGTATTTCTAGGTGCGTTCATATAACAGCGTGTGTATATGGATATAATTGTACACCTTATAAGTTTATATGCTTTCATGAGTCCCCCTAATATTTGCTGTCAGTTGCAATCATTGTGTATATTTGTTGTTTGCCTTTGTTATTGTAGTCTTTTGTCAAAAAATGAATATCGGCACTATAACTTTGGATGCCATTTTGTATATGTAACTATGTGTGTATGAGTGCCTGTTGGTAAATAACAAAATACCCTGCAAATAATCTTATTAGTCTAGGACAAAACCGGTATAAGTCGCAAAGGAGTATACGATTATAGCCAGTTTTGATCAATTTATATAGGTTGGAGTGATTCCTTTTGTTTGAGCATGTTCTAAGAAGAGAGCAATTGTATCTGTTGAACGGGTAGTGTCGCACTACCGGTACAGTTCTTTGTATCCCTTCAGGTAGTGTCGGACAGATCCTCTTCGTATCCCTTCGGGTATTCTCGAACAGGTCCTTTTTCTTCGACTACGGCACTCACAGGCAAGTCCTCTTTCTATGCGTACGGAAACTCATGCCGTTTTTCTAATTTTTTCTCCAACACAATAAGGGTACTCACAGTCCACTTCTAATATTAAATTATTAGAAATTTACTGCATTTTATTTTTGACAATCTGAAATTATTTAATTTTTTTTTAATTTCACATTTATTTATATTGCTTTGGGTTATGAGAGCCTAGAATATACCTGCGGTAGGTATGTATGTCTGTCGTAAAAGGCGATTAAAATCCAAATCCCGTTGCTTGGTTGTGCGCTAGGCTTGAGACCTGCCACGTTAAAACGCTTTCCAATGAAACATAAAAACAACAAAGCCTCGGATGAGGATGAGAACTCCGCTATGATACTTAAATCATGCTGAGCGACTTCGGTGTTGAGAGAAGATGAGATGGCTCTTGGAGTGTTCGAGAGAAAATTTCTCCGGCTATCGAAGGAGGTATAATGATGAGCTGTATGAGCTTTACGCAGAAATGACGATAGTAGAACTAAGACTTCACTGGCTTAGTTATGTTATGCGAATGGACGAAGACACTTCGGAGAAAGTATTTCAGTCGACCCCGCAGTTTGGAAGCAGATGAGAAGAAGCAATTACCAACAAATTAAACATGCAACAAAGGTTGGCAATTAGTTCTAAAGTGGTATTTATGATTCACAAGCAAAACAAAAACAAAAATTGACTAATCTGTCAAATGTTTGCCAGTCAGTGCAATCAACAGACCAATTGAGAAGGGACTCTGGACAGCCTTATAGTTTTTTTTTCGTATTGGTATTGTAAGAAAATATAACAAAAACAAGTTCTACGATAACGAAACGTAAAATGTTTGGGCTCGGTAATTTGTTTCAATTTATTATTTTGCCCATTTCGTTGTCGTTTTTTATTGTATCCTAAAATTGGCTGCTTACATTCCAAGCCGACTAATCCCAACTGTACCCAAAAGAGAATAGAGGAGATCAACTATACCCTAATGTAGACAACAGAATTCAATCACAAACCACTCTCTTTAGTTTTTAATCGCTCGACTTTTTGCAGTGTCTAACGTATAAAGGGTGAAAAGATTGCATAGACAAAGTTTAGAATAATAATATGTACTGTATGTAGATGCGTGAAGGTGTGTCACTGAAAATTTGTTTGTGCGATGAAAATATACATTATATTTTACCGTACATACAATTCTACATGTATAAAATATAAGTACGTAGCTACATATATATTTGCCTAGAAATTTTTACGTATTTTATTTATTTCTATGTTCCCCATATACACTTGTTTGTGTGTATATGTATGTATAACTTAGATGATTCTGTATTTCTTTTTTAATTCAACAATAGAGAAAAAGGCGAAAAGTGTTAGTGGATTGAAAATGAAGTGAATAACGCACGCACAAAAGCTACTAGAAAGTTGAGGTCGAGTGCAACTGGTGTTGTCAGATTAAATTGCAAAAGAAGCAATGGAAATGTCGAAGCTGCCATTGAATGTTTATGGAATTGGAAGTTACAGAGGTCAAGGGTTAACTGTGCTAGCAGCAAAGTACTTATGAAGAATTTAAATCGTCAACTTCTTTATTTTTCATAATGATATTTCAAACGAAAGTAGTCCAAAAAAATCATATTCTAACAAAAATCGTTCGACTAATGATATGAATAGCTGGAAATCAATTAGGAAAAATTACTTGAATACCTCAGAGAAAAAAGTAATATTTTATATGCTTATTTACGAACAGTGCATGTGTTACATAATCAATTGAGGTGGAAAAGGCGTAAAAAGCTACGAGTTGAAAGCGTTCAGATTATGCATGGAACAATGGTTAACGACCCATTCAACCGTCAACGTAAACAACACAAAATGAACCGACATTAAAGAAAAGAATTTGATATAAAGTAAAGGCAAGCAAAGAAGTAGGGAAAAGGCACCTGTCAATTACACAGCAGGCGACTGACAGGCAATGTGAGACGAAGTACAACCGCCCATAAAAACTCAGAGAACACCTTTCGAATACATACACATACATGAGCCAGCGAAATCCTACCCAACTCCTTCTGAGTAAGGGAACAATTGACGTATAAAAATAAATAACAAATCTAAACTTGGGGGAGTAATACCTAAATATAAAGGTATGCATGTATATACTACATACATAATATATAAATGTTGGCAAACGGTTTCTATGTGAATTCAATGAAAATGCAATTCCAATTGCAAACTTGTCAATTGTTCCGTGAATGAGTTGCCAGTGCTCTTGCTGTGTAAATCTCTGGTGAATTAAATCGAAGGAAGTTAGAAATAATGAGCTGAGTTTTCGAATTTTTTTTTTTATAGTTCATTGATTGGTTATGCACATGTACATATGTATATGCAAATACGTTTATATAAATATACATAATTTTAAGAATCTGTAACAATCAGTTCACGGTAATGAATTTATTTCTATACTTGAGGCTCATTTGTGGCTCTGAATATCCCTGATTAAATCGATTACTTGACAATGGAAGTTATATCCTCTCTATTTTCAAGTGGAAATCACTTCATTGTATAAATGTACATACATATCGGTACCTTTATTAACAAAGGCGACCACTGTGTATTTTGCTAACGATATTGTAAGTAGCACTACCATCTTTTCCTATCGATCTACACCATAGCGTATAACGTTGGCTTAATATAGAAAGCTCGTAAGCGTATTCACAAAGTAATATCATTTAACGTAGCAAAGAAAATATTTCATACATCTAGAGCAGATTTAAGGTGATTTGTTCTCCAATTTTATGATAATAAGTAATGTTTTTTGCCACTCCGAAGATCGTGGGTTTAAGTCTCGGAAAACATAAAATCAAATCTTCAGAAATATATTTTTTAAAAGGGGTCGCCCTTCGGCTAATGTGGCAAAAAACTCCAAGTGTATTTCTGCCATGAAAAGCTTCCCATCGAAAATTATTCTGCTTTGCCGTAAAAAAAGGCAGTAGATGGCAAATAAGCGCAGTTTCAGCGTCGGATTCGTGGAGGAAGAGAGACTTTGTCGCCAAGTATTGGCGTTCACGCCTGTGGACGAACGTCTTGTCGCTATCCGAAGAAAAGCAATTTTTTTTAATATATCATTCATCTGCGCCCATGCACCGCCAGAGGAGAAAGACGCTTTTTATGAACAATTAGAACGCACATACGAGCGCTGCGCACGCCATGATATAAAAGTCCTGGTAAATCTACCATCGACCAGATTTTCACAATGCGCCGAATGCGAAAAAAGAATCGACACACATCACCTCTTCGTCGACTTTAAAGCCGCCTTCGACAGCACGAATTTGGTTTCTCCGCAAAACTTATACGACTGTGCAAAATGACGTTGAGCAACACCATCATCTCAGTCAGAATTGGGAAAGACCTCTCCGAGCCGTTCGAAATAACCGAGATTTCAGACAGGGTGACGCCCTATCGTGCGATTTCTATAATTTGATGCTGGAGAAAATTATACTAGCTGCAGAACTTAACCGCTCTGGAACAATATTCTATAAAAGTGTGCAATTATTGGCATATGCTGATGACATTGATATCATCGGCCTAAACACCCGTGCAGTTAGTTCTGCTTACTCCAAACTGGAAAAAGAAGCGGTAAAGATGGGTTTGATGGTGAATGAGGACAAAACGAAGTACCTGTTGTCATCGAGCAAAGAGTCAGCGCATATGCGCCTTGGCAACCACGCTACTGTTGGCAGCCATAATTTCGAAATAGTAAAAGACTTCGTTTATTTGGGAACCAGCAACAACATCAGCTCTGAAATGAAATGCTACTTTGGACTCGGTAGGCAATTGAAAAGTAAAGTCCCCTCTCGGTGAACGAAAGTTATACTCTACAAGGCACTTAATGTACCCGTCCTGCTATATAGTGCAGAAGCATGGACCATGACAACATCAGATGAAGCGGCTCTGGGAGCGTTCGAGAGAAAAGTTCTTCGAAAGATTTATGGATCTCTACGCGTTGGCGATGGTGAGTACCGAAGAAGATTTAACTATGAGCTGTACGAGCTCTACGCAGACATCAACATAGTACATCTAATTAAAACGCAGCGGCTACGCTGGCTAGGCAATGTTATGCGAATGAAAGATGACGCTCCGGCCAAGAAAGTGTTTCTATCGGAACCCGCCTATGGAAGCAGAGGTAGAGGGCGGCCCACTCCGCTGAAAGGACCAGGTGGAGAACGATTTAAACTTCCTTGGTGTGACCAATTGGCGCCGGTTGGTAGAGAGAAGAAGCGACTGCCGCGCTTGTGGAACGGCCATAACCATTTAAACGGTTAAGCGCCAATTAAGTAAGTAAGTAAGATGGCCGAAATCTCGTCGGTGGCATATCGCGCCAAAGTGCAAAACTCCACGTTACGATGTACGAACGTGCTGTAATTAAGGCAAAATTATTTTCCTTGAAGACGGTTATATCAACATTCAAGTTGATATTTTAAGAAATCTTTTATTTTATTTACTTTTGAGTTTAAATATTTTCAAACTAATTAGAATTTTTTTTAGTTAACACGAAAACTCAATAAAAATTATTTTTAAAAATCAAAGTAAAGAATACAAAGTAGTTAACACTATATTTACTCCCCCTCCAAGAAAATTTGAAACAAACAAATTATTAATTAATATTAAATGTAACCTTTTTTTGTTTTTTGGTGTTTAATGTATTTGTATTTAAATTAGTGTTAATAAGTATGTTTGCTGATTTAAGTAAATCAATTGAAATATTTTTAATAGTATTTTTGTATTGAATTGTAAATGTTTTATGTTTCTTAGAGATAACTTTAAAAGGACCTTCATAAGGTGATTCTAAATTAGGTTTACGAAGAACTTTAACAAAAACATACTCACAATTTTCTAATTGTTTAGGAACGAAAAAATTTTCTTTATTATGATGAAAAACTTTAGAACGAACAAGTGAAAAATATTCTCTTATTTTATGGAGAGCGTCATTAGAAAAATCATGTTCTTTATTACTATTTGAAATAATTAATTCACCAGGTATTCTAAGTGTTTGGCCATAAACAAGTTCAGCAGATGAAAATTTTAAATCTTCTTTAATAGAAGTTCGTAAACCAAGTAGAATGAATGGTAAAATGTCAGACCAATGAACCGAGTCGTTTGATGCTATAATTGCTGCTTTTAAAGTTCGATGAAATCTCTCTATCATGCCATTTGCTTGGGGATGGTAAGGAGATGTATGAATTTTATGAGAACCTAAAAGTTTAGTTAATTCCGTAAAAAAATTTGAGGTGAATTGTGAACCTTGATCTCCTGTAATATTCAATGGTATACCAAATCGTGGTATATAATTTTGAATAAAAGTTTTTACTATAGTATTTGTTCAAATATCTTTAAGTGGATAAGCTTCAGGCCAACGTGAAAATCTGTCAATAATTGTTAAAATATAACAATTTCCATTTGAAACTGGAAGAGGCCAACAATATCCATATGAATATGTTCAAAACGGTCTGATGGTATTAGAATTTTTTGGATAGGAGATTTAGTATGTCTTGAAATTTTGGATTTTTGACAATTGATGCAAGATGAAGTCCAATCATTAATCTCTTTACGCATGTTAGGCCAATAATATTTATTTTGAATTAATTTTCTAGTTGTTCTTATACTTGGATGAGATAATGAGTGAATTTTGTCAAATATAATTCTTCTCATAGAATGTGGAACATAAGGTCGAAAAGGTTGTAGAGAAACATCACACCATATGTTTAAATTAATAACTGGAATATGAATTTCTTTTAAATTATTTATAGAATTTGGATCAGTAATGGTTTTTTGTAAAAATGTATCAGTTTGCTGTTCTTTATATAAAGTTTCTAAATTTATATCTTGAGTTGAAATTGCATTTATTTCTGGAATACGGGAAAGTGTGTCGGCAACTATGTTGTCTTTTCCACGTATATATTGAATATCATTTGTAAATTGAGCAATATATTCAAGATGCCGTAGTTGACGAGGAGATCTATCTACTTTAGAATTTAGAACATGAATTAAAGGTTTATGATCAGTATAAATTGTAAAAGTTCTACCTTCAAGAAAATGTTTAAAATGTTTAATTGAATTATAAATTGCCAAAAGTTCACGATCAAATGTTGAATATTTAGTTTCTGTTGTAGTTAATTTTCTTGAAAAATAAGCTAAGGGTTCCAGTATATTATTGCTAGTTTGTTGAAGAACTGCTCCAATAGCAACATTTGATGCATCTACTGCTAATGATAAAGTACCATTTTTGTCGAAATGTATAAGTAAAGTATTTTTAGCAAAAAGTTTTTTAACATTTTCGAAAGCTGTTGTGGTTTCATTTGTCCAATTTAATTGTTTGAGTTTGTTTTTAATTGCATGTGTTAACATTTCATGAAGAGGACTAAGTTCTGTTGCTAACATTTTAATATATCTGTGATAGTAATTTATCATACCTAAAAATTTTTGTAATTTATTTATAGAAATTGGTTTTTCAAAATTTGTTATGATTTCAATTATATCTAAAGATGGTTTAATACCTTCGCCTGAAATTTCGTAACTTAAGAAATTTAATTTATTTACACCGAGAGTACATTTTGAAGGTTTAATATTTAAATTATATTCTTCAAGTCTTTTGAAAACTGATTTTAAATGATTTATATGTTGATCTTCATTATCACTGGCAATAAGAATGTCATCAATGTATGTAAATACAAAATCGAAATCAGAAAATACTTCATTAATAAAGCGTTGGAAAGTTTGAGCACTGTTTCGTAAACCGAAGGGCATTCTTACGAATTCAAACATTCCAAAAGGGGTAGTTATTGCAGTTTTATGAATGTCTTCTTCTGCCATTGGAATTTGGTGGTAGGCACGCACAAGATCAATTTTGGAAAAAAATTGTTTGTTTTTTAAATCAATTGTTAAATCGTGAATATGTG
The DNA here is from genome assembly GCF_040869045.1 of Eurosta solidaginis. Classification (NCBI taxonomy): domain Eukaryota; kingdom Metazoa; phylum Arthropoda; class Insecta; order Diptera; family Tephritidae; genus Eurosta; species Eurosta solidaginis. The sequence continues at coordinate 73,923,041 of NC_090323.1, read as the reverse complement.
GTAAAGGATACCGATCTGGTGTAGTAATAAAATTAAGTCTTCGATAGTCTCCGCAAGATTTCCAATCATTTGGTTCTTTTTTAGGAACGAGATGAAGTGGAGATGCAATAGGAGAATTTGAGGGTCTGCATATACCAGTTTTAACTAAAAATTCAAATTCAGTTTTAGCAATTTTAAGTTTGATTGGATCAAGACGACTGGGTTTCGAAAATGGTAAAATACCTTTTGTTTCTATCCTGTGAACCGTATGGTGTTTAACTTTTTTAGTATAATCTGGTTCACAGGTAATAGATGGAAATTCATTAAGTAATTTTGAAAACTTATTTTCGACAATAGGAATTTTGATTGAGAAAATATCAGAAAATCCAGAAGATCCAGCAACTTTAATTTTTGTAGTAGAATCCATTATTTCTTTATTTTTAATATTGACAATAATTCCGAATTTTTCTAAAAAGTTTGCTCCTAAAATTGGTGTATCAATGTTCGCAATAATGAATGGAAATTCAAAATCTCTTCTTAAACCTAAATCAATTTTAAGTAGTTTTGTACCGAAAGTTTCAATCGAAGAACCGTTTGCTGCGGTCAAAGTAAGATCCGAATTTCTTTTATAAATTTTAAATTTAGAAAAAGGAATAACTGATACAACTGCGTCGGTGTCGATAAGAAAATTAAGTTTATTGAATTTATCAAATATGAATAGGCGACGAGTAGGTTTAATAATAGTTCCATTATCCGTCACCGTCATAATGGATAGTTTCAGTTTAAATTTTGTTCGGAATTTGAATTGTGATTTTGATTAAAATTGCATGGGGTATACATTTAAGAGCGTTATTCTTAAATTTTTTGTGATACCAACAAATATTTGTTTGTGAAGTAAAATTACGATTGTTTGAAAAATTTCTTGATCTTGAAAAATTTCGAGATTTAGATCTATTTATATCTTTTTATCTTGAACGGATTTGTAATTGATTAATATCATTAGAAATTTTATTTAAATTTTGATAAATAGCCGTAGTTAATTCAGTTAAATTTTTAACGCATTGTTCTAAAATATTATTATTTATACTTGAGACTACAGGAGATTTGGAAGAATGAGGTTTATTGATTAAATCAAAAAGTTTGTCAGCTAAAATAATAATTTCATCTCTGTTTTGATTATTATTGGAAGTCAAATGAATTTGTATTTCTTGTGGTAATTTACGAATCCACAATTTAAAGAGTAATTCTTGGCTAACTATGGAGTCAGAACCTATAAGTGATTTCATAAATCTGAATAATTCAGATGGTGAACGATCACCAAGTTCAGTTTTTGAAAATAATTGTTCTAATCGTTTTTCTTCGCTAAGAGAAAATCTTTCACATAGAATTTTTTTGATTGTATCATATTTATTAAAAAGAGGAGGAGGGTTAATAACATCTACAATTTTAGATATAGTATCTCGTTGAAGAGTAATTAGAACATTTTGAAATTTTAAATTATCATCATTGATATTGTTAATTTCAAATTGTCCTTCAACAAGCAAAAACCAGGCATCGGGAGATTCTTGCCAAAATTGTGGTAAGTTAATAGATTTAGTAGAAGAAATATTTGTAAAGTTATCTTGTGTTGAAGTATCTTGTGTTATATTAGAGATGTTGTTTTGTGTTGTATTAATGTTAGAATTTTGAGTTGTATTGTGAGTCATTGTGTTATTTGAATAGTTGTTGTTTTGATTTTCCGAATTTGTAAACTTACGGGTTCGTATTTGTGAACGTAGAACCATATGAAAAAAAAAAAAAAAATTTAATGAAATATTTGAAAATTAGAAAATATTTAAGATTTTTTTGGGAAGGGAGTTAACAATTTAAATAAAATATTTAATTTTATATAAAAAATAAGTAAATTTAAATAATTTATATAGAATTTTTAAAATATAAAAATAATCTTTGTTGTTATATCGGCCTACTGATTTTAAGATCGGGGGTTCGAATCGAGCTCAAGGCCTAACAATAATTTTTTATCATTATTATTGTTATGATAAATTTTTTCTCAATTTGTTGTTTCTCAATTAAGAAAAAATTTATCATAACAATAATAATGATAAAAAAATTATTGTTAGGCCTTGAGCTCGATTCGAACCCGCGATATAAAAATAATCTTAAAATAAATTTGAAAATTTGAAAGGTTTAAAATTTTAATTTTAATTATAATTGAAAAATTTTTAATTTAATATTAAAATAAAAATTATACTTACATAAAATTAATTTTAATAAAAAATGTTAAAAATAATAAGTAGTTGATTGATGATTGTAGAGATTTTAAGGGAATCAATTGCGATTTTTGGACGTGATAACAATTAAATACATCGCTGTTGTTGTTTATGCAATGGCTTTGTTGTTATACTCAGTTGAGCAGAGCTCACAGAGTATATTAAGTTTGATTGGATAAGGGTTGGTTGTACATATATAAAGGAATCGAGATAGATATAGACTTCCATATATCAAAATAATCAGGATCGAAAAAAAATTTGATTGAGCCATGTCCGTCCGTCCGTCCGTCCGTCCGTCCGTTAACACGATAACTTGAGTAAATTTTGAGGTATCTTGATGAAATTTGGTATGTAGATTCCTGGGCACTCATCTCAGATCGCTATTTAAAATGAACGATATCGGACTATAACCACGCCCACTCTTTCGATATCGAAAATTTCGAAAAACCGAAAAAATGCGATAATTCATTGCCAAAGGCGGTTAAAGCGATGAAACTTGGCAGATGGGTTGACGTTATGACACAGAATACAAAATTAGTAAGATTTTGGACAACGGGCGTGGCACCGCCCACTTTTACAAGAAGGTAATTTAAAAGTTTTGCAAGCTGTAATTTGGCAGTCGTTGAAGATATCATGATGAAATTTGGCAGGAACGCTACTACTATTACTATATATGTGCTAAATAAAAATTAGCAAAATTGGATGAAGAACGCGCCCACTTTTTAAAAAAAAATTTTTTTTTAATTCAAATTTTAACAAAAAATTTAATATCTTTACTGTATATAAGTAAATTAAGTCAAAATTCAACTCCTGTAATGATATGATGCAACAAAATACAAAAATAAAAGAAAATTTCAAAATGGGCGTGGCTCCGCCCAGTTTCATTTAGTTTGTCTAGAATACTTTTAATGCCATAAGTCGAACAAAACTTTACCAATCCTTCTCAAATTTGGTAGGGACATAGACTCTATGACGGTAAGTGTTCTCTGTGAAAATGGGCGAAATCGGTGGAAGCCACGCCCAGTTTTTATACACAGTCCACCGTCTGTCCTTCCGCTCGGCCGTTAACACAATAACTTGAGCAAACAACGATATATCTTTACCAAACTTAGCCCACCTACTTATCTGAACTCACTTTATCTTGGTATAAAAAATGGCCGAAATCCGACCATAACCACGCCCACTTTATCGATATCGAAAATTACGAAAAATGAAAAAAATGCCATAATTCTATACCAAATACGAAAAAAGGGATGAAACATGGTAACTGGATTGGTTTATTGACGCAAAATATAACTTTGGAAAAAACTTTGTAAAATGGGTGTGACACCTACCATATTAAGTAGAAGAAAATGAAAAAGTTCTACAAGGCGAAATTAACAGCCCTTGGAATCTTGGCAGGAATACTGTTAGTGGTATTGCATATATAAATAAATTAGCAGAACCCGACAGATGATTTTCTAGATCACCTGGTCCACATTTTGGTCGATGTCGCGAGAACACCTTCACATATACATCTAAGGCCACTCGCTTTTAAAACCCTCATTAATACCTTTAATTTGATATCCATATCGTACAAACACATTCTAGAGTCACCCCTGACCCACCCTAATGGCGATATCTCGAAAAGGCGTTCACCTATAGACCTAATGCCCACTCCCTCTTAAAATCCTCAGTAACACCTTTCGTTTGATACCCATATCGTACAAACATTCTAGAGTCACCTCTGGCCCACCCTAATGGCGATATCTCGAAAAGGCGTCCACCTATAGACCTAATGTCCACTCCCTCTTAAAATGCTCAGTAACACCTTTCGTTTGATACCCATATCGTACAAACATTCTAGAGTCACCCCTGGCCCACCCTATTGGCGATGTCTCGAAAAGGCCTCCACCTATAGACCTAATGCCCACTCCCTCTTAAAATGCTCAGTAACACATTTCGTTTGATACCCATATCGTACAAACATTCTAGAGTCACCCCTGGCCCACCCTAATGGCGATATCTCGAAAAGGCGTCCACCTATAGACCTAATGCCCACTCCCTCTTAAAATGCTCAGTAACACCTTTCGTTTGATACCCATATCGTACAAACATTCTAGTCATCCTTGGTCCACCTTTATGGCGATATCTCGAAAAGGCGTCCACCTATAGAACTAAGGATTACTCCCTTTTAAAATACTCATTACCACCTTTCATTTAATACCCATATCGTACAAACACATTCTAGAGTCACCCTGGCCCACCCTAATGGCGATATCTCTAAAAGGCGTCCACCTATAGACCTAATGCCCACTCCCTCTTAAAATGCTCAGTAACACCTTTCGTTTGATACCCATATCGTACAAACATTCTAGAGTCACCCTTGGTCCACCTTTATGGCGATATCTCGAAAAGGCGTCCACATATAGAACTAAGGATTACTCCCTTTTAAAATACTCATTACCACCTTTCATTTGATACCCATATCGTACAAACACATTCTAGAGTCACCCCTGGCCCACCCTAATGGCGATATCTCGAAAAGGCGTCCACCTATAGACCTAATGCCCACTCACTCTTAAAATGCTCAGTAACACCTTTCGTTTGATACCCATATCGTACAAACATTCTAGAGTCACCCTTGGTCCACCTTTATGGCGATATCTCGAAAAGGCGTCCACATATAGAACTAAGGATTACTCCCTTTTAAAATACTCATTACCACCTTTCATTTGATACCCATATCATACAAACACATTCTAGAGTCACCCCTGGCCCACCCTAATGGCGATATCTCGAAAAGGCGTTCACCTATAGACCTAATGCCCACTCCCTCTTAAAATGCTCAGTAACACCTTTCGTTTGATACCCATATCGTACAAACACATTCTAGAGTCACCCCTGACCCACCCTAATGACGATATCTCGAAAAGGCGTCCACTTATACACCTAATGCCCACTCCCTCTTAAAATGCTCAGTAACACCTTTCGTTTGATACCCATATCGTACAAACATTCTAGAGTCACCCTTGGCCCACCTTTATGGCGATATCTCGAAAAGGCGTCCACCTATAGAACTAAGGATTACTCCCTTTTAAAATACTCATTACCATCTTTCATTTGATACCCATATCATACAAACACATTCTAGAGTCACCCATGGCCCACCCTAATGGCGACATTTCGAAAAGGCGTCCACCTATAGACCTATTGCCCACTCCCTCTTAAAATGCTCAGTAACACTTTTCGTTTGATACCCATATCGTACAAACAAATTCTAGAGTCAGCCTTGGTCCACCTTTATGGCGATATCCCTAAATGGCGTCCATCCATAGAACTATGGCCTACTCTCTCTTAAAATACTCCTTAATACCTTCCATTTGATACACATGTCATACAACCACATTCCAGGGTTCCCTAGGTTCATTTTCCTACATGGTGATTTTCCTTATTTTGTCTCCATAGCTCTCAACTGAGTATGTAATGTTCGGTTGCACCCGAACTTAGCCTTCCCTACTTGTTTTCTTTATAAATCTTATCATTTTCATCATGATGTCTTATACTTTAAATCCGTTCTTGTGTGTATTGTGCATAAAATTGTTGTAATAGCTCTTGTTGTAGTGAAGCGGATAACTCAACCATTGTTTTTAAGCCTAGTATGTTGTTTTTTAAGAGTTCTTTATTAATTAACAAATCGTAGAAAAAATTAATTTTTATTTATGTTGCATAAAATTCATAGCATGTCTACTAGTAAATTTCTGTTATAAGTACTTTATGTTTTTATTTAATTGTTGTTATTTGTTCTTGTTGCTCTTTTCTTTAATGGACATTGATGTTATGGTAAAAAGGTCGAAAGAAAAAAAAATCTGTTGTTGATGCTATAAAGTTGTTATAATTGATGGTTGATATTCTGTTGAATTGTCGCTACATTATGTTGATATACTTTAAAATTCTTGTAGTTGAATATTTGTTGTTGCATTTCAAAATCTTCGAATAAGGCGTAAATATCAATGATAATATAATTTGTTTAATTCATTCGAAAAATTTAGCACAATGTATAATGTATGTGCACGATATATAATGTTATTCATTTAAAGTAATTTGCACGATGCAGTTTATTTTAACTCAAAATGTTTATTTTAAAATTGAGTCGCTAAAATATGTCGTGGTACACAAATTATCGTAGCACAGGAATATTAATTTAAAATATAATGTTGCAGTTTAAAAGTCAATCAAATAACCACACATAAAAAAAAAAACAAAATTGCAATTGTAGGATCGCAGGATAAAATTACATTAGTCTCGCCACTTTTCTAGTTTGCTACAACACTGTTAAAGCAATTCATCTGTTCGCAGATTTTAATTTCTTCGTATTTATTTTTCTTTTGCTTTAAATATGCAAACTACCATTTAGGTTCGTAGGATCGCCAATATATCAACATTCAAGTTGATATTTTAAGAAATCTTTTATTTTATTTACTTTTGAGTTTAAATATTTTTAAACTAATTAGAATTTTTTTTAGTTAAGACGAAAACTCAATAAAAATTATTTTTAAAAATTAAAGTAAAGAATACAAAGTAGTTAACACTATAACGGTTACCGAAGTGTAACCGAAATATATCGGAAACAAAAGAATAAAAAACCTGTGTTTTAATCATGGGTATCGACCTAAAGCCGGCAAAACATAAATAATATTTAAATTATTATATTTAAATCATAGTTTAATTATTAAAGGTTACTCATGTAGCACTATGACGCTCTGTACTTTTCTCTTTCCAAACTTAAAAGTCGCTCCTAAATCGAGCAAAATTTTGAAATAGTACTGAAACTTCAGAAGAACATTGTTAATTGGGAACACTTTTAAATTTTGATAGATGAATCAATTACTAGAGGTTTGTTCTCTAATAATAGCAGAACTTTCACACTCCCAAATTTAAAAATCAAAACGGGTTGCTTTTACGAAGCGAGGAAGACAGGGAATAACTCAATCCCCTTCAACGAAAATTGTAGTGGAAAAGTACCTTTAGTAGTATAATTGTAGTGATAGTAATTTTGTAAATACCATCAGGTTTTGGGACAATTATTAATATTTTACTCAAAATTTGGTGGAATGATAAAACATTATATTGCTTTTGCCATTATCTGCGAATTTGTTTAAAGAACGCCGCACCTACCAGAATTTGTTTAACGGCCACACGGAAACCCCCAATCAGGTGTCAGGACTTATGTTATACAATAACACTTCGCAAATACTAGACGCTTTTTAGGACCTCGCTAAATTGCTACCTCGAGATCTTGCAAATCTGCCGCTCCTTATAGCTGGAGTTTTGACCTGGTGAGCGGAGATACGAACACAGAATGTGCTCAACCGTTTCTTCCTGCAGTTCGCACTTCTTACGGTATACAGTCCCAAGACCCAACATTTGTCTTTGTAAACCAAGTGTTGACGTGAGTTCGTTGAACAGAAGGAGGTGGCTGGTGTGAAAATGTATAGCGACAGAGGTTTAACAGTAAGATACTTCCTCAAATCAGACCTTACAAATTTATCTGATGGCAAAAAAACAACATTTGGACTTATCAGAACTTTATTTGAAAAAACTCTGGGTAATCCTGGAAACATGAAGTACTCCCAGCCGTATGATCAAACCCGGCAGAAATTTTTGACTTTCTCTATCTGTCTACCTGCCTCTCCTCTGTATAACCCTCTTCCTCTCTCATTTCTTTTCATTCTTCCGTAAATCTTCCCGATTTTCCTCTTACTCTCACCGCTCTTGCTCTTATCAAAGTCTAACTCTCACTTTACACTTAATCTAATCCTTATTCTTAATCTTTCTGTTAACCTGTTTTTAGTACTTTGTCTCAACAGTTTGAACTGGCACTGATAAACAGGACCTTACCCAGCTAGGGTTGAGTTTATTCATCGTAATGCTAAGATTTTAGTATATAAATAAGAATTGTTTTCATAAGTTTTTTGAACTTTTTAACGAGTATGATACGAGTAGGTATCGAGTACTTTCCCTCCATACTTTTTTGGTAGCGCTAATTTTCCTCCAATTTTTCTAGTTTAATAATCTCCCTTACCTGAGCTCTAAGAACATTCAGCTCCTTACTCCATTATTATTTCCCCTGTATCACGCTAGAGTAGTATCTGTAATAGTAGCATTTAATAACAGTTTTGATAAGAAAAGACAATACAAAGGCATCGAGTCTCTATATCCTCCTTGGGTGTGATATGAGCTGATGTATGCATAACTTCAGAAGGATGGCTCATCATAGACCCTACAATCACGTTTTAGTATATAATAACCCGAACTCGACGCAATTTCCAGCACATTACTTGATGTTGGCCCGACAAACATAGGAACACCGCCTCTAATAGTTAATTGTAGACCTTTTGTATCGCCACCTCTTAACACACTATAAAGACTTCATAAAAGGACTGTCTTCGTACGTGCATATATAAACCAATGCACACACATGTTACGTTTTAATTGAATAATACACATACACGTATTTTTAGTAAATGTTTATATTAATATTTTATTTAACAAAATAAAATATGTTTTAAAATTTGATAGTTAATTTGCACATAAGATGAACACACTTATTTCCGTTCGATCACATCAAATTCTTCAACACCAAAAAACTACAAAAATAATTTTCCACCTCGCCTACTATGCATCTGAAAAATCCAAATATTCTCAATTGGATACTCAGCTCAATACACACAAGTGCGCAAGGTGGAAGTGTATTATATCACCCTCCTATTGAAAAGAAGGATGTGACAAAATGATCAGTTTTGCCATATCCTTCTTGCCTATAAAAATGCAAATTAACCAAACAAAAAAAAAAAATCTTATTAACTAACTTATAAAGTTATTACTATTTTAAGTTTCTACTAATAATAAAGTTAATACTAATAATTAATTTAGTGCTAATAATTAAGTTATTATTAATAATGAAGTGTATATTAATATTAAAAATTAATAAATTAAATTATTACTAATAATTAATAGCTTATATTCTAGCCATTAGTTACTAAATTATTAGATTATATATTGAATTGTGTTTCAATAAACTAACTTTTGATTATTTGCTAATTTAAAACTAAATCTAACTAAATTTAATTTAAAATATTTTATTTAACAAGTAGGTACATATATAAATATTTATTTTATTTTATATAGTCTATTCTTATGAACTATTTTCCTTTTCTTATTTTTGTCATCAAGAACTGTTACATTAACTCCATCAATTTTTGTTATAGTATAGGGGCCCTGATATATGTTTGCATGTTTATCTCTAGGTTCTTTTTTTTATTAGAACTCTATCATTTATATTAATAGTCATTTCTAATTTTATATTTATTAATTAATTCTTCTGCGAGTACATGTGATATACATGTGCATACGATATTTTACCTCTTTTGCATAATTTTCAACATTATAAAACGGATCTATATTTTCCTTCTTTAACTCATTTGGCAAAGTAACTTTTCTACCAAATAATAATTCAAAAGGTGTAAATAGATTATCAAAAACAATACTTGTTGTTGTACTATGCAAAAATGTAAAATATTTTAAATAAAGGTCCCATTCGGGAAATGAATCGTCAAGGTAAGCTGTTAAATATTCGTTAAATGCACGATGACTCCTTTCAATAGTACCAAAAGTTTCATAATGATAAGGTGTTGAAAAATTATGCTCAATTTTCAAAAGTATAGTCAACTCCGCAAAAATTTCATTTTTAAATTCTGTGCCTAAATCTGATATAATAGATTTCATTATTCCATTAAATAAAAATAAAACTTTCAAAAATTGCAGATGCAACTGTTTTTGCACTCTTATCTGGAAGAGCTATTGCAACTAAATATTTGCTTAAATCGCACATAATGGTAACTGCGAACTTATTCCCATTACTCGACTCAGGCAAAGGTCCTATCGTGTCTATAACTATTATATCAAAAGGCTTGCAAGGTGTTGGTGTAAGCACCATAATTTCTTTTGTTTTGGACTTAATTTTGTTTAACAGGCATTTTTCACAAATTTAGCAATATCGCGCGTCATATTTTTCCAAAAATATTTTGTACGTATTTTCGCGTATAACTCCTTATTTCCGCAATGACCACCTGATATTGGATCGTTATGATAAATTGTCATTAGTTTTATTTTCGTGTCTTCATCAGTTACCATCTCTTCTGGCTCTGTCAATATAATTATTAAATGTTTTAAAATTTTATTCCCGGTTTCTTTAAAATTTGCAATAGTAAAATGATGAAAAATATTATCATCTTTCTGCCATTCAATATTCTTAATATTCTGATTGCCGGCATTACATTCCAGCCTCAAAAGTATCTCATCTAAATTCGCTATTTTGTTAACAATCTCAAAATTAAGTAGCTCGAGCTTTTTATGTTTTAAGTGCGCACATATTTTTATATTACTAATATCACCATTCTTATCATAATTTATATTCGACTTTATTCTCGGGATTTAATTTGAAAAATTATAAGCAAATTTCGTAAACTTGTAATGTTTCTGTCTGTATTTGTCGATCGTTTTTTATCTGTATTTCCTCTTTTTGCTTTGTCACTGACCTTGTTTGTACTGCCAATATATGTTTAGTTGAATTTTTTAACTCATCTATAGTTATACGAGAAAGAGCATCTCCACCTACATTTGCTTTACCTTTTATATACTCTATAGTAAAATTATACTCAGATAACTCTAAACGTATTCTAGAGAGTTTTGACGTAGGATCTTTCATATTAAATAAATATACTAACGGCCGATGATCTGGTCTAACTATAAAGTGTGTACCATAAACGTATGGCCGAAACTGCTTAAATGCAAAATATATTGCCAAAAGTTCTAATTCGATAATTGCTTTATTTTGTTCAGACTGGCTAAATGCTTTTGAAGCAAAACAAATTGGTAAATCGTTACCATTATGGTCTTGTCTTAATATCGCCCCATACCCAATTTTCGAAGCATCAACTGTTATTAGAAATTCTTTAGTGAAATCTGGATATTGTTTTGGAGACATTAAACTTTGTCTTAGTTTCTCAAATGCCAGCTCGCACGAGGTATCCCAATTAAATTCAACATTTTTCCGACTCAAACGAATCAAAGGTGCCGCTAAACAAGCAAAATTAGGTATAAATCTCCTATAATAGTTCGCAAATGCAACAAATCTTCTAACTGCGTCTTTTTAACGCGGCTTAGGATACTTTTTAATTGCCTATATTTTTGAATCATCAGGTAATAAACCCTTTGCTGAACATTTATGCCCCAAAAATGTTACCTCAGATCTAAGAAAATTACATTTATTAGGATTAAGCCGCAAATTAAACTTTCTACATGTCTCAAAAACTTTCTCTAATTTTTTTAAATGATGTGTCTCAACTACATCTAATGACTGTAATATCGTCTATATACATAAAGGCTTGATTAGGTGCAATGCCGGAAAATGCTATTGACATCATTCTTGAAAACGAGTTAGGAGCAACATTTAGTCCAAATGGTAAAACTTTCCAACGGAAAGATCCAAGATCTGTACTAAATGATGTTATATTTCTCGAATCTTTATGTAATGGAATTTGATGGAAGCCCGAAAAAAGATCCAAAGTTGAAAAATATTTAGCTCGACCAAGGTTATCCAAAATATCATCAACACGTGCCAAAGGAAATTTATCTGCAATAAGTTTTTTATTGACTGCTCTAAAGTCTACACATATTCGATATGCTTTTTGTCCAGTTGGGTCGTTTTTCGGTACTAAAATCAATGGGCTGTTATAATTTGAACAGCTTCCTTCAATTAAATCATTTTTTAAGAAATTATCAACCTGTTTATTTATTTCAGCACGCTGTGAATATGGCAATCTATAATTTTTATACTCAGTTGAGCAGAGCTCACAGAGTATATTAAGTTTGATTGGATAACGGTTGGTTGTACATATATAAAGGAATCGAGATAGATATAGACTTCCATATATCAAAATAATCAGGATCGATAAAAAATTTGATTGAGCCATGTCCGTCCGTCCGTCCGTCCGTCCGTCCGTCCGTTAACACGATAACTTGAGTAAATTTTGAGCTATCTTGATGAAATTTGGTATGTAGATTCCTGGGCACTTATCTCAGATCGCTATTTAAAATGAACGATATCGGACTATAACCACGCCCACTTTTTCGATATCGAAAATTTCGAAAAACCGAAAAAATGCGATAATTCATTGCCAAAGGCAATTAAAGCGATGAAACTTGGCAGATGGGTTGACGTTATGACGTAGAATAGAAAATTAGTAAGATTTTGGACAATGGGCGTGGCACCGCCCACTTTTACAAGAAGGTAATTTAAAAGTTTTGCAAGCTGTAATTTGGCAGTCGTTGAAGATATCATGATGAAATTTGGCAGGAACGCTGCTACTATTACTATATATGTGCTAAATAAAAATTAGCAAAATTGGATGAAGAACACGCCCACTTTTTAAAAAAAAAATTTTTTTAATTCAAATTTTAACAAAAAATTTAATATCTTTACTGTATATAAGTAAATTAAGTCAAAATTCAACTCCTGTAATGATATGATGCAACAAAATACAAAAATAAAAGAAAATTTCAAAATGGGCGTGGCTCCGCCCATTTTCATTTAGTTTGTCTAGAATACTTTTAATGCCATAAGTCGAACAAAAATTTACCAATCCTTCTCAAATTTGGTAGGTACATAGATTCTATGACGGTAACTGTTCTCTGTGAAAATGGCCGAAATCGGTGGAAGCCACGCCCAGTTTTTATACACAGTCCACCGTCTGTCCTTCCGCTCGGCTGTTAACACAATAACTTGAGCAAAAACCGATATATCTTTACTAAACTTAGCCCACCTACTTATCTGAACTCACTTTATCTCGGTATAAAAAATAGCCGAAATCCGACCATAACCACGCCCACTTTATCGATATCGAAAATTACGAAAAATGAAAAAAATGCCATAATTCTATACCAAATACGAAAAAAGGGATGAAACATGGTAGCTGGATTGGTTTATTGACGCAAAATATAACTTTGGAAAAAATTTTGTAAAATGGGTGTGACACCTACCATATTAAGTAGAAGAAAATGAAAAAGTTCTACAAGGCAAAATCAACAGCCCTTGGAATCTTGGCAGGAATACTGTTAGTGGTATTGCATATATAAATAAATTAGCAGTACCCGACAGATGATTTTCTGGTCCACATTTTGGTCGATATCGCGAGAACACCTTCACATATACATCTAAGGGCCACTCGCTTTTAAAACCCTCACTAATACCTTTAATTTGATATCCATATCGTACAAACACATTCTAGAGTCACCCCTGGCCCACCCTAATGGCGATATCTCGAAAAGGCGTCCACCTATAGACCTAATGCCCACTCCCTCTTAAAATGCTCAGTAACACCTTTCGTTTGATACCCATATCGTACAAACATTCTAGAGTCACCTCTGGCCCACCCTAATGGCGATATCTCGAAAAGGCGTCCACCTATAGACCTAATGTCCACTCCCTCTTAAAATGCTCAGTAACACCTTTCGTTTGATACCCATATCGTTCAAACATTCTAGAGTCACCCCTGGCCCACCCTATTGGCGATGTCTCGAAAAGTCCACCTATAGACCTAATGCCCACTCCCTCTTAAAATGCTCAGTAACACCTTTCGTTTGATACCCATATCGTACAAACACATTCTAGAGTCACCCCTGGCCCACCCTAATGACGATATCTCGAAAAGGCGTCCACTTATAGACCTAATGCCCGCTCCCTCTTAAAATGCTCAGTAACACCTTTCGTTTGATACCCATATCGTACAAACATTCTAGAGTCACCCTTGGTCCACCTTTATGGCGATATATCGAAAAGGCGTCCACCTATAGAACTAAGGATTACTCCCTTTTAAGATACTCATTACCATCTTTCATTTGATACCCATATCATACAAACACATTCTAGAGTCACCCCTGGCCCACCCTAATGGCGACATTTCGAAAAGGCGTCCACCTATAGACCTATTGCCCACTCCCTCTTAAAATGCTCAGTAACACTTCGTTTTATACCCATATCGTACAAACATTCTAGAGTCACCCCTGGCCCACCCTAATGGCAATATCTCGAAAAGGCGTCCACCTATAGACCTAATGCCCACTCCCTCTTAAAATGCTCAGTAACACCTTTCATTTGATTCCCATATCGTACAAACACATTCTAGAGACACCCCTGGTCCACCTTTATGGCGATATCTCGAAACGGCGGCCACCTATGGACTAAGGATCACTCCTTTTCAAAATACTCATTAACAGCTTTCCTTTGATACCCATATCGTACAAACATATTCTAGAGTCACCCCTGGTCCACCTTTATGGCGATTTCTCGAAAAGGCGTTCACCTATAGAACTAAAGCCCATTCCCTTTTAAAATACTCATTACCACCTTTCATTTGATACCCATATCCTACAAACACATTCTAGAGTCACCCCTGGTCCACCTTAATGGCGATATCTCGAAAGGGCGTCCACCGATAGACCTAAGGCCCACTCCCTCTTAAAATGCTCAGTAACACCTTTCATTTGATACCCATATCGTACAAACAAATTCTAGAGTCAGCCCTGGTCCACCTTTATGGCGATATTCCTAAATGGCGTCCATCCATAGAACTATGGCCTACTCTCTCTTAAAATACTCTTTAATACCTTCCATTTGATACACATGTCATACAACCACATTCCAAGGTTACCCTAGGTTCATTTTCCTACATGGTGATTTTCCTTATTTTGTCTCCATAGCTCTCAACTGAGTATGTAATGTTCGGTTACACCCGAACTTAGCCTTCCTTACTTGTTTTATGTACACTGGCGTCTTGTCCGTTAGTCTTAATATTTGTTCGTAAAAGTTATTAATCGTCATTAAGTCTGTTTTTAGAACAAAAGTATCTGAATATTTCAAACATAAATCAAGTAATTTATCTTTTGCATACGAAGCTATTTGTTTTACTAAAACTGACTTAAGCTCTATGCATCAACAGATGTTTCATTTATGCGATAGATATCAAAATTTTCTATGTCCTCAGTTTGAATATTGAAGTTTTTAACACACTTCACTTCATCAGTAGTATTAATAATTTTTAAAATAGAATTTTTCGTATCAATGACACATTTTGCGGTAAAAACACCACTACAAAGTTCATGAGAATCGACAAAAACTGGATTATCCGAATTATTCAAACTAAAAACACGAAAAACTTCACATCTTGGTAGTATTACAAGAATATCTGTTGAAGTGCTATGCAAAATTGAAATATTAACTCTTTCTCTCCCTAGTCCTATCGTTATTGTATCATTCGCATAATTAATTATACATTTTGTTTGCTTTTAAAAAGTCTTTTCCTATTATACCATCCGAAGGAATATTAAAGTTGTCATCAACCATAGTCAGAGGAAAAAATATATTTGAAACTAATATGTTCGTACTAACTGTGCCTAAAGTTGTTACTGTGTCTGTTGTTACACCTGTTATATTTATTACATTACTGTTATCTACTATTGCGTCACTTGCTGAACTAGAAATTTTTATAAGTGAAATATCTGCCTGAGAATCTACAAGAAAAGAACATATTTTATAAGAATCGCTACAGTTGACTTCGATGAGAAAGAACGAACATTGACAGAATTTCTGTTATTTAAACGCTGATTATTTGAATTACTGTTATTTGCAGACTGATTGTTATTTCTATTGCAATTGTTGTTGTAATTATTAGACCTATTGTTGTCTCTATTATAATTAGTATTTCGAAAATGTAAATTATTGTTAGGTCTAGTTCCATTACCATTGAATCTAAAATTGTTATTATATCCAAAATTATTATTACCTCTAAAATTCCCGCGAAAACTATTAGATCTTATCGGACGTGACCGATAAGCTAACACCTGCCGCTCTTTTACCTCCTGTTCAGGCTCAATATTCATTTTAGCAACAACATCCTTAGAATCCTTAAAAGTTGTTGATGCATGGATAGACTTCACCATATCTGAACGGCTGTTCAACCTACTCAACTGTTACTGTTTGCTCAACCGCCAATTCATGAGTTTTTGCCTGTGTCATACCTTCAATGATCAAAGAGAGTTCTAGCGAAAGAGAAAGTTCATAAAGATCTTCTACTTGTTTTGAAAAATCAGCAAAATTATTATTGTTTACCCTTAAGGCCGCAATTTTACTCGCAACAACTTTCGAGTTATCTGGCCTAATTCTGCTACGTAATGCATCTTTATTCTGGCTAATCGAATATATTTGCGTTGTTAGAGCTTCGACAGCATTGCCTTCGAGTTTCGACTTAAAAAATGCTATAAATGTAGGAGTTAAACATGTATCAGTTAAATCTTCTATTAAATCAATTTTATCTATAAACGAGACAAGTGATAACGGATCACCGCTATGGTTTTCTCGAATAATCGAGGCACAAGTACTAATGAATGGTTTCTTTTGCTCAAGTGTTGCCATATTTAAATCGTTAAAATTTGAAGTAGTATTAGAAGTAAAGTAAGAATTAGAATTTGAAGTTACGTCAAAATTAGAAATCGAACTAGAAGATGAAGTTTGTGTAGAATGATTTGTGTTATCCAACCCTAAAAAGTCTTCAAATATAGAATCTATAGCAGCACTAAATTCTATTGTGGCTTTTGAAGATGTATGTGGACTATTATAATCCCACATGTAAAAGAAAAACAAAACAAAATCAAACTGTTATATCTAAATTGAATTTTGAAACTGTAATATTGAAAGAATTTCCGTATAATTTATTGTAAGAAAATAAAATTTGCAAAATCTAAAAACATAATTCCAAAAACCTTCATATACATATACGACTACATTTCACGAATGCACCACTTTGTATAAAACTTCTCAATTAATTATTGCATCACGGACGCATCATTTTTAGTCAAATTGTTTACTTGTTGTTGAATAATGGACGCACCATTTTTAATTAAATTTAATATTTCGTACGCAATTCCTTTAGGATGAATATCTCATATTAACTTAACAGAATGTTTTAATTTTTTGCCAAACTCAGGCCAATTGTCACTATGCCAAACATATATTTATATAGTGGAATACATATATGATATAATTAATGTAAGATTTGAATATGTAAAAACATTTTTTTTTTTTAATTTTTATTTAATCAAAGTGCGTATGGTGATACATAAATTACAATTAAAAACAAATGTTAATTAATACAAATTAATTGTAGCAAAAAAAACAAACAAAATTTTTTTATAATATTTTCATATTTACCCACATATTTCGCACTATGTGCGCTTTACCAAATGCTGAATTTGTTGTTGATGTGTTGTAGCGATACAATTTGTTGTTGATACTTTTGTTGCTTTTCTGTTGTCAATGCTGAATCTGTTGTTGACGTTGTTGTGGAGATACAATTTGTTGTTGATACTTTTCATTTACTTCCTTCCTTCCTTTTGGTTTATTATCTGTTGTTGTTAATGCTCTGCTGCTTTCTTTCTCTGCTCTGCTTCTATAAGCGCACCACATTTGTTAAAACACAATATTATTTCCATCATACCGCATATGAACATATTGTAACGAATTTACTTGCAAATCCTCTTATGGCCTTTATTAAAGTACTTCACAATAACACTTGTACTTTGCAGCTAGCTTGCTTAACAACCAAACTGATTGATAGCTCAAATGAAACTACACTATTGCCCGACAGATTGCGTGCTTAATCAATAACTGCTTGATAGCTCAAATCAAACTGAATTCCTGCGCCCCTTCATTTGCTGCCTTTTATAATCTTTGATTTCAACGTTCGCATCTTCTAGGCGCTTCCAGAATCTACTAGTTGCCATGAGCTCTCAAACTTCTCAGCTGTAACTACAATTGCACGATTTTATAGCTTCTCTCATTGCATACTTTCAGGAGTATCTCAGATATGTGCATGTGTTTGTGCATTGACTCTCCGCTGCTCGTATACGTACATGGTACATATGTGTAGACGCAATTATTGTTTCGTTTATGTAGATACATAATGATTGAATTATTGATGTGAATTCACGTCACTGCTTAGCATCGGCTTAGAGATAGCGTCACCCCTTAGTTTTGCTAATATTCGTAACACTGCCCTCCACCTAGTCACACAAGTCATATGATGTCCCGATCAGACAAATCTCTCGACCTAAACGCTGCTAGCATCGCCAAATGTACCACTCTTCTATTTCGTGATTTCCCAATTGCTTGTATGCGGTAGATGACATCACTGATCGTCTTCACAATTCTGTACGGGCCTTCCCAACTGCACCGATATTTGGATGGAACACCTTTCCACCGGTGAGGGTTGTATAGCAGTACCAAATCTCCCTCCCGGAAACCTTCCGAATTATTTTCCTTGTCGTACCTGTGTTTCATCTTACTACTCATTATCCTGGATCGTTCCCTCGCACTCTGTTGCTTGGCCAATGAACTACTTCGTAAAGCTTGCGCTTGACGGATTGGCTTCGCATAATCAGTATCGTTCCCACGTTTCACAACAGTAGTGCGCTCCGGCTTGAAACTACCCGCGGATTCTTTCTCGGAAATTCGTTGCTTCGTTTTCCAGCGTCTTTTAGGTTTCGTCAATGCCAGTGTTTCTCTCGCAGGTACTTTTGATTTGGCTTTATTTGGCCCATTCGACCTATTAACCTTGGCCTTTGACTTCCGTGGTTTTTGTCGAGTCTTCTCCACCAGTACTCGATTACTACTGAATCCTTTCTGCAAACTGAAGTTAAGTGGTATATCCTGGATCTTATAACGCATCGACCTTTTCTGCATATCGATCTTGATGTCATGGTCAACCAAGAAGTCCACTCCCAATATGACTTCATCAACGATCTCTACCACAACGAATTTGTGTAGAACCATGACCTCTCCAATTAAGACTTCACATACCACTTCTCCCTGGACTTGGTTATACTCGCCAGTAATCGTACGCAATCTTGCTCCAGGTAATGGCTTTACTTTCCTGTTGACCAAATCAGATCGGATCAAGGAATGAGATGCGCCCATATCTACAGTCAGTACACGCTCCTTGCCATCCACATTTCCTTTGACGGTAAGACTGCTCCATTTTCTTCCAGTTTTCGAGATAGGTATCACACGACATTCAATAACTGGGGCAAGTTCTCGATCTTTACATTTGACTCGCTCTTGTTTATCTCCTCCAGCTTTGCGTTTACGACCAGCCAAGTTGGAACTACCATGACCGGTGCTGCAATGACGTGCAATGTGACATGGGTTACCGCACTTGAAACACTTCATAACTCCAGCATTGTTTTGTTGTAATCCCTTCAGTGCTTCCAAAATTGTGTCTACCCAATCTGGCCTTTTCACTTCCACGCGATGAGCTTTGTATGCGGGCTTACTCAAAAGTGACGCTGTTTCCTGAGTCAGTGCATGGGATACCGTTTCTGCAAATGTTGGCTTTGGGTTCGCGTATGTGGCTCGCTTCGTTTCGACGTCCCGTATGCCGTTAATAAAGCTCTGAATCTTTACCCTTTCAGTGCATTCTACGGGTGCGTGCGCACTTGCAAGATGGGCCAATCTTTCAACATCCGAAGCAAACTCCTGTAATGTCTCATTTGCTTTTTGGTAACGGTTTTGCAATTCTATTTGATATATCTGTTTTCTATGCTCGCTTCCATAACGTCTCTCGACAGCGGCCATCAATGCTTCATAGTTGTTCCGCTCTCCCTCGGGAATCGTCTGTAGGATTTCGGCTGCTGGCCCCTTCAATGCTACGAAGAGAGCAGCAACTTTATCTTCAGCATTCCAGTTGTTCACTGCTGACGTCTTCTCAAATTGAAGCTTGAATACATCGAAAGGAACAGAGCCGTCAAAAGATGGAGTTTTTACTTTCGGATTGCTCGCTGGAGCAGCTGGGCGGTTTAGTTATAACTGTTGCATACGACCTTTCAACGCCTTTATCTCGGCATCAATTTCGTCCTCGAGTTGTAGCATCCTGCTCTTCCAGTTTCGCAAAGAGCTGCGATGACACCTGTTCCGAAATTTTTGTCGACATTCCAGATATACGTGCCTCTTGCGCTTCCAGTTGAGATGACATATATTTCTTCTGTTCTTCCAATTGAGATGACATTTCCGACGCCATTTCTGAAATGCGTGCCTCCTGTGACTCCAGCTGAGATGCCATTGTCGATGTTTGTACAGATATTGTGCTCGTCACTGTCTGCGGTGTTTCGTTTTTTTCTTCCATTTTTGTTATTGTTTTGTCGCTATCATAATGAAAGACATACTCCTCAGCATTGTAGATTCCTTCAAATACCATAGCTACACTTAGTCGTTTTTTTAGCTGGGATTTATCGCCAGAAGTAGCCAATCCACGAACTTCCAACTCCTCCTTCAGTTGCTGGATCGTCAATTCACTCAACTTTGCCATGTCCCAATTTTCGGAATTTTTCAACAATTCCTCTTCTGACACCAATTGTAACGAATTTACTTGCAAATCCTCTTATTTGCCTTTCTGCTAAGTTCGAATCACTAAAATGTTGAATAAATGACTCCAATATTGAATAATGGAAAAATGGCCTTTATTAAATTACTTCACAATAACACTTGTACTTTGCAACTAGCTTGCTTAACAACCAAACTGATTGATAGCTCAAATGAAACTCCACTATTGCCCGACAGATTGCGTGCTTAATCAATAACTGCTTGATAGCTCAAATCAAACTGCCTTTTATACTCTTTGATTTCAACGTTCGCATCTTCTAGGCGCTTCCAGAATCTACTAGCTGCCATCAGCTCTCAAACTTCTCAGCTGTAACTACAATTACACGATTTTTAGCTTCTCTCATTGCATACTTTCAGGAGTATCTCAGATATATGCATGTGTTTGTGCATTGACTCTCCGCTGCTCGTATACGTACATTTTACATATGTGTAGACGCGATTATTGTTTCGTTTATGTAGATACATTATGCTTGAATTATTGATGTGAATACACGTCACTGCTTAGCATCGGCCTAGAGATAGCAGCACCTCTTAGTTTTGCTAATATTCGTAACAATATGTAAATGTGTAAATTTATTTTGCCACACCGCTATTATTACAAGTGACTGTTATTACGGATAAATAATGATGATAATATATATTTATACTCAGATGAGCAGAGCTCACAGAGTATATTAATTTTGTTAGCATAACGGTAATCCGTAACGGCATAAACTAATCGAGATAGATATAGACTTCTATATATCAAAATGGTCTGGGCGAAAAAAGAAATTCATTTAGGCATGACCGTCCGTCCGTCCGTCCGTCCGTCCGTCCGTAAACACGATAACTTGAGTAAATTTTGAGGTATCTTGATGACATTTGGTATGTAGGTTCCTGGGCACTCATCTCAGATCGCTATTTAAAATGAACGAAAGCGGACCATAACCACACCACGCCCACTTTTTCGATATCGAAAAAGTGCGATAATTCATTACCAAAGACGGCTAAAGCGATGAAATTTGGTGGGCGGGTTGAACTTATGACGCAGAATAGAAAATTAGTAAAACTTTGGACAATGGGCGTGGCACCGGCCACTTTTAAAAGAAGGTAATTTCAAAGTTTAGCAAGCTGTAATTTGGCAGCCGTTGAAGATGTCATGATGAAATTTAGCAGAAACGTTACTCCTATTACTATATATGTGTTAAATAAAAATTAGCAAAATCGCATTACGAACACGCCCACTTTTTAAAAAGAAATATTTTTAAAAATCAAATTTTAACAAAAAATTTAATATCTTTACAGTATATAAGTAAATTATGTCAACATTCAACTCCAGTAATGATATGGTGCAACAAAATATAAAAATAAAAGGAAATTTCAAAATGGGCTTAGCTCCGCCCTTTTTCATTTAATTTGTCTAGAATACTTTTAATGCCATAAGTCGAACAAAAATTTACCAATCCTTGTGAAATTTGGTAGGTGCATATATTCTACGACGATAACTGTTTTCTGTGAAAATGGACGAAATCGGTTGAAGCCACGCCCAGTTGTCATACACAGTACACAGTCTGTCCTTCCGCTCGGCCTTTAACACGATAACTTGAGCAAAAATCGATATATCCTTACTAAACTTAGTTCACGTACTTATCTGAATTCACCTTATCTTGGTATAAAAAATGGCCGAAATCCGACTATGACCACTCCCACTTTTTCGATATAGAAAATTACGAAAAATTTAAAAAATCCTATAATTCTATACGAAATATGAAAAAAGGGATGAAACATGGTAATTGGATAGGTTTTTTGACGCAAAACATAACTTTGGAAAAAACTTTGTAAAATGGGTGTCACATCTACCATATTAAGTAGAAGGAAATGAAAAAGTTCTGCAGGGCGAAATCAAAAGCCCTTGGAATCGTGGCAGGAACAGTATCGTGGTATTACATATATAAATAAATTAGCGGTACCAGATAGGTGATGTTCTGGGTCACCCGGTCCACATTTTGGTCGACATCTCGAAAACGCCTTCACATATACAACTAAGGGCCTCCCCCTTTTAAAACCCTTATTAGTACCTTTAATTTGATATCCGTATCGTACAAAGACGTTATAGAGTCACCCCTGGTCCACCTTTATGGCGATGTCTCGGAAAGGCGTCCACCTATAGAACTAATTCCCACTCCCTTTTAAATGATCACTAACACCTTTCATTTGATACCCATATCGTACAAACCCATTCTAGAGTTACCCTTGGTCTACTTTTACGTCGATATATCGAAAAGGCGACCACCTATAGAACTAAGGACCACTCCCTTTTAAAATACTCATTAACACCTTTCATTTGACTCCCATATCGTACAAACACATTCTAGAGTCACCCCTGGTCCACTTTTATCGCGATATCTCGAAAAAGCGTTCACCTATAGAACTAAGACCCACTCCATTTTAAAATACTCAGTAACACCTTTCATTTGACACCCATATCGTACAAATACATTGTAGAGTCACCCCTGGTCCACCTTTATGGCGATATCTCGAAAAGGTGTCCACCTATAGAACTAACGCCCACTCAATTTTAAAATACTCATTAACACCTTTCTTTTGATACCCATATCGTACAAAAAAAATTCTAGAGTCACCCCTGGTCCAACTTTATGGCGATATCTCGAAAAGGCGTCCACCTATAGAACTAAGGATCATTCCCTTTTAAAATACTCTTTAATACCTTCCATTTTATACCCGTGTCATACAAACACATTCCAGGGTTACCCTACGTTCATTTTCCTACATGGTGATTTCCCCTTATTTTGTCTCCAAAGCTCTCAGCTGAGTATGTAATGTTCGGTTACACCCGAACTTAGCCTTCCTTACTTGTTTAAAAATAAGTTCATTTTCTTTCTTTTTTTTAATTTTCTTTTACGTCGTTTGAAAGTTCATTTAGTATTCATATTAATTTGAACACTTTTTATTGTTAAACTTTTTTCAGTTTTATTGCATGAGTATACAAAAACAAAACAATCATGTTCTACATAAAATCGTATATCACCACACCACATGTACATTGCAAATCAATTCATTATTTTACGATTTTTTTAATTTTTACATTTTTAATTCGTAAATGAATAGTTTAAAGGATCCACATATTTATATGTTTAAAAATTACCCTTTCAAATATTTGCCATTCTTGGCCGCCATTGCAGGGGTCCTGTCACGGTCGCCATATAAAGACTCCATAAAAGGAATGTCTTCTTACGTGTATTTATGCACCAATACACACACATGTTACGTTTTAATTGAATAACACACATTCACGTATTTTTAGTAAATGTTTATATTAATATTTTATTTAAAAAAATAAAATATGTAAATTTTTGAGTTAGGCTCTTTTGACCATTAATTGTGAAGTGCAAATAAAAGAATTTATACCACTTTTCCAACCCAACGTTTCGCTAGACTTCCTAGCGTCATCAGGGGTGATCTATTTATTTAAAAGACAACAAAAAATAAAACAACCGTGAAAAACAATAATAAACCTTATATAAGACACTTATTAATAAATTTACGTGTAACAACATTAAAAACAAGAAGAAACAACACTTACACAATATGTTTAGTTAGGAGCTAAAAATTAAAAAATAGTACCATCATTTTGGTATCATCGTCATACTAAATTATAATTATAAACATAAAAGGTAAGCTGCTGCAATGTTTTGTGTGCCTTCTTTTTTGTTTACCGTATTTTCTCTTTTTTCTAATATTAGGGCTTATTACATTCACCACGGCGGCTACAGACCACAACCAGAATAAAGTAAAGCTTGACGACAACCGTAGCCAAGCATTGGCTTCTTGATTACTTTGAAAGCGGCAGCCACCAATATAAATTGCAGCCAACAGTAGCGAAAAATTTAGAGAAAAATATTAATTATGTTTAAAAGACGCCCAAAAGTATCATTTTAGCTTTTATTATCTTTTATTTACTTCTATTTTCGTTTTTATTGACAAAATAAAAAGGACGCCACTCTCTCTTGCTTCTCAAAAATAGAATTAGGTTTAATCTGGCTACAACGGCTTTCGTGATTGATTGTCGTGCTGCTCTGTCGCGCCGAAAATAACGACATTCATAAGAACATGTGTAAAAATAATATGACAGATGTGGCGGCTACACTGCCGTCGTGAATGTAATCAGCCCTATTCGCAAACTCTCTAATGTGTATTGCCTTCTCCCATATTTGTTGCGGTCTATTATCTTTGTGTTTGCTAGATCAGCTGCGTGGCCCCTTGCCGTGATGTGTTGTGATAAGGCCGTTGCACTTCTTTTTTTGTTTATATCGCTTTCGTGCTCTTTTAGTCTAACGCCAATGGTTCGTTTCGTGGTTCCAATGTATACCGTTTTGCAGCTTTCATCTCCTTTACCTTGGCAATTTACTTCATATATTATATTATGTTGTTCGAGTTTGTCGATCGGGCTTTTTGTTCGCGTAAATATATTCGCTAGTGTGGAGTTGGGTTTGTATGCTAGGGCTATGTTTTGGTTATTTTTTTTTGTTACTGCTTTGCTGATGTTTTGAGATACACTACGGACTCAATCAGTCTATGTGAGGTCCTCATGGACCGGCCAGTTCAACCTACCTTTGTTTGGTTTCGTGTCGTGCTCTTATTCCTTGTTCTGTTAGATTTTTAATTAGTACAAGTACATAAAATATGTTCTAAAATTTGTTAGTTAATTTGCACATAAGATGAACACACTTATTTCCGTTCGATCACATCAAATTCTTCAACTCCAAAAAACTACAAAAATTATTTTGCACCTCGCCTACAATGCATTTGAAAAGTCCAAAAATTTTCAATTGCATACTCAGCTCAATGCACACAAGTGCGCAAGGTGGAAGTGTATTATAACACCATCTCTTACCATGACTCTTTTTTGCATTTCGATTTCGCGTAGTAAACGCTGAGCCTAGAGATATTGCGTCCAGATGAGAGCCCTGGCTTTTAGATCAACGCCACGTCGAAGGAATCCCTTTTGAGAGTTATGATTGCTTTAACAGTTAAGTTTTTGTGCTTTTAAAAAGTACATACCGATGATGAAAGGACACTACAATGACAGCACACCTCTCCTTAAATACTAGAAATCGTTAACAAATAAATAGAAAAAAATTAAAATTAAACAGTAAAAGTTACATTATTTGAAACCGCATGCTCAGTTCATTTACTCTCAAACAAAGAGTTCCCATTTCGCTAAACTTTTGTTTTAATTTCTATAGAATAACAAAAAATAAAATAAAACAAAATTTCCAGACAGTAATTAATGACAGTTGCCATTGGAATTACAATAAATGAGCAATGCGTCACGACTTCAGGGAAATAAGACGAGATGAGAGTGAGATGTTTTGAAGTACACTTCTTGTTTTTTTTTTTTTTAACTACTCTACATACAGACGTCACCTCCGGGGGCTAGCGCGTGGCTTCCGAAACAAAAAGGAAAATTCGCGCCGCCATTTTTTGTTGAGTATGCGTCGGCCTTTGTCAGCCACTCTTCGTTTTTCGTTTCCGTAATTGTTGTAATTGTACTTGCTTTTTAAAATTTAATAATGAGCTGACGGCTGCCACAGCTACTTTTGCAACTTATAAGAACAAAGATATAAAAAAACTGCGATATAAAAAACAAACAACAAAATGCCAATGGCAAATATAGCAACTGTAACAAATAAAAACAATACCAACAAATATATCAAAAAAATGCTGTTCACTAACTTTTCAAGTGCAAAAGTTTGACAATCTACTTTTATTTGTTTTTGCATTTTGCTTCTCTTTTGGTTTGATTATAAAATGTGGCAACATTCGATTGTTTCGGTACTTTGCTTTTGAAAAATGTCGGTTTTGAAAGCCATTTGTATGCCACCACTTCCACTTTTATTTGGCACGTTAGTATTGGTAGGTTGTTACTATTTGTATTTTGTTTTTACCATTGCATTTATTTAATAAGCCACTATTCATGTCCGTTGCCATTGTACAAAAGTAGATTTTGTAAAAGCCGATAGTGTCAAACTGGCAGCCAGCCACACAAAGGCTAATGATGTTAACGTATTCTTTTTTACTCGATAACTGTACTCATTTTAATTTTGGCAGAAAAGAATCAATGCCACAAATGAATAAAGAGAAAATAATTTTTACCTTCTAATATTGCGTTTATTTAAAAACTCTGTAAAACTTTTGAAAATAGTTCGTATTTAAACTACAGCTAAAATTGACTTGAACTAAACCTGCCATTTTGGATTGTTAGAACAAATTTTCCGTTGCAAATCTAAGGAAATTAGTTAAAGTTTTAACTCTCACAAAATTGTGTAATGTAACCGCTCATAGACCGTGGCCGGCTGTGCGTGCTCGCGTTATCTGGGCCAAAGTTCGTCGGATTGGGGTGGGTCCTTGCCGCCACTAACCCGCATATGAACTCGATATACATATAAGGAAAATAATGCACCTTTTTAATAACAACAACACAAAAAAAAATTACAAAATCAAATCCCATATACACTGAAAAACGGAAAGATTGTTCGGATGAAAGTTCCTCTAATTAATCCCAGGAATGCCATTGCTACACGGCCACCTTCTTTTCCCTACCCATCCATAAAGAGATACACTTATGCATCACCAACCCAACCATACTTACGAACCCAAGGTATAATCCATCTCACAAAATAAATTTGAATTTACCAACACATATTTCCAATTCAAATACAAATCTTTATTTAACTAATCTAATTCTATTGGCTGGTCACCCTAATCCATATTATGTAGGAATTAAATAAAAAAAAATAAACATATCTATATGTGTAGAGGTTTACACAGGCCTTTCCTAACTTACATGGTAGTTATATATATAAGTATGTGTATATATAATAAAAATATTTAGTGCATCAAAATCAATAAAAAGGTAGAGCGCAAGAGTAGCATGAGACAAAATTTATAGCAACTTTACTTTAGCAAAAAGTCCTGAGACAAGCGAAGAGAACTTCGTGGAGAAATTTCTGCACTGGAGTCGAAAGTGTCGCTGACACATCAAGGCTACGGTGCGTGCTTTCTAAGACGCAAACAGCTATTAGCTTTCTGCGGAAACCAAATGGTACCTGGACCAGCACAGAAGGGGAAACCCTAGAGCTGCTCCTGGAGACACATTTCCCGGGAAACATGACCAATGCACCGGAAGTACCTGCAGCAAACCAAGCTGTGAATATACCCATCACTAAGGAGAGGGTTAGGTGGGAAGTTAAAAGTTGTAAACCTTTTAAGGCCGCTGGGCTAGACGGGATTGTCCCCGCTCAACTTTTCTACTCTTTGGAGTTATCAGCCAACTGGCTGCGGCACATATATACCGCTTGTTTGGCTGTAAACTATATTCCGTATGCATGGAGGAGCGCCAGGGGCATATTCATTCCTAAGGCAGGCAAAGCCTCTCACTACGAGCCGAAGGACTACATACCTATCAGTCTTTCATCCTTCATACTCAAGACCCAAGAGAGAATAATTAATGATTTTCTCACTACCAACATTGATAGGAACCTCATTTCGGGCTATCAACACGCGTACACCAAAGGGAAATCTGCGGAGACTGCGCTACACAGCCTAGTCTCTACTATCGAAACATCCTTGTTCGAAAAGGATTATTGTCTGGTGGCCTTCCTAGACATTGAAGGAGCATTCAACAATATAAGTCCAGACCCCTAGTGGGACTGATTGATCAACTGCTCAGGGGAACGAAAGTGCTTTCCTCACTGGGGAAGGTTGATATAACACGATTTGTCGCAAGGGGCACGCCCCAGGGTGGTGTCCTTTCCCCTCTACAATGGAACCTAACGGTGAACTCGCTATTAAGGGATACCAGTTGGGGGAGCGGGAAGGTTGTGGCATATGCTGATGACCTAGCAATTGCCTACAGAGGCAAGTTCCCTCAAACTTTATGCGACTTGATGCAGGTAGCATTGCGAGAGATCTCCTTATGGGCCTCCCGATGTGGACCCAGCGTCAATTCCAATAAAGTGGAGCTTGTCTTATAAACCAAACGATATAAAACACCATCGTTAAACCTACCAGAACTAAATGGGGTGCGCCTAAGCCTGGCAGATAAGGCCAAATTTCTAGGCGTAGTTTTAGACAAAAACTGAACTGGAAGGACAACATCATTCAGCGACAAAAGTAAGCGTACATTGCATCATATACGTGTAAAATTGTCATTGTCAAAAAACGGGGACTCACCCCCAACATATGCAGATGGATTTATACAGCAATTATCCGACCCATACTGCTGTATGGGATAGTCGTATGGTGGCCAGCTTAGAGCAAAGCGTCAAACCTTAGGTAAAGTCCACAGATCCAGCATGATAAGCATAAGCGGGGCTCTAAGAACAACGCCTAGCGAAGCTCTTCAGGTCATTCTTGACATCCTACCATTGGATCTAGCTGGTTATCGAGCGGCGGCAACGTCAGCCCTGCGTCTAAGAGAGTTGTCGTGTTGGAACAACAAGACCACAGGACACTCAAGTATACTAAACAATTACCGTGTTCTCCCTCCTAGCACGGATCGCTGTGCGACCATAACAGTTACGGAAACCAACTTTAAGATAAACATCCCCAGCAGGTATGACTGGACGAAGTCGGATAGGTGCCTTGCTACTGACAGCAGCATTTCCATATACGCGGCCGGCTCCAAGCTAAACGGTAGAGTTGGAGGTGGAGTATACTCAAGGGACCTTGATATTCAGCTCTCCTTCAGACTACCCCACCACTACAGTGTATTCCCGGCAGAAGTTGCAGCCATTATGGAAGCCGTAGCTAGGAAAGGACACACACCGTCGGAAAAGACATTTTTATTTCAGCGACAGCCAAGCTGCCATAAAATCTCTTGGCTCCTGCTCATTCAATTCTGAACTAGCACTAAACTGTCGCCGATCTCTTCAAGAGATGGCTCAACAGAACCGTGTACACCTCACGTGGGTCCCAGGACATAGGGACATCGAGGGAAACTGCATTTCAGATGAACTCGCAAGGCAGGGTACAACCAGGCAGGTTCTTCCTGGCCAATAACGCTTAGGTATGCCCCTATCCACATGCAAGCTAATGCTAAAAGAACACATCCACCGTCAAGCCGACGAAAGATGACTACAAACACCGGGGTGTCGAACATCGAAAGAAACCTGGCCTAAATGGGATCCTAACAAATCCCGACACGTGTACAACTTAAGAAGGGATACAATTTCCACACTTGTGGGGGCACTAACTGGTCATTGCCTCATAGGTAGGGATGCAGAAAGGTTGGGAGCGCCTTATCGTCGATGCTGTAGGAGTTGTAAAGGGGATGAGGAGGAGGAAACGGTGGTTAACCTCATTTGCAACTGCCCAGCACTAAGCGGAGTTAAGTAAATAAAAAAAAATGTCTTTAGCTTTAACATTAAATTAAGTGTATTTAGAATATGATATGACATTAAGAACTCGAGCGCATGCGTCGGCTTTTCTTTGCCATTTCATCTAAAACTTCATCAACGGTAACAATTTGATCACGGTGGATGCTTAGTGATGCACAGCCATTCAATCGATTTTCACTCATCGTGTTTCTCAAATAGTTTTTAATCAGCCTAAGAGTTGAAAAAGATCTCCGGTTCGTTGCCGTTGTTACTGGAAGCGTACAAAAGATTTTCAACAGCATGTGAATATTAGCAAAAGCCACAGAATCGCATTCCTGTAATATTAATCATAGATAAATTGATAAAAAAAATCGAATTACCTCCTTCAGTAATAAGTAGAATTCATGCTTTTTGAGCCTATGCATGAGATCTAACGTATACGTATGTATATAAAATTCAAAAGAAAGAAACTGATCGAATAGAAAACAATTTTATTTAAAAAAGTGATATCTACACGGAAAAAACACGAATACGTTTTTAAATTTTAAAATGAGAAAACACATTATTTTTTCATTTATCAAATAATTTGAATTTTACATTTTTGAAACGTGTTTTTGGCATGAAAAAAAATGTAGATATTATATTATATTAATGTGTTTTCCACATGGAAAATAATATCAAATTTGCATTATATTTCAAAATAGGAAATGTGTACTGCAAAAAAATGCTGTAAATTTAACATTATTTAAATGTTAAAAATATTTGCCTTTTCATTCCGATGAATGTAATCGCTGTTGAGGCAAACGAGCAAATGCCTCCCCCCGTCGCTACGCCCCTGATGCTACAAGGAGAATGATTAAAAACAATTAAAGCACATAGTTTTGTTCTTTGCTTTGCACACAGAGTATATTAACTTTGATTGGATAACGGTTGGTTGTACAGATATAAAGGAATCGAGATAAATATAGACTTCCATATATCAAAATCATCAGTATCGAAAAAAAATTTGATTGAGCCATGTCCGTCCATTCGTCCGTTAAATCGATAACTTAAGTAAATATTGAGATATCTTCACCAAATTTGGTACACGAGCTTATCTGGACCCAGCATAGATTGGTATTCAAAACGAGTGAAATCGGATGATAACCACGCCCACTTTTTATATATATAATATTTTGGAAAACACAAAAAACCTGATTATTTAGTAAATAATACACCTAGAATGTTGAAATTTGACATGTGAACTGATATTGAGACTCTTGATAAAAATTTGAAAAAAAAAAAACTGAAATGAGCGTTGCACCGCCAACTTGTGATAAAATCAATTTTACAAATATTATTAATCATAACTCAAAAATCGTATCGTAACAAAATTAGGCAGAGAGGTTACCTTTACTATAAGGAATGCTTTGAAGACAAAAAAAAATAAAAAAAATAAATGTAAGGCGCGATAACCTCCGAAGAGATCTAAGGCCGAGCTTCTCTTCCAATTTGCGTCGTGCTCCTCTTGATTTTTCCCTACAAATTGCCGGACGGGACCTACATGTTTTATGCCGACTCCGAACGGCATCTGCAAGGCAGATGAGTTTTCACTGAGAGCTTTTCATGGCAGAAATACAATCGGAGCGCTTGCCAGACACTGCCGAGGGGCGACCCCGCTTAGAAAAATTTTCTTCTAATTGAAAAATCTTATTTCTAAAATTTTGATGTTGCTTTGCCCGGGAGTTGAACCCAGGGCATACGGTGTGATAGGCGGAGCACGCTACCATCACACCACGGTGGCCGCTTTGAAGACAAATTAACGAAATTAAGGACCACGCACACTTTTATATAAAAGATATTTAAAAGGGTCGTGGACGAATAAAGTAAGCTATATATTTGCAAAAAAGAGCTTTATATCAATGGTGTTTCCTTTCCCAAGTTGATTTATAACAATAAATAGGAAAACACTAAAATTTTTGAAAATGGGTGTGGCACCGCCCTTTTTATGACTAAGCAATTTTCTATGTTTCGGGAGCCATAACTCGAAGAAAAATAAGTATATCATAATGAAATTGTGTACAGATATTTTCCTTATAGCAGAAAATATTTCTAGTAAAAATGGACGGGATCGGTTGAAGACCACGGCAACTTAGATATAAAACCAGGCATGCTTAACCAACGAAACGATATCATTTCATTACGATAATCAACGTTAATAAACGAAACGAAGTCATTTCGTTTCGTTTATTAACGTTAAGATCGTCACATTAACGAAATGATTTCGTTTCGTTTTCTGCCATATCAAAACGAAATCAAATCGTTTATGTTGATTATTAATTTCAAACTATGCTGGCAAAGCTGATTGATGGCGGAGTCATTAAAGGTGAAAGCATTATCCAAGCTGATTGCAACTTTTCTCATGAATTTTGACAGTACGAACATTTCTCAGAGTATTTTTGACATTACCACCAACGAATTACACAAACAAATTACATAGAGTTTGTGTGTGTATGTGCGCTCGTTGTTGCCACCTTACGGCTTCACCATGGCTATAGCATTGCCAGCACAATTCAAACATAAAGTATTACGTTTTCGTTAACGTTTTTAACGTTAACGAAAGCTTTTCGTTTCGGTTAAAAACGAGATACAATTTATCTTGATAATTTCTTTATCGATAATATTTCGAAGTGTTTCAACGGAAACGGTGGAAATTTTTTGATAAACGATTAGCTTAACGTTAAGGTGCATCCCTGTATAAAACAAGTTTAAAAGATTCCTAAACTAGAATAATAAGCTATAACTTAAAAAAAAATAGTTTTGAATCAATGATATTTCACTTATCAAGTTTTATTGAGAAAAGTAATTTATCTGAAATGAAATGTACAATTGAAGCTCACGCTGAGTATATAATGTTCGGTTACACCCGAACTTAGACACTTTTACTTGTTAATATATCGTGGAATTATTTGCTGTCATACATTTTGAGTCAGTGCAAATTGCAATAATTAATCAAGTAATTATAAATATCAATTTTATAATCAACAACAAAGTGAAGAGTAGTTTCTGTATATGTAACCAAGTACACCGAGTTTTTGCAAATAAAAATGTTACATTAATTATAAATTCATTGATATATTCTTTTTTATCAAAAAGTACTCTCAGATAGTGATCTAAATTTAGCTTTATACTAGTCTATTTTCTTAAACGCATATTTTTTTTTTTTGTTTTTTTTTTTTTTGTATCAGATTAAGAAAAATTATAAAAATACTATTACAATTAAAAAAATGTAAATATGAGTTTCTTCAAAACTGTTTATAGATTTTAAATTTGTTCCGTTTATTCTTCATTCTAATGTTTAGCCAAAATTACAAAATTCCAAAGAAAACTTGAAAAAATTATGAGCAGCAATTAAGAAAAATGGTTTGATATTCTAATTTGGATTAAGCATTACCTGCGTGCTATTTTCTTTGAACTTTTGGTAGAGAAATTAATAAAAATAATCTGGTATACTTATTATGATTAAAATTTTTAATGAATTTCTAAAATCTATGTATATGTTTGGAACATGGTTCGTAATCTATGGCGTGAAACACCTTATTAACATGGCTCAATTATGTTTTATAGAATTGCCCAACTTTCATCTGCATCCAGTAAAGAAGACTGTAGTTCTTCGTCAAACAAAAATTTTAATTTCTTTTTAAGAGGCTTCGACCTTTTTCCCTCCACTGCAGCAGTTGCTACGGCCAGTGCTTCCGTAGTGTCACTGAATTTCTCAAAATGTTTCGATTATAATAGTTTATTCGCCTTTTCCTGTTTGAAATTCCAGATAGAGATCATCTACTTCTGCTAGTTTCTTTTCATCCAACCACTTAAATATCGCGTAACCCGCCGGCGTTTCATACATAACGAACCATATGTTACAATAATTTTGCTGATTGCAGGAAAAAAAATATTCCTTTAGCTCTAAGTTCGGCAATAAATTTTTATCTTGATCATCAAATCACTCTTAACTGCACAACTTCAATAAAGTTCCTTATTATTATTATTTTTTAAACATCCATTACTTGTACAACTCTGCAAGTTAAGTTTTTAATTACTTTTAACCAGCAAAATTATATTCAAGCGTATTTTATTTTCTACTCCAACTGATCTGCTTCCACGCCAACTTAAAAAGGAAAGACCTCTCCCAAGCGGAAGGGCGAAGTTGCTCTTTCTCGTGCAGTTAGCTTGACATCTCTCCATCGTCGAGTTGACAAACTTCACAACTAATGCAGTATCGTTATTAGGGTTACCAGGTATTGCATAGAATCATACTAAGCTTTAGAGCGGACTCTTACGATTTCCTAAGTCGCGCTTCCCAAGGCAGTCGGTTCTATGTACCGGAGCGACTCGGGATTTTTCCCGACCAAGGACTGTCATTTCAGTGTGACCCCATTTAATTTGTTCCGTCCCTCACACAAATTGTCATCCTCCCAGCAGCTCCTTGCAGCAGGACTGCTACATATTCTCCTACTCTGGGAAGGTATCGAACCCAATCCGGGTCCGTCTCCTGACCCCGGTCCTGAGAAATGGTTTTGCTGCATTTGCCAGAAAAGAATCTTTTTAGGACGGTCATACTCTGTTCAATGTGTCTCGTGCAAGGGATGGTTGCACGGGACAGGTTGTTCTGGGTTTGATCCCAAAACCCGACGTCCACGTAACTTTTATAAATCTTTTGTGGCTCCTTGCTGCTCACGCCCAAGGGCGTCCCGTAGTCTACGCCTAAGCGTATCCCCACTACCTTCCAGCAGCTTCGCTGCTTAGCAAGCCACAACAAGTACCCGCTGCTGCTCGCGCCCCACGGCGCCAACAACTCAAACAGCTGATACCACTCATAACCTTCGTAGTAGAGCTGGTAGCAATGCTGAGCATCAGCCCCTGCCCCCGTCTTCTTCTCCCCCCCTCTTTTCTGGCAGCAATCGTGCAGGTCAGGGAAACAGACTCTTAGTCCCTGCCTCCGTTTGCACCGTCTGCCAGCACAGAATATACAGGTTTGCGACATCCGATCAATGCAGCTCCTGCCTTGGGTGGTGCCACTTTCCTAGATGTTCTGGTCTCCGCGACGGCAACCCCTCGACTGGTTTCATCGCGCCATGTTGCCAGGTCGCAAACCCAAATCATCCGGGTACCCCAATGCTTGCCCAAGGGCGCCCAGTCCCAAGGCCACAACAGCAATTGCGTCCTGGCCTTCCACAACCTAGGCGTAGTCACCCCTCACTTACCCCTAGAGTGGCGGCGTCACCCCTCATGCACTTCAGAATTCTGCAGTTCAACTGTAATGGACTAACTGGGAAGATTACGGAGATAGTCGATTTCATGAAGCGGCACAACATCCGCATTGCTGCGATTCAAGAGACTAAACTCACAGCAAGATCTGCGTTGCAGACCTGCTCTGGTTATAATGTCCACAGGAAAGACCGCGAGAGCGGAAATGGAGGCGGCCTCGCGTTTATTATACACCACTCTGTGCAATATCATATATTTGATCCTGGCATCGACCGCAGTGACAATGTCTTAGAACGTCAAGGCCTATATGTCCGGTCAGGCGATGCAAATCTAGAAATCATCAACATCTACATCCCTCCTGTCACCTGTTGCCCCAGTGGATACCGCCCTAATATCGAGGCCTTACTCACTGGCAACAATCGCATTATCTTAGGCGATTTCAATGCCCATCACGACCTATGGCATTCAAACTTGCGGGCGGACAGTAGGGGTGAGATGTTGGCGGATCAAATAGACGAAACGACGTTCTGCACAATAAACGGAGACGCCCCCACGCGTATGGTAGGAAGCTATCATAGCTCGCCAGATATCTCAATCGTGAGCGCAGAACTCGTAAACTGCGTCAACTGGCAGCCGATGGTAACATTGGCATCCGACCACCTGCCCATACTTATTTCGTTCGAGCGTACCGCCGACTTCATCGTCACCGAAAAACGCACTTTCATAAACTTCAAAAAAGGAAAGTGGGAAGAATACAAATCTGCAACAAACAACAGCTTTGCTGCCCTCCCTAAGTCGCGCTCACAATTGGCAGTACATTTCTGATACGTTACCACATTAGCATTTTAGATATGTTAGTGCAAAGTACAAAAATTGAAAATGAATTGTAAATGTTCCTAGTCGGCACCTTTTAATTAAGGTCAAGTTTGGTTGAACTGGCCGGACTATGTTACCAGAAGGTGGTTAGACTACTAAACTGAGAAACCTTACCAAAAGTCAGCACCTGCTCGATAGTTTCCTTATCCAACCCGCACTTCCTACATTTGCTATTACTCACTTGGCCTTATTTGAAAGCATGTGACGCCAGAAAGCAGTGTCCAGTCAGAATACCCGTGCCATGAGCCTACTATTCTCTCTTCCCCTTAGTCTGGGGTTCGATAATTTACAGTCCCGCACTTGGGTCCATGCCTTTCGTGCTTAGCCGATGACGTACAGTTCTCGCCTTCAGTTCGGTACAAGCTTCAAGAGAGGCGCCCTTTTTAGCTAGCTCAACTGCTTTTTCAATCCCCTTTATTTCCATATTGGCGTCCGCCGTGGTGTGATGGTAGCGTTCTTCTCCTACCGCACCAAAGATCCTGGGTTCACGCCACGGTCAAAGCAACATCAAAATTTTAGAAACAAGGTTCTTCAATTAGAAGACAATTTTTCTAAGCGGAGTCGCCACTCGGCAGTTTTTGGCAAGCACTCCGAGTGTATTTCTGCGATGAAAGGCTTCTCAGTGAAAACTCATCTGCCTTACAGATACTGTTCGGAGTCGGCATAAAACAAGTAGGTCCCATCCCGCCAATTTGTAAGAAAAATTAAAGAGGAGTACGACGCAAATTGGAAGAGAAGTTCGGCCTGAAATCACATATATTTATTTATTTTATTTATTTCCTGTGTCCTGGAACCCAACGTAGATATATGCTTCTCCCTATCCCGGTTTTTTTCAGGCATTGCTTGTACTCCAACACACTCTTAGATTTTGTGGTATGCGAGATTATTGCCTTACTTGCTGCTTGACTGTCAATATAAAGTTTTCGCGGCTGCGGTTTAAGCTATTTTCTACCAGTGTTTCTACTGCTTTGGTTACGGCAACTACTTTCGCCTGAAAAACACTACAATTATCTGGCAACTTCCAGGATCTGTTTATTTCCGGATCAACACAGTATTCCGCAAAACCTATTCCTTCCATTACTTTGGAACCATCGGTGTACAAGTGTATCACCTCGTCTGCCATTTGGTCCACTCGTGCAAAATATGCACCTCTGTTGTGTTTGTAAGAACCCCTTTGACGCGAATGTGTGGAGTAAGGTAGTATTTTCATCGAGTATTTGGTGACGCTATACCACTATGGCACCATGGTCTGCGCTCAAACTTCCAGGAGACACTGAGGCTTGTTGCAGTTGTTAACCTTTTAAATCTCAAAAGCTTTCATTTAAGATTATTCAAATCGGATGACAAATGAAAAATGATGCGAATGCAAACGTAAAACCAGTATAGCTCGCTTCAAATTTCAAACCGGAGTTCGAATCCAAATACATGCTTTCAATCATATTCAAAATATTAAAAATATCCTTAATTTACTTAATTCGAATTTTGTTTAGTTATATTTTCATTGAAAATTCGTAATCAGCTCGGAAGTACATGCACTTAAGTACATGGGTCAAGTCCAATGTACATGCTACTATTTTTTGTTTTTTTGTGCCAGTGTTTTTCATTATTCCATGAAAGGATAATTTAGTAGTTTATACTTAAAAAGTTTTTTTTTCTATGAATATGAGGACAATAATATCGACAATGCCACCAATTAGCTGGATATCACAAGGACATAATGAAAACGTTTATTATAAGTATTTCATACTATTTGTTAATGTAAAAAAAAAAAAAAATAAATGTAAGGCGCGATAACCTCCGAAGAGATCTAAGGCCGAGCTTCTCTTCCAATTTGCGTCGTGCTCCTCTTGATTTTTCCCTATAAATTGGCCGGACGGGACCTACATGTTTTATGCCGACTCCGAACGGCATCTGCAAGGCAGATGAGTTTTCACTGAGAGCTTTTCATGGCAGAAATACAATCGGAGCGCTTGCCAGACACTGCCGAGGGGCGACCCCGCTTAGAAAAATTTTCTTCTAATTGAAAAATCTTATTTCTAAAATTTTGATGTTGCTTTGCCCGGGAGTTGAACCCAGGGCATACGGTGTGATAGGCGGAGCACGCTACCATCACACCACGGTGTTAATGTATATTACCTAATTTTTTATAGGAAAGGGAACTACTGTTTGATTATACTGCTGTCACCGACACTGACAAGCCAAATCCTTTTTCAGTATACAATAAGGCTAAAAACGAACAACAAAAGATATTTATTTGAAGACAAATATCATTTCCTCTATCTAGAAAACAAACATAAAGTTAGACACTCATCTTTAGAAATGAATCTGATTTCATACATTTCACCAATAAATATGATGACCCTTCAAGGCAAACAGTACAAAACATACGTAGGAGTAGAAGTAAATCACTAAATGCGCAATTCCTGTTTTGACACCTTCATATTCCTACATTTACAAGCACTAGTTAAGTACAAATGCACATGTGTGGTTTGTGGTTGCCATACAAATGTATAACACTACAACAAACAATGAAACAATAATAATAATTCGTGTTTGAAGACCTGGCAACGCAATAAGGCCTTGACGCTGCCAAAAACAAGCAATAGCAATAGTAGCTTTTATAAAAGGGGCAGAAGTACTATTTGTAGAATTACTGACTGGCACTCAAACACAAAACTGGCTTAATAATTGATATGAAGAACAAATAAACGTCTATCAACAGTAGTCGAAACTTTAAGCACTCATGCAATCAACTCATACCTAATATGATGTACAAATAAATGGGCGCCTCTACATTTTGTCGTGGTCAACCTATTAGACACTGAGCCATTTAAAGTAAGTGCAACATGCACCTACCTATGTATGTATGTCTATGAAAACTATTGCAAGCAAAAGAAAGTAAAAACTCAAAAACTCTTATTTTGAATAAGCAAAATTCACCTCCAAAAAAAAAATTTACTTTCCCTATACTGGGTGACGAGTACGTGCTCATACAAAAAACAATCGCAGTTTGTAGAACTTTTTTAACAAGAGTTGAATCGGTTAACAACCATAATTTAATGAATAAAGACTTTATTTAGAGTGCGTGATGTCATAAATGTACAGACCTACAAATTGAAGTTTGTAACAGATTTAAGTAAACATTTTTTCAATCTTATATCACACAAGTTGTAAACTTTTGTCCAACCAAGTGGCTTAATACTATTGTCAATTACAAAATTGCCCCATAAGGAAAATCTTCTGTGATAAACTGGTGCGTTTCTAGTACATTCGGAACCTCTACTAGTTCGTCTTCAAACCATTTCAACCGCATTCAATTCAGCGTTGCCATTTTGTGAGTATTTCCCCAAATGTGAGGCATTTATAACCCTTGTGGGTAAACTTTGGAGAACACAATATTTTGGGGAATTAAGTCTAATCAGTTGCAACTGGGAATTCCGAAATTTTCTGAAATATATTTATTATAAAGAATTCATGAGCTTAACACCGGCTTATAATAATTTAATATTCAGTTATTATGTTTTTTTAAGAGAAACTGAAAAGAAAGAAAGAAACATTTACAAAACATTTACTTACTTACTTACTTAATTAATTTCACTATTTCGTGTTTTTTCTTGGCAGCGTCTGTTATAACATCTTTTGCAGTGGTGTAGACCATATTTTAATGCTTGGTACTACCGTAAATTTTTGTGCGCTGATACCAGAAGTCAAAGTCAAAGCCACTATTAACGCAGTGTGCCCACGAAGTTGCGCTAAGTGCTTATATGTAGCACCTCGCAATTGAAAGTATGAACTTCTGATACAATCCGCTAAATTTCAAATAATTTAACATGCATAACTTCGTAGCCATCAATAAATGTACATACGTATATCTTGAAACAAGTATATTTTTTATAAATTTTTTGTACAAAAATAAAATAACTTAAAAATGGTTTTATGTAATATCCAAAGACCTGTATTCTTGCCGGGATAAGTAATCCGAATCCGGCAACTATAGTTTCATACCCGTTGGAAAGTTACGTGCAAAAATAAATTTTCCCCGGTATATTTGGTTGGTAGTCAGAGGGAAAAAGCGTATTCGAATACATTTTGGGACCTATTTATAAAATGTACCATGGACTCCGATTTTCTAATGTATTACACCTTGAAATTCCATCAATAATAATATGCACCTAGATTATGTTTGCGGCATTCCGACCCAATGTCCTTAGAGTCACCGTATTAACAGGTATCACATTGAAAATTTGTTAAAGCGCTTCCAAGACTATAGCGTTGACCATATTTTAATTGGCACCCGGCAGCCGAAATGATCATCTTATTTGAGAGGAATTTTCGAGAAATTTGAAAATTTATTGTCGAGTTATTTGGAAATCTTCAATTAGGAGTTTGAGGTATTTAGAGAATTTAAAACAGAAATCTGCCTTAGGCGGTGGCAATTATCCCCACTGCATTACCTTTATATGTTAAGTGCCGAACCAGTTTAAAACACCATTCTTATAATTTGGCGGCCGCCGTGGTATGATGTTAGCGGGATCCGCCTACCACAACGAAGATCCCGGGTTCACGACACGGGCAAATTAACCTCAAAATTTTAGAAACAAGTTTTTTCAATTAGAAGAACGGCAGTGTTTGAGAAACTCCTAGTGCATTTCTGCCATGAAAAGCCCTCAGTGAAACTTATCTGCCTTGCTGATGCAGTTCGGAGGTCGCGTAAAACAAGTAGCTTCCGTCCCGCCATTTTGTAGGAAAAATAAAAGGAGGAGCACCACGCAAATTTGAAAAGAAGCTCGGCCTAAAATCTCTTCGGTGATTATCGCTCCAAAAATTTTTTGTTTTTACTGGCCTAATTCCTAGTTAGACCCACCAAAAGCATACCGAAATGATAAGGAGGGCGAGCTGAGTTGATATAGCCATGTCCGCCTGTCTGTCTGTTTGAAAGCAAACCAGTCCCTAAATTTTTGAGATATCTTGACAAAATTAAGTGAGCGATTATATTTGAGGGTCCGATTAACCATTTGTCGGAACCGACTAGATGGAACCACTATAGCATATATCTCCCATACAAAAATTTAACAGCCAGACACTTGCAATTTCACAAGCTGCTTTCATATGTGTATGGCATACATACATTGTTGACTAAAAAAATTTTCAAAATCGGTTATATCTAATATATAAAATTCTTCTGTCACGGTTTTAGAGGCTTAACTCCTCCGAAACGGCTGAACCGATTCTCATGAAATTTTGTGAGCATATTGGGTAGGTCTGAGAATCGGCCAACGTCTACCTTTTTTCGCTACGTGCCTATGGTCTTGAGATCAAAACGTGGACCCGGGTACCCCTAGGTGACTAGGGTCTCGAGAGATAGCCCAAAACGTGGACCCGGGTACCCCTAGGATGTGTTTATACAATATGGATATCAAATGAAAGCTGTTGATGAGTGCTATTGTACAGGATAATTTTCATACAACTGGGATGCTAGGGTCTCGATATATAGCCCAAAATGTGGACCAGGGTACCCCTGGAATGTATTTTTATATTATGGGCATCAAATGAAAGCTGTTGATGAGTGCTATAGTACAGGATAATTTTCATACAACTGGGAGGCTAGGGTCTCGAGATATAGCCCAAAACGTGGACCTGGGTACCCCTGAAATGTGTTTATACAATATGGATATCAAATGAAAACTGTTGATGAGTGCTATAGTACCGGATAATTTTCTTACAACTGGGAGGCTAGGGTCTCGAGATATAGCCCAAAACGTGGACCCGGGTACCCCTGAAATGTGTTTATGCAATATAGATATCAAATGAAAACTGTTGATGAGTGCTATAGTACAGGATAATTTTGATAAAACTGGGAGGCTAGGGTCTCGAGATATAGCCCAAAACGTGGACCCGGGTACCCCGAGAATGTGTTTATGCAATATGGATATCAAATGAAAGCTGTTGATGAGTGTTATAGTACAGGATAATTTTCATACAACTAGGAGTAAGTTTTACACCGCTGAGTGACTAGAGTCCCGAGATATAGGCCAAAACATGGACCCGGATAGCCCCAGAATGTGTGTGTATTATGGATATCAAATAAAAGCTGTTGCTAAGAGCTCTAAAGTTCATTGTGATATTCGATTTAGTCGCATCAACCTGGCAAAACTGATAAATATGCATGCGAAGCCGAAAGAAAGACAAGAATTAATAATACCCACATACCTATTTACATACATCCTATTCGATTTGCCTGAAATTTCGTACTCGGAATGGGTCTGGGATTAGGACTAGGACTGGGACTGAGACTGTGATTCGGAGTGGCACTGGGACTGACACTCGAAATGGGACTGGAACAAAATACATACCACCCTCTGGGACTGGCAATAAGAGATGAAGAAGAAGGAGAAAAACTTGAGAGAAGAGAAAAGAGAGAAGGGCACTGAGAAAGTCATAGAATGAGACGAAGATGAAGATGAAGCGAAAAAGACGGAGGGAGGAGTGAATAAAAAGATTATGGAAAAGTGTAGAGGGATAGGGCAGAATTAGACGGAAAAAGCTTTTTAAAATGTATGCAGATAGGCCAAATTTAGGGCAGAACAACGTCTGCCGGGTATGCTAGTATATAATATTTTTCTTCCTGGTTTTAACAGCAAGAAGTTTGATATTTTACCAGATGCTTACATATATGGAATACGTTATTGTCTGAAAGAATCGGCCAAAATCGGTCACATATACAATGTATATCCCACACAACTGATTGTTAGGTTAGGTTAGGTTAAGAGGGCGTGCGTGCGTGTTACCCACACTTGCACTTGGAGACATTTTTGTCCATTATGAGTACCCTCAGTAAGTACAGGGTGGCGGCAAATTCGTTTAGCCCCATTAACTCTCAGAGGTCCTCAACAAACCAGTTGCTTTCCCTGATTAACCCAAGAAGAAGCGATACGTCCACCTTCCCAACCTCTGCCAGGCTGACGAAGAAGCATGAGCCCAGAAATTTGAGCCTTCTGAAGCGCCGGGCATTGGCAGAGAAAGTGGTAGATCGACTGCTCTTCCTCCTCATCCTGGCAGCTTCTGCAGAGGAAGCTTGTTGGTATTCGCCATCGTCGGAGCATTGGTGCGATAGCACAATGACCTGTGGTGACACCCGTAAGTACCCTCACCGCAGATTTGTTCAGTTTGAGAAGGAAGCTGGTGCCTTTCCTATCCAAGCATGGCCATAAGGAACTGAGACTTCGCAATCAACCCAACTGGTCCAAAGCAAGTCCGTTGCCCTGTTCTCATATTCGTCGATTCTCCCTAGGGGATAACTCAGCGGCGGTCGGACGGAGCTGTCCACCTCACTTATGTCTAAGTCGGAACCTTTCCTAGCCATCTCACCCTCGAGTTCATTCCCTTCAATACCGCTGTGCCCAGGGACCCAGCAAAGATTAACTCA
Source organism: Eurosta solidaginis (assembly GCF_040869045.1). Lineage (NCBI taxonomy): Eukaryota > Metazoa > Arthropoda > Insecta > Diptera > Tephritidae > Eurosta > Eurosta solidaginis. The sequence goes on along the minus strand of NC_090323.1, from coordinate 73,879,331 downwards.
TTGAGATTACTTGTAGAAGCCAGAGAGGCTCTACACCTCCGCACGATGCCCGATTTTATCATGTTGGACTCCAATGCCCTTAACACGGCTTGGCTGCCAACAAAGATTGTTACGTCGGTGTTGGAGACCGCACTATCTTGGAGCAGCTTTGCCGCTCTGTCTATGACATAGCCCTCGGCTTGTAATACACTGCATGCGTCAGGAAGTCGGAATGATTGGCTTAGCTGTAGATGTGTTGAGTACATCCCAGCTCCAGTTCCCTTATCCATTTTCGAGCCGTCGTTGTGATGCCCCTGCCGTTGTCTGGGCCTACTTCCTATTCCTCCCTTGAAGGATATCGTATGTTCGGAACCTGGAAGTCCAAAACCCCTGTGATGTGGTCTGTTTTGGATGTTAGGTCGGTTATTAGCCCGTTTAATTGCTCCTTCGTCATATCGTCCAGAATCGTCGCGTGTCCGTGATTAGCTGTTTTCCACATGCTGGGTTCTCTTAGTCGTACAGCTCCTCTAGCGGCTAATCCATGCACGAAGACTTGTAGAGGCGTCAAGTGAAAGATTACATTTAACGCTTCCTGAGGTGCGCTGCCAGACATGCCAGCCTTTGTACCTTCCCGATCCTCTGTTGATTACTCTTTTTGTCTAGCGCCTTCCACCAGACTAAAGTTTCATATGTTAGTATCGGTCGAATGACTGTACTGTATATGCCATGAATGACATGTGGTGCCAGTCCCCAGTTCCGCCCAAAAGCCCTTTTGCAGGCGTAGTATGCTGCTAGAGCTTTCCTTGATCTCATCTCCACGTTCCTTCTCCAGCTTAACTTGGAAGCGAGTATAATTCCAAGATATTTCGCTTCCGAAGATAGATTTAAGGCTGTGCCGTTTAGCCTCGGTAAGTTAAAGCAGGGTATCTTTGTCTTTGTCGTGAACAGGACAAGTTCGGTTTTTGTTGGGTTTATCTCCAGCCCATTTTGCCCTGCCCTGCGAAATGTCGCAAAGTGCCGATTCCATGAGTTCACTGATAGTTGGCAGGAATTTGCCTGTGATCAGAATCACTAAGTCATCGGCGTACGCAACTACCTTTCTTCCTTTTCTCCTACAGATTTCAAGAATTTCGTTGGCCACCAGTATTCAGAGAAGAGACGATAGCACCGCGCCTTGGAGGTGCCTCTGGTGGTTATTTTGCCAATAGAACCTGTTTAGGCCACAGGCCTAAATATATCTCCCCTCCCTCGTAACATAATTTTCTTCGTTTACTACCACCCACATATGCTTGTGATATTTTATAATTTCCGAAAATATATTTAACATTTTCATTTTCACGACATCTGTTAATAATTTTCCTTAACACTTGTTGTATTTATACATATTGAATAAAAAACACTGTGAATTTCCCTTTTATTAATACGAAACCTTTTTGGTGTTTTTTATTTTCTTCCTTTCTTTTCGCCTTAAACTATTTTTTAACAAATACGTGGGTGCGCGCCGTTGCCGCCACGTATCTGTTCAGAACCAGTCCCTAAAGTCGCGTTGACAACTCTACATCTAAGCATATAATCGATCCATGCGACTATAGAGCTTTGGGTTCCATATCGTGTAAGAGCCTTGCAGATGGCCTCTGTCTGCACGTTATTGAAAGCGCCCTCAATGTCGAGGAAAGCGTGCATTCCTTGCGGTTCAGTGAGTTATCGATGGCACTGACTGTCTCATGGAGGGCACTTTCAACTGATTTGTCTTTTTGGTATGCGTGCTGAGCTGCATCCATCTGCCAGAGATTGGCACTGCTTCTAATACGTAGATCGATAGGTCTCTCCAGTGTTTTAAGGATAACGGAGGAAAAGCTTATTGCTCTATAGTCTTTGGCTTCCGAGTGGTTAAGTTTTCCTGCTCTAGGAATGAAAACCACCCGCACATTTCTCCAGGCTTCGGGTACATACCCATCTTGTAGGCATCTTAAGAAGATGCCGTGTAGATGTGGTATCAATTCGTCACAAGCGGCTTGTAACATAGCAGGTATCACACCATCCGGTCCCGCCGATTTGTAGGGTTCGATTGATTTTATAGCCCATGATATTTTATCCCGGTCAACGATGTCCGTGACGTCGGTTGCCGGAGGGTATGCGCGGTTTTCTGGAATGTTTTTGTTGTTGTTGTTGTAGCGATAAGGTTGCTCCCCGAAGGCTTTGGGGAGTGTTATCGATGTGATGGTCCTTTGCCGGATACAGATCCGGTACGCTCCGGTACCACAGCAACATTAAGGTGCTAGCCCGACCATCTCGGGAACGATTTATGTGGCCACATTAAACCTTCAGGCCATTCCCTCCCTCCCCACCCCCAAGTTCCATGAGGAGCTTGGGGTGCCAGAGTCTCGTCTGTTAGTGAAACAGGATTCGCCGCGGAAAGGTGAGGTTGACAATTGGGTTTGGAGAAGCTATATATTGCGCTGGCAACCTGAAGGGTTGCGCTACACAGCCCCTTGAATCTGGTATTTTAGTCGCCTCTTACAACAGGCATACCTACCGCGGGAATATTCTGACCCCCTAACTCGCTGGGGTGTTTTCTGGCATCGTCGTGCCTGTCGTAACCGTGCATCCCGGAAAGTGTATCTCCATCAAGACCTCTAGAGTTTCCTGACTGGAGACGGTTCATGAGCCATCATACTTCCTTTTGCTTCTAGGGGCTGAACTAGATCCAGATAGTATTTTGCGAAGTGTTGATGCCTCATTTGTCGTTGCCCACAGTATTGTTCCCATGATATCCTTTTTGCCTTCCTGATGCAGCTTTTGTATTTGTTAAAGCTACATCTGTAGGCATCCCAGTCCTCTTTCAGCCGGCTATGATTGGCTGATTGTAAATATTTTATGAATTTTCCAAATTTTATCAGATTATTGTTCAACTCCATTCATGAAAAATACCGAAGCCCTCGGTACAGACGAAGACAGTCCCGGAACATGTAAACTTGTATCCGCAAATCGATGCTTGTTACGTACAGTCTAATTAGTTCCAATTTGGCAGTTTAGCTCTAATTCTGAACCAGAAATTTTAATCATTAATTACTTACACTGACTTCCCTGCTGGTACATAAATATAACCGCAAATGTCAATATGCCCAATAGAGCTGGCTACAGCAAGGAATTTCATCAATGCTTGACGATTTGTTGCACAGAGTTTGTTTAAGAGAATAACTCGTCACATGCGAGTATATAGCTTGTTATGAAATATTTTGGTTTATTTTGTGGCTCCACCTCTTGTTAGATTTGTGAAAACTACTTGTGTGAATAAGCTGAATAAATATTACATTCATAACTGGTGCCTGCAAAGTAATAGACCATGAAGATGGTAATGGCGCTCTGATTTGGAACATATCACTACTGTACCATAATACATATTTACAAACGTGTACGCAAGTACAGTAAGCAAAAAATTCTTTTAGGGCTACGATATTGGTCAGCTAAAATTCAGAGCCTTTATCATTTCCTTTATACTAAGTTCCCTATGTAAACCTTGTTTTATATAGGATATAATCCGTATACATATCGTTGTCTTTCTAATAAACTTAATGGCTTATGACATAGGGAAAGAAAAATACGGAGTATTACAAGGAATACTCCATACAACTAATATTCCTTATAGAATTAAGGCTTATGCCTTTCCGTGACTGAGTCTGGAAATTATTCCAGGCTAAACTATTGCTAGAATGCGCACGGATCGTAAATTTAAGAAAAATCATCCGAATGCGAGTTTTAAGTAATATTTCGATGCGATAAGTACGATTATTCTAAATATCTAAACCCTGCGCTCCAAAGCGATACTTTTTGGTTTGTCATTGGGCCCTGAACCACATTTTAAATTACAAGTCCATAACTCACCGAGAACTCACCTAAAAACTGATCCCAAGATTCCAAACCTGGTATAAATTTTCCAATTTTCTCAATCCATTCGTTTCTCTTTATGTTGCCTGTCTCGGTGCTCTGAACTACATATGTGATGGGTGTTATGTTTGTAGGTCAATGGGAAGTTTCTTACAAAAGTTATGGAAAAATACTTTCGGTTTGTACGATATTTCTAAATTTCCTGATTCGTACACCCCCTAGCGAAACTTTTTGCAATAGGTATTGCATTGGTCTTTGAGCCACGATTAAATTAATAAGTCTTTAGCATACCGGGAAACTACTTACAACGATCGCAAGATTCCAGTTCTCAGGTGGGTTTCGAATTATCGTGACCTGTGTTCCAACTAGCGGATGGAAAAATACTTTCGAAGTGTACAATATTTCTAAATTTCCTGATTTGTACGCCCCCTAGCGAAACTTTTTGCAATAGGTATTGCATTGGTCTTTGAGCCACGATTAAATTAATAAGTCTTTAGCATACCGGGAAACTACTTACAACGATCGCAAGATTCCAGTTCTCAGGTGGGTTTTCGAATTCTCGTGACCTGTGTTCCAACTAGCGGATTGTTTCCTCTATTTTGTTGCATTGTCTGCGCTCCGAATGGTGCGTGAGATTTCATGTTTGTAGTTCAATTGGAACAATGTCATTGGGCTTTAAGGCGAAAGTGTCACGTCTCTGGATTTTCTGGAAGCTACGTAAGGCTCTCACGCTCAGACGTTTTTTATTACTATTTTCCTCAAAAATATGCGATTTAGTGTAAAGGAACTAATAAAAGATTTGAATTGTATTTAAGGAAACCTATATGGTAGCCCCAAATTTAAAGATTTTACTTAATGATCATATAGATTTGCATACATATGTATGTATGTGTAATATGGTACAGTACTGATATATCCCATATTAGAACATGAATATGTCTCTTACGTTGCAGGCGCAAGTTTTGAGTGTTTTATTGATTTAGCTTAATAATACAAAAGATTTGACAAATCTACCAATAGGTTGAGCCACAAAATAAAACCAAATATTTAATAATAAGCCATATATGTATGTGATGAACTAGTTTGTTAAACAAGCTCTAAGAATGTGCAACAAACTGTCGAGCATTGACGAAATGGTTTGTTGTAGCAGCCGTATTGTTCATATTGACATTTGCGAAAGTTTAGAATAAAAGTTCATGCAATATTGAACGTCAATTTAAATTTTTTACTGTATATATGTACATAAATTTAATTGTTCTAGTATCGCCCGGGATCGAAAATTCGACCAATCTTATTTCTTAGATAAGGGATATCAAAATCAAAGCTTGCATGGAGACTTCTAGATATAAGAAATACAAATCTCTCTTTATTTCAGATGTTCCAAAGTCCCTTTCGCATAATTTCTATTCCTCTGTACAATATAGTGTTTATGTGGTGTAGGTCCAAACCAAATTTATAGCGATGTCTGCTTTCTGGTATTTTAGCTTTTTGTACTCAATTTTCCTGATTATGTATATTTCGTGAAATCGGCGAATAACTTAATAAAGTAGGCTTAACCATGCATATGGGCTACGCTAAAATGAAGTTAAAATTCCTTTGGTATTACATAGAAATATACATTTACTATTATATAATTCTATGTGAGCATACCTCCTTTTGTAAGACATATTTGATCCGTTTTACAACTTTGTATGGGCCTTCCCAGTTACTGCAATTTCGTGGACAAACCTTTTTTCCGTTGTGGGTTATATAACAGCACCAAATATCCTTCCTGGAAACCTTCCGAAATAATTGCTTAAATGTATCTGGCTTTCATCTTGTCACTCATAATCTTTGTTCGTTGCCTTATCAGATCGTGTATTTCTCTCAGCTCTGCTTCCGAAACACCAGTGGATTTCTTGACATTTCTCTCCGCATCGGCATCTATCCCAAACTTCAAATCAGCTGGCAGTCGAAGGTCATTGCCAAAAATTACTTTTGCAGGGGTTGGACCCGTTGTCTCATGCACTGCTGATCGGTAAGCCATCAAGAATAATGGTATGCAGGTATTCCACTCTTTATGGAACTTGTCCAATACTTTCCTTAAGTGCTCCTCCAATGTTCTATCGAATCGTTCCAACATACCATCGGACTGAGGATGCAATGCAGTTGTCCGTGTTTTTCGAATGCCCAATGATTTACACATTTCCTGGAACACAGCTGATTCGAAATTCCTGCCTTGGTCAGAATACAACTCTATTGGTACACCATACCTTGCAACCCAATTGTTTATAAACATTTCTGCTACTGTTTCCCCTTCTTGATGAAATTATCAATAACCACCAGTACATATTTGTTTCCACAGTTGCTAGTAGGAAATGGACCAGCGATCCATAGCGATCCTTTCAAATGGCGCACCTGAGTTATATTGTTTCATCTGGCCATGACCCTGGGGGTTTGGGCCCTTTCGCGCTGCTGCAAACCTCGCAGCTGGCAATCCACTCAGTGACCGACTGACGAGAACCAACCCAATAGAATCTCTGTTTAATCTTCCCGAGCGTCTTCGTGATTCCAAGATGACCTCCGCTTGGACCATTATGCAGCTCGCTGAGCACGTCAGGAATTCTCTTTCTGGGAATAACTATCAGTTTCTTCTTGCATTTACCATCCTCACTCTACCATACTCGATGCAAACAACCGGATATCAATTCTAACCTGTTCCACTGTGCCCAATATGATTTCGCAATGGAACTCTCTGCTGACATCTCCTCTCTATTTGGTCTTTCCTTTCGTTCGAGCCCTTGCATAACATGTGACAGATCAGTATCTTCTAGCTGACACTTCCTTAGTTGTTCCTTGTCCCATACTTCCGTACATGTTATAGTCATTAGCCGGACATCTATAATGTCTTCTTTAGCCTCAGTCTTTGAACAGTGCTTGCATTCCAAACTACATGGTCTTCGTAACATTCATCAACATTTCCATGGGTATTAACTTTTCGATGCTCAATGGAAAAGTCAAAGCTTTGTAGACGCTCGATCCACTGTGCCAGTTGTCCTTCCGGATTACGGAACTGCAGAAGCCATTTCAACGCTGCGTGATCTGTCGTGACGCGGAATCGCTGGCCGTAGAGGTATTTGTGAAAAAGTTTAATGCACTCTACCAATGCAAACAGCTCTCTCCGTGTAACGCAATAGTTCCTCTCTGGTATCCCATCGAACGTCTGTAATATGCAACTGCTTTCTCCTGCCCATCGACCAGTTGTGATAAAACGCCTCCTAAAGCATATCCACTCGCATCTGTATCTGGAATAAATGTTGGTACACATCGGCGGTAATATGTGCACAGCCCAAGGAAACTTCTTAATTCATGCAAGTTCTGTGGTCTTGGCCAATCCTTTACTGCCTCTATCTTTTCATTCGCTGTACAGATACCTTCTGTCGTTACCTTGTGACCCAAATAATTTAATTCCTTTTTAGACAGCGAAAACTTTTTGGGACTTAGTTTCATACCAGCGCCAGCTTTTCTCTGGAAAACTTCCTCCAAGTTCTTAAGATGTTTATCAAAGTTCTTGCCCAATACGATGATGTCGTCCAGGTACACCAAGCATGTTTTCCAATGTAGTCCTTTCAATACCTGATCCATGATTCTCTCGAAAGTAGCTGGTGCATTACATAGCCCAAAGGGCATTACTGTAAATTACCAAAGGCCATCTCCAACGCTGAAGGCTGTTTTCTCTTTGCTTTCCTCCTTTACCTCCACTTGCCAGTATTCACTTTTCAAGTCCAGTGTGGAAAACCATTTCGTACCAGAAAGCGAGTCCAGATTGTCGTCAATTCTTGGCAATGGGTAGCTATCCTTTTTCGTAACGTCATTCAACTTCCGGTAGTCCACGCAAAACCTCATTTTGCCATCCTTCTTCTTTACAAGTACTACCGGTACCGGATTTGATTCACAACTTCCCGCTTCGCCAGTGGAGCACTACGTGGAGCTTGACGGATCGGCCTTGAATCTCCAGTGTCAATTTGATGTTTCACAACGTTGGTGCGCCCTGGTTTGGAACCATCCTGGTCAAATATGTTCGCGTACTTTAGGAGCAGTTGTTTTGCCTTACTCTGATATGCTTCCTCTAGCTCCTGCGTCCATGCCGAGATGTCATTTGAAAGATCAGTATTACTAGATGAAACGTGTTCCTGGATCTGTTCACAGTTAATAGCTACTTCAGCCTCTTGGCATCTTCCCAAAATAGCTCTTTTGGTCTGCTTGAGTGGTGACTTGAACTCATTGAGTACTCTTACCGGAATACGTCCATCTTTTTTTGTAATAGCCAGGGTTTTTCCTACAAGTATGTTGGGTGCATTCTTTCGCATCGTATTGCTTTGCATGTCGATCTTGATGCCCTGGTCTATTAAGAAGTCCACTCCAATTATGATTTCATCAACAATCTCTGCCACTATAAAATTGTGTACTACCGTGACTTTCCCAATGGGGACTTCACATGCTACTTCTCCTAGAATTGTAGTGTCTTCTCCAGTGGCTGTACGCAATCTTGCTCCATGCAATGGTCTTATCTTCTTGTTGACTAAATCTGATCGAATGATGGAATGAGATATACCGTATCTACAGTCAGTAAACGTTCCTTTCCATCCACATGTCCTCCGACAGTAATATTGCTCGACCTTCTTCCAATCTGCGAGATAGAGATTATGGGGCATTCAATTGAGGGAGCCAGCTGTCGCCCCTTACGGCTGACTCGCTTTAGTTTAACGATTGAGTGGACTTGGAGTTTTGCTCATCTCCTTCAGCTCTGCGTTTACGTCCACCCACATTGTTGGAACTATTAGGACCGGTACTGCAATGACGTGCAATGTGGCCTGGGTTGCCGCACTTGAAACATTTATTAACTCCAGAGTTTCTCTGCTGTGACCCCTTCAGTGCTTCCAAAGTTGTTTTCACCCAGTATGGCCTTTCCACTTCCACGCGACGAGCTTTGAACGCTGGCTTACGCAAAAGTGAGGCTGATTCCTGAGTTAGTGCATGCGATACCATTTCATGAAATGTTAGTTTTGGATTCGCATATGTAGCTCGTTTCGTTTCCACATCTCGTATGCCATTTATGAAGCTCTGGATTTTTACGCTCTCGGTGTATTCCACGGGTGCGTCCGCATTTGCTAGATGGGCCAGCCTTTCGACATCCGACGCAAACTCCTACAAAGTCTCGTTGGCTTTTTGTTAGTGGTTTTGCAATTTTATTTGGTAGATCTGTTTCCTGTGTTCGCTTCCGTACCGTTGTTATACAGCGGCCATCAATGCTTCATAATTGTTCCGCTCTCCTTCGGAAATCGTCTGTAAGATTTCGGCTGCTGGCCTCTTCAATGCTACGAATAGAGCTGCAACTTTACCTTCAGAATTCCAGCTGTTCACTGTTGCGGTATTCTCAAACTGAAGCTTAAACACCTGGAAAGGAACAGAACCGTCAAAGGATGGTGTTTTTACCTTTGGATTACTCTCCGACACAGCCGGGCGATTAAGCTGCAATTCCTGTATACGACCTCTGAAAGCATCCACCTCTGCCTCGAAGTTTTCTTCAAGCTGCATTATTTTTGTATCTTGTGCCTCCAGCTTCGATGATACTCTTATCTCCTGCGCCTCCAGCTGCGAGGATATCCGAGCCTCTTGTGCTTTCAACTGTTCAGCCAACTGAGATGTCATATATGTCTTCTGTTCTTCCAGTTGAGTTTCCATCTTTGATGTTATGCGTGTCTCCTGCGATTACAGTTGCGATGTTATATTTGTCTTTTGTACTTCGAGCTGTGCTGACATAGTTGTGGATATTTGTGATGACATTTCTTTTATGCGAGTTTCCTGGGCCTCTATTTTTGCCGATATCGGTGATAACAAAGCCAATCACATTATTCACGGCGCTTGCGACTGGACTCGGATTTCCGTTCTTCTGTTGTTGTTGTTGTAGCAATGTTTCGCCCCACCTAATAGCTGCGACCGATCACAAATTGTCATCAATATCTTCTAACGGGAGTCCAAGTAAACTTGTTCTTTCGACAGGGGTGGACCATAATGAAAGGGGTGTTAGAGGCGTTGGTTCCACATTACAATTAAAGAGATGGTTGGTGTCATGTGGGGACACATTGCAAGCGAGGCATACATTTTGTATGTCGGGGTTGATTCTGGATAGGTAAGAGTTTAACCTGTTACAGTATCCAGAACGAAGTTGAGCCAGAGTGACTCGCGTTTCCCTGGGGTGTATGCGTTCCTCTTCCGCAAGTTTTGGGTACTGTTCCCTAAGTACTGGATTCACCGGGCAATTCCGGGCATAAAGGTCCGACGCCTGTTTGTGGAGTTCACCAAGGACCTACTTGTGTTTTTTTGCTTCATACGGCTGAGTTCTCAGGTGCCGTATTTCCTCAAAATGCTTACGGAGAAGACTCCTTAAGTCCCTAGGCGGTGTTGGCTCATCAATCAGATGTCTGTTGGGATGCCCAGGTTTCTGGGTATTCAACAGGAACTGTTTTGTTAGCATCTCATTTCTCTCCCTGATGGGGAGTATTCTCGCCTCATTATGTAGATGGTGTTCTGGGGACATAAGAAGACAGCCCGTTGTGATTCTGGGAGCAGTATTTTGGCAGGCCTGTATCTTCTTCCAGTGAGTAGTTTTAAGGCTTGGCGACCATATAGGGGACGCGTAGCATGCAAACGGCTGGCCAATTGCTTTGTATTTGGTAATGAGCGTTTCTTTGTCTTTTCCCCAAGTACTGCCAGTAAGGGATTTGAGGATTTTATTACGGCTCTGGATTTTCGGAACAATTGCGGCTGCGTGCTCACCAAAATGTAGATCCTGATCAAACGTCACACCCAAGATTTTGGGGTGTAGGACAGTCGATAGCGTAGTGCCATCGACGTGGATGTTCAAAATGGTCGACATTTGGGACGTCTATGTTGTAAATAAGGTCGCGGAGGATTTAGTCGGTGATAATTCCAGGTTTCGCAAGGCGAAAAAACAGGAGAGAACAGGGAGATAGCCGTTTATTCTGTTCGAAAGCTCATTTATCCATGGGCCTGGGCCTGTGGCCATTATTGGGCAGTCATCGCCGTAGGAAACGATAGTAACTTCTTCTGGTGCCGAAGGTAGCTTAGATATGTAGAAATTAAACAAAAGTGGGGATAGGACACCACCCTGTGACACCCCTGTTTAATTCTTCTTGGTTTTGATGTTTCATTTCTAAATTGCACCTGTTGAATAACCGAATTATTTATTTAGCCCTGTGTTTCTCATGATCTTTATACCCTGCATTTGTATAATATGCAATGTATGTTATCCATCCGTTCTTTTTACTTATAATAAACTTACTTAACCAACAACAGGTTATGGGCCGCATGCCACGCGTTTTTAGTTTTCTTTAAAAATGAACACGTCATCTACCTCATTAGTTTATCCCGTAGAAAGATTACGAGGTCGCGAAAACTTTGATACGTGGAAAAGGCAAGCTAAATCCTGCGTCGTCATCAAAGGCTGTTGGAAGGTGGTAGAGACAGGTGTATTATCGGATAAAGACAGCGAAAAAATGAACGTGCATTAGCGGAAATTCTTTGGTCACATACATCTGCTTCGACGGCAAAAGTGGCATGGGAATCCTTGCTAAATGCATATGAGGACAATGGATTGACATGGTAGAACTGTTGAAACAGTTGGTCAATATCAAGCTGGAAAATCATAGTTCGACACAAAAGTATGTAAACGAACTTGTTATGATTGCTTTGAAAGTCCGAAATGCTGGTTTGAATATAGACGATGAGTTGGCTGCATCGCTCATGCTAGCGGGCCTTTCCGAATGATTTTAGACCATTAGTAATAGCTGTGGAAAACTCTAAAGAAAAATTTACCGTTGATATGGTGAAAAATCTTTTGCTTCAAGATGCAAAATTTGATGGCGGTTCGACAAAAATGAATGCATTTCATACAAAGAATATCAAGCGAAAAAATTTACGATGTCATACATGTAAAGAGATAGGCCATTTCTCACGAAATTGCCCCAATAAAAGAAGAGACAGCGCAAAGAAACAAGAAGTTCTCTTTGCATCTAGCATGAAAGCATACGCGAAAACAACACCCCTGCAAAAATCGTTGGACCATGTGGTCCACTGGAGTACTTACCATTCTACTCCACTGTAATGCAGCAATGGACCAACTCATGTTTCTACACGAACATGTAAGCGATTATTGCTCGTTTTTAACGATTGTAATCACTACACGATGTTTATTGGACTGGACTGGACTGATGTAATATGGAGCTGGTGTATATAGTCCGGTCCTAGGACATCGCAATGTTAATTGGACCATATTTTTTGTATGAATTGTGGTTAATTTTGGAGCACTCGCTTGGTCCATAGCGAGTACTCCATACATGCAAGCATGGAGTACTCGCGATTTTTGCAGGGACGTAAAAAAGTAAAATAATATATCCACAACACCAACGCGCAGTGGTACATCGCTGCAAAAATCGTTGGATCATGAGGTTCACTGGAGTACTTACCATTGTACTCCACTGTAATGCAGCAATGGACCAACTCATATTTCTACACGAACATATTGTAAGCCGATCATTGCTCGTTTTTAACGATTGTAATCACTACACTATGTTTATTGGACTGTGGGTCCTCCATGGATTACTCTGATGTAACACGGAGCTGGAGTATATGGTCCCGTCCTAGGACATCGCAATGTTAATTGGACCATATTTTTGTATGAATTGTGGTTAATTTTGGAGCACTCGGTTGGTCCATAGCGAGTACTCCATACATGCATGCATGGAGTACTCGCGATTTTTGCAGGGATAGGCTCTGGCGCAACGAATCATATGACAAATAATAATGTTGTTTTACATAACGAAAGAAGTACAAATAACAAAGTAATTGTTGTTGCGAATAACAGCGAGCTTTCCGTAGAAAAAGTGGGAGATGTTGAAATGCGAATTTTTGGCGAAAAATTGCAACAAAGCGTAATTGTCAAAAATGTCGAACATGTGCCAGGCTTATGCGCAAATTTGCTGTCAGTAAGTCAAATCACGAAGACAGGAAAAACAGTAATTTCTGATGAAAGCAAATGTAAAATTCTTGATACAAATAATAAATTAATCGCCATTGACCCTTGTGAAGATGGACTTTACCGAATGGACTGTTAAATTGATTTGAAACAACCAAGTGCGTTAATAGTTAAAGAAAATTCAGGTTTGTGGCACCGTAGATTAGCGCATATTTGTGACAGCAGCATAATTAACGTGAAGAATTATTTCACAGGTGTAGTGTTGGACAAAGGTAGGTCCGATACATGTGAAGTTTGCGTGAAAGGTAAACAAACACGAAGACCAAATAAAGAAGCTGGTGCACGAACTGGAGGTTTGCTTGAATTGATACATTCCGACATTGTTGTACCATTCAAACGCAAATCATTTTCAGGCGCTCAATTTATGCTAACCTTTGTAGACGAGTATTCGCGCAAAGTACTTATCTATCCTCTCAAAAATAAGTCCGAAGCGTTCAACAAATTTGAAGAGTTCAAAACACCGGTAGAAAATCAGTGCTCGAAGAAAATAAAATCGTTGCGTATAGATAACGGTAGAGAGTGCGTAAATAAAATATTTAACGATTTCTTGGTAAGACATGGTATTTTACATCAAAATACTTTTCCTTATGCGCCCGAGCAGAACGACGTTGCTGAACGCATGAACCGCACGATTGTAGAGCGTATTCGGTGTATGCTTATTGATAGCAGCCTCAATGAAAGTTTCTGGGCAGAAGCTGTTGTAACAGCTGCTTATATCGTAAATAGAGTACCATGTAGGGGTAATAGCCGAACTTCTGAAGAAATTTGGTCTGGTAGAAAACCTGATTTGAGTCGTTTACGCGTTTTCGGTTGCACAGCAGTGGTGCATATAAGTAAAGAAAGACAACATAAGTTAGACCCAAAATCTCTTGAATATATTATGTTAGGCTATACCCTGCAAAAATCGTTGGATCATGTGGTCCACTGGAGTACTTACCGTTATACTCCACTGTAATGCAACAATTGACCAACTCATGTTTCTACACGAACATATTGTAAGCCGATCATTGCTCGTTTTTAACGATTGTAATCACTACACTATGTTTATTGGACTGTGCGTACTCCATGGATTACTCTGATGTAATGCGGAGCTGGAGTATATGGTCCAGTCCTAGGACATCGCAATGTTAATTGGACCATATTTTTTGTATGAATTGTGGTTAATTTTGGAGCACTCGGTTGGTTATGGACCATACATGCGTGCATGGAGTATTCGCGATTTTTGCAGGAATAATGCTGAAAGCAAAGCATATCGGTTATACAACCCTAAGAAGCGAGAAATCATAATAAGCAGAGATGTAGTGTTTCTTGAAAATTAACGTAACTTATAGAATCAGAGTCCGGTAGATCCTTATTATCCGATGTGAGTAGAACCAGAGAGTGCAAATTCTGGGGGCGATGCTAGTGGTGAAGAACTTGCACATGTAATTGAAAATAGCAACGCAGATTGTCAGAATGAGTGTTTTAAGCTGCATAAATGAAAAACGTAATGAAACCGATTGTGCGGTGAACACAATTGAAAGTTAGGAGGGTACAAAATCAGAAGATGACTCTGGCGGTACAAGCTGTGTGGAAGAAACAGCCGAAAGTGCTGAAGTTCGCAGATCTGAAAGGCTCTTGAAAAAACCCCTCAGTCGTATAACCTTTGTGCTATGAAACTGATCTCTAATGACCCTGAAACGTTTGAGGAAGCCATAGCTGCTTCCGATGATTGGAAAACGGCTATGCAAAGTGAAATTTAGTCACTAATGGCGAACGATACTTGGGAGCTTGTTGAATTACCTCCAGGAAGAAAAGTAATAGCTTCTAAGTGGGTCTTCAAGACAAAGCGGAATGAAAACGGTGCTGCAATTCATAGAAAAGCTAGACTTGTAGCTAAAGGGTACAGCCAACGTGAGGGCATAGATTACGCCGAAACTTTTGCTCCGGTTGTACGGTATGAATCTTTAAGGTTTCTTAAGCATTGGCTGTTAAGTACAATATGGTAATCCATCAAATGGATGCCGTGTCGGCATACCTCAACGGCACACTGAAAGAAGTGGTGTTTATGACCCAACCACAAGGGTTTAGAGATGGGCCACGCAAGGTTTGCAAGTTGCGTAAAGCTATTTATGGACTAAAGCAGTCTGGGCGAGTGTGGAATCAAACACCAAATAACGAGCTGCTCCAAATAGGCCTTAATAGAAGCGAAGTTGACCAATGCGTTTACTATAAAATCACCGATAGTTATATGACATACATGGCAATTTACGTGGATGATGTTTTGATATTTTCAAATGATGTGCAGCAGATCGATTCCCTGAAAGAAAGCCTCGCTAAGAAATTTGCAATGAAAGGCATGGGTGAAGCTTCTTCGGTTTTAGATATCCGAATCACGCGCTCATCACATTCCATTAAGATTTACCAATCGCAGTTCATAAGTGACGTGCTGCATCGCTTCGGTATGGCTGAATGTAACCCGGTAACAACACCATTCGACTATAACCAAAATCTTTCCATCGCAATGTGCCCGAAGGAAGAGAGCGAAAAACATATGATGGCTAAAACACCATACATGCAGGTCATCGGTTGTTTGTTGTTTGCGGCACAGGTAACGAGACCAGACATATGCTACAGTGTGAACGTGTTGAGTAGGTATAGTGCAAATCTCGGCAAGCCATACTGGGAGGCTCTTAAGCGATTGATGAGGTATTTAAAAGGTACCATCGATCTAGGGTTAGAGTACACGAATCAGCCGGAAGGTCACACCACTGGTTATTGTGATGCTGATTGGGCTGGAGATATAGATGGTAGGCGTTCAACTAATGGGTACATTTTAACATTCCAATCTGGGGCTATAGCTTGGGCAACGAAAAGACAAAAGACAATAGCACTTTCATCAACGGAGGCGGAGTTTATGTCTGTAGTTGCTGCAATCCAAGAATCAATTTGGCTGAGGCGACTGGAAAGCGAGCTCGTACCACATGATGTTTATTGCTTGCCTTTATATTGTGACAATAAAAGTGCCATCTTGGTGGCGCAAAATAACTCATATTCGCCACGTACTTAACATATTGATATTAAGGCAAAATTTATCCGTCAACAGATAGAAAATAAAGCTTTAAAATTAAAATATATACCCACTAATGAAATGTTGGCAGACATCCTAACTAAAGGCATAACTGCACAAAAATTGAAATATTTGACAGATAAATTCGGCCTGAAATAATATTGCTAAATGAATTGAATAATTAAATACATATTTATGTAAATGAAAAGCATGAGCAACTTCAAGTTTAGCAATAACTAATTCAGGGGAGGTGTTGAATAACTGAATTATCTATTTAGCCCTGTGTTTCTCATGCTCTTTATACCCTGCATTTGTACAATATGCAATGTATGTTATACATCCGTTCTTTTTACTTATAATAAACTTACTTAACCAACAACAGCACCGATGCCTGCCGACCACCCAGATAATTTGCGGTCCACCTTTAAGACATGTGGGAAGGGTTGACCCTTCCAGGGCTTGCAGTAATGTGCCATGGTTGCATGGTTCCGTTCTTCTCTTCAATTTATGTTGTTGTCTCGTCCCCGTAAGGATGAAAGACATCATCGTCCACATTAATACCTTCCGACTCCATAGCGTCTCGTAGCCGTGCTTGAAGTTCGATCTTATTGCCAGTTGTATTCAATCCACGGGCTTCCAACTCCTTTTTAAGTTGCTGTATCCTTAATTCACTTAACTTTGCCATGTCCAAGTTGTATTTGAAGTCTTCGGAATTTATTCAACAATTCCTCTTCTGACACCAATTGTAAGGAATTTACTGTAATTCCGCTTATTTGCAACCTTCTACTAACGTTCGAATCACAAAACTGTTGAATAAATACCTCCACTATTCAATAATGCAAAATGACCTTTGACTGATTCGTCGTGCCTCAACTGTTGCTGCTTTTATACTGTCTGGTTTCCTCGTTGCATATTTCTAGGCTTTTCTATATCTAGAATTTACTAGTTAGTTATCAGCTATAAAATTACCAGCTATAACTGTGTTTATAGCTTCTCATATGCGCGTGTATATGTCAGTGATACTTGCACAAACTATTGTCTTCTCTTGTGAGCATCTCAGATAAGATATATGCATGTGTTTGTGCGTTTTCTCTCCACTGCGTGTACGTACATACATATGTATAGATATAATGATTGATTCGTTTATGTAGATACAAGTGACTGCTTGCTTTATTGTTGTTGTGGCTTTATTTACTTTTTTAGTTTTTATGGGAGGTGCCACACTCCTTCCTCCAATATAATTCAAGTTTTCGTAAAATTATCGGCATTAACAATTTTGGTATCTATGCAAAGTTTCAGTGATGTCACTTAAGCGGTTCAGAAATATGTGATATGAGAGGCAAAGTTCTTGTATGGAAGGTACTACACCCTCTTTTCCAATTCTTCCCACTTTTCTCCACTGCCATAATATCCGCATTGCTCATCCGCCTGCCAAGTATCATTGGCCTGGTATTAATACCCTTGGAGATACTTAATTTTTTATGCTGGTACATATATCGCATGTCACGCTCCTTCCGCATTGGGCTGGCAAGGACTACAGACCATTCTCTCTTGCCTCAGAGAGGAGGCCTATGGTCATTAGTGGGACATATACACCGTGTATTGGAGTACGCTGAAAATCTCGAAGTTTATTAAAATTAATCTGAGTACAACGTGTCGATATTTATTGATAGAGTCGCATCAAAAAAATTTGCCAAGCGTCCGCACGCTTTTACGCCATTATGAAATTCCTGTGTAAAAACACCCCCTGATTCCGAAAATCAAGGTTATTTTTAATTCTATGGTAACGTTTTTGAGATATGTATTTACGAATAACAGTTTCTTCAAAAAACAAAAGAAATTGGGCCCACTTAATCACATATATCTAAAAAACGAATTGAGCAATTCCAAAGCTTTTAAAAGGGTAATAAAATTTGCTATAAACTGTGCATACAACACTTTTTGCTAGGCCCTGCAGATTCAAAGATAACGAACAATCATTACGGATGATTTAAATTTTTTTTTGTAAAAATATAAAAAAAATTGTACTTTGCGAGGAAGGATCTCGAAAACTTTTTATTTTTTTGCAGGTTTTTTTTCTTTATATATATATATATATTATATAAGCTTTCATTCAACCGATGGACTAATACGAAAGTTATAAGCATTCAAATAAATATATCCATATAGTAAAACTTAAGTACCCTACAAATAATAGCATATGTACATATGATTCTGTATTTTTTCTATGATCTTATTTTATAATTGAAAAAGCTATGTGCCTTGTTTTGACGCTTATTTAGATTAGGATCGGTTTCTCTTATGAGAAACCAACAGTAGTCACCATCATAGCGAATGGAATCATTGATACCGACTTTCAATCATTTTCATTTGTTGGTGAAACCTTTCGCCATGCTCGTCACTTTCGTAGCCAAGATTTTGCGGAAAAAATTTAAATGAGAGTGTGGAAAATGAATTTTTAAAGACATATTTACTCCGGAAAGAAAATAAAAAAGTAAATTAGATAAACACATAAGTGACACATTAGTATAAAATTGTCTTATACTGGATTTATCTTTCAATTCAGAACAAATTTTTTGTTTACATTTTTCTCGTTCTTGTTTGTTCGGAACTGGACGATGAATTCAGATTTAGGGCTATATATTCTCATGTAAATTTAAACATTTTTATAGGTTTTAAAGTTAACTGAGAAAACGGTCTTAAATATATTTTTTTATTTACCCATTTCCGCATAGTTTTTGATTAAGTCGTTCACTATCACTTTTGTGTTTGCCTAAAAAATAAGTAACGACCTTTTCAAAAGAATCCCACGCTGCTGCCTCCACTGGCGACAATAGTTCTTTGAAATGGTTATTGGTCATCATTTTCCTTATTTGTGGTCCCACAAAAATCCCTTCATTTATTTTTGCTTCTGAAACCTCTGGAAAGATTGTCTTCAAATGATGAAAAGATTCGCCTTCTTTGTCCAAAGCCTTTATAAAGTTTTTGATAAGGCCGAGCTTGATATGGAGCGGAGGTAGAATTATTTGTTCCTTCTTTATAAGTGGGGAGTATTTTATGTTATCCTCCCCAACTTGAAAATCGATTCGTTCTGGCCAATCCTTTATGATGTAGTGGTCTAGACGAGCTGGGCTATCTCATTTGCATAGAAAGCAACAGAATTTTGTGTATCCACTTTGAAGACCACATAGCATTCCAACGACTTTAAGATCGGCACATATTTTCCCATAATCTTGTTCGTATTTGATTAATTTGAGCAATTTTTGCATTATTTCATACGTTCCCTTCGTAATTACTGCATGCGCGATCGGGATAGATGGCTTTTGGTTGCCAATATACAATAATACGGGCTTTAAACTTAATTTATTGCCGTCTATGAACAATTGCCACTCTTTTGAATCTTATGGTTCACCAAACAGTTTGAATAGACCAGCAATGTCTTTGCAGTAACAAACACTGTCCTCCTTCGTATAGTACTTGGAAAAATCTTCGTGACGAATTCTATAATATGTTACCTTAACATCGGATGAAACAAATTTAAATTGTTGCATACCAGAGGAGTATAGTTCGGCATTTTCCTTTGACGATTCCAAATCCCTTATCCAATCATTGAGTTGTGCTTGTGACAAAGAGTAATCAGATACTGCTGTTGACAATGAAACTAGAGCCGGAACTAAAGTTAAATTTGATTCTGGCAATGGAGCTTCCGTTGAATTTAGTTCTGGTAATGACACTGTAGATACGTTCGCATCGGTTACTTTTCTTGACTTTGCAACCCCAAGTGCTTTTGTAGTACAAATATAGCAGTCCGTTGAATGGCAAGTTGGTTCCCTCCACTTCATTGGTATAATAAATTTCATATGTCGCCTATATAGATAGTTTCAGAAATTAGTCAGCTATGCATTAAAAGGGAGCAAATTCCTAATTTTTACAACGCACCTTTTTGTTCCGTTTTCCGAAAAAATCAATCCGACTCGACATGTGGTGCGCACAGTATTCGGCATCCGTGGTTTTAGGCTCAATTCCAAAATACTTATAGTAGGTAACCTTCAAAGGATTTGAAAACACACCTCGCATCCTTTTAACAATAAATTGACCGCAGATTAAACAGAACATATCTGGATCATTTGTACACCTAAACTCTCGCGCCCTTTTATTCATATTATATTTTTAAGTAAATGACGGGTTATAAACTTCAATTATAAACTGAACAGTATCCGGCGGGCCTTGCAGATATTATGAAGGAACAAGGCGCATGTACTATTATTTATACTTAGATCAAGTAAAAATTCAAGCCTACCCAGACAAAACGGTTCCCTAGTTCTACAAAGAAAACACTACCTGCCTTAAAAATATGCTTTTGCTTGAAATGTACCTGGGTTTGACAAAACTACATTAACAGTTTTTTGTATCTAATAACCTTTCGAAAATCTACCTGCTAACTAACTGATATACGAATACTAACACATATGTACCAGTAGGGTACTTAAGTATTAAATGGATATATTTACTTCAATGCTTATATAAAATAAATAAATGTAAGGCGCCATAACCTCCGAAGATGTCTAAGGCCGAACTTCTCTTCCAATTTGCGTCGTGCTCCTCTTGATTTTTCCTATTACAAATTGGCCGGACGGGACCTTCTTGTTTTAGGCCGACTCCGAACGGCATCTGCAAGGCAGATGAGTTTTCACTGAGAGCTTGTCGTGGCAGAAATACACTCGGAGCTCTTGCCAAACACTGCCAAGGGGCTACCCCGCTTAGAAAAATTTTCTTCTAATTGAGAAACCTTATTTCTAAAATTTTGATGTTGTTCCCGGGGTGTGAAACCAGAGCATACGGTGTGGTAGGCGGAGCACGCTACCATCACACCACGGTGGCCGAATGCTTATAACTTTTGTATTAGTCCATAGATTTTGTTGAATGAAAGTATATTGTTTTTTTTTTTGTAACAAAACAGAGCTTAGAGAGAAAAAAAATCTGCAAAAAAATAAAAATGTTCGAGATCCTTCCTCGCAACATAATTATACTCAGTTGAGCAGAGCTCACAGAGTATATTAAGTTTGATTGGATAACGGTTGGTTGTACATATATAAAGGAATCGAGATAGATTCCATATATCAAAATAATCAGGATCGAAATAAAATTTGATTGAGCCATGTCCGTCCGTTCGTCCGTCCGTCCGCCCGTTAACACGATAACTTGAGTAAATTTTGAGGTATCTTGATGAAATTTGGTATGTAGGTTTCTGAGCACTCATCTCAGATCGCTATTTAAAATGAACGATATTGGACTATAACCACGCCCACTTTTTCGATATCGAAAATTTCGAAAAACCGAAAAAGTGCGATAATTCATTACAAAAGACAGCTAAAGCGACGAAACTTGGTAGATGAGTTTAACTTATGATGCAGAATAGAATATTAGTAAAAATTTGGACAATGGGCGTGGCACCGCCCACTTTTAAAAGAAGGTAATTTAAAAGTTTTGCAAGCTGTAATTTGGCAGTCGTTGAACATATCATGATGAAATTTGGCAGGAACGTTACTCCTATTACTATATGTACGCTTAATAAAAATTAGCAAAATCGGAGAAGGACCACGCCCACTTTTAAAAAAAAATTTTCTTTAAAGTAAAATTTTAACAAAAAATGTAATATCTTTACAGTATATAAGTAAATTATGTCAACATTGAACTCCAGTAATGATATGGAGCAACAAAATACAAAAATAAAAGAAAATTTGAAAATGGGCGTGACTCCGCCCTTTTTCATTTAATTTGTCTAGGATACTTTTAACGCCATAAGTCGAACAAAAATTAACCAATCATTTTGAAATTTGGTAGGGGCATAGATTTTATGACGCTAACTGTTTTCTGTGAAAATGGGCGAAATCGGTTGATGCCACGCCCATTTTTTATACACAGTCGTCCGTCTGTCCTTCCGCATGGCCGTTAACACGATAACTTGAGCAAAAATCGACATATCTTTAATGAACTTAGTTCACGTGCTTACTTGAACTCACTTTATCTTGGTATGCAAAATGAACGAAATCCGACTATGACCACGCCCACTTTTTCGATATCGAAAATTACGAAAAATGAAAAAAATGACATAATTCTATACCAAATACGAAAAAAGGGATGAAACATGGTAAGTTAATTGGATTGTTTTCTTGACGCGAAATATAACTTTAGAAAAAAACTTTATAAAATGGTTGTGACACCTACCATATTAAGTAGAAGAAAATGAAAAAGTTCTGCAGGGCGAAATCAAAAACCCTTAAAATCTTGGCAGGTATTACATATATAAATAAATTATCGGTATCCAACAGATGATGTTCTGAGTCACCCTGGTCCACATTTTGGTCGATATCTGGAAAACGCCTTCACACCATTCCCTTTTAAAACTCTCATTAATACCTTTAATTTGATACCCATATCGTACAAACTCATCCTAGAGTCACCCCTGGTCCACCTTTATGGCGATATCTCGAAAAGGCGTCCACCTATAGAACTAAGCCCCAACGCCCTTTTAAAATACTCATTAACACCTTTCATTTAATACCCATATCGTACAAACATATTCTAAAGTCACCCCTGGTCCACCTTTATGGCGATATCTCGAAAAGGCGAACACATATAGAACGAAGGCCCACTCCCTTTTAAAAATACTCATTAACACCTTTGATTTGATACCCATATCGTACAAACAAAGTCTAGAGTCACCCCTGGTCCACCTTTACTGCAATACCTCGAAAAGGCGCCCACCTATAGAACTAAGGCCCACTCCCTTTTAAAATACTCATTAACACCTTTCGTTTGATGCCCATATTGTACAAACAAATTCTAGGGTCACTCCTGGTCCACCTTTATGGCGATATCTCGAAACGGCGTCCACCTATGGAACTAAGGCTTACCGCCATTTAAAATACTCATTAACACCTTTCTTTTGATACCCATAATGTACAAACAAATTCTAGGGTCACCCCTGGTCCACCTTTATGGCGATATCTCGAAACGGCGTCCACCTATACAACAACCACCACTCCCTTTTAAAACCCCCATTAATACCTTTAATTTGATACCCATATCGTACAAACACATTCTAGAGTCACCCCTGGTCCACCTTTATGGCGATATTTCGAAACGGCGTCCACCTATAGAACTAAGGCCCGCTCCCTTTTAAAATACTCATTATCACCTTTCGTTTGATGCCCATATTGTACAAACAAATTCTAGGGTCATTCCTGGTCCACCTTTATGGCGATATCTCGAAACGGCGTCCACCTATGGAACTAAGGATTACTCCCATTTAAAATACTCATTAACACCTTTCTTTTGATACCCATATTGTGCAAACAAATTCTAGGGTCACCCTTGGTCCACCTTTATGGCGATATCTCGAAACGGCGTCCACCTATGGAACTAAGGATTACTCCCTTTTAAAATACTCATTAACACCTTTCATTTGATACCCATATCGTACAAACGCATTCTAGAGTCACCCCTGGTCCACCTTTATGGCGATATCTCGAAGAGGCGACCACCTATACAACAACCACTACTCCCTTTTAAAACCCCCATTAATACCTTTAATTTGATACCCATATCGTACAAACACATTCTAGAGTCACCCCTGGTCCACCTTTATGGCGATATTTCGAAACGGCTTCCACCTATAGAACTAAGGCCCACTCCCTTTTAAAATACTCATTAACACCATTCGTTTGATGCCCATATTGTACAAACAAATTCTAGGGTCACCCCTGGTCCACCTTTGTGGCGATATCTCGAAACGGCGTCCACCTATGGAACTAAGGATTACCCCCTTTTAAAATACTCATTAAAACCTTTCATTTGATACCCATATCGTACAAACGCATTCTAGAGTCAACCCTGATCCACCTTTATGGCTATATCCCTAAATGGCGTGCACCTATAGAACTATGGCCCACTCCCTCATAAAATACTCTTTAATGCCTTTCATTTGATACACATTCCAGGGTTTCCCTCGGTTCATTTTCCTACATGGTTATTTTCCCTTACGTTGTCACCATAGCTCTCAACTGAGTATGTAATGTTCGGTTACACCCGAACTTAACCTTCCTTACTTGTTTTTTTATAGTTTTACAAAAAAATTTAAAAAATCCGTAATGATTGTTTCGTTATCTTTTAATCTACAGAGCCTAGCAAAAAGTGTTGTATGCACAGTTTATAGCAAATTGTATTACCTTTTAAAAGCTTCAAACCGTTTTGGAATTGCTCAATTCGTTCTTGAGATATATATATATATATTAAGTGGACCCATTTTTTTTTTTTTTTTTTTTTTTTTGAAAAAACGCTAATTTGTAAATATCTCAAAAACGTTACCATAGAATTAAAAATAACCTTGATTTTCGGAATCAGGGGGTTTTTACATAAAAATTTCATAATGGCGTCTCTGGTGCAGAAAAAACAAGTAGGGAAGGCTAAGTTCGGGTGCAACCGAACATTACATACTCAGTTGAGAGCTATGGAGACAAAATAAGGAAAATCACCATGTAGGAAAATGAACCTAGGGAACCCTGGAATGTGGTTGTATGACATGTGTATCAAATGGAAGGTATTAAGGAGTATTTTAAGAGAGAGTAGGCCATAGTTCTATGGATGGACGCCATTTAGGGATATCGCCATAAAGGTGGACCAGGGCTGACTCTAGAATTTGTTTGTACGATATGGGTATCAAACGAAAAGTGTTACTGAGCATTTTAAGAGGGAGTGGGCAATAGGTCTATAGGTGGACGCCTTTTCGAAATGTCGCCATTAGGGTGGGCCATGGGTGACTCTAGAATGTGTTTGTATGATATGGGTATCAAATGAAAGATGGTAATGAGTATTTTAAAAGGGAGTAATCCTTAGTTCTATAGGTGGACGCCTTTTCGAGATATCGCCATAAAGGTGGACCAAGGGTGACTCTAGAATGTTTGTACGATATGGGTATCAAACGAAAGGTGTTACTGAGCATTTTAAGAGGGAGTGGGCATTAGGTCTATAGGTGAACGCCTTTTCGAGATATCGCCATAAAGGTGGACCAAGGGTGACTCTAGAATGTTTTTACGATATGGGTATCAAACGAAAGGTGTTACTGAGCATTTTAAGAGGGAGTGGGCATTAGTTCTATATGTGGACGCCTTTTCGAGATATCGCCATAAAGGTGGACCAAGGGTGACTCTAGAATGTTTGTACGATATGGGTATCAAATGAAAGGTGGTAATGAGTATTTTAAGAGTGAGTGGGCATTAGGTCTATAGGTGGACGCCTTTTCGAGATATCGCCATTAGGGTGGGCCAGGGGTGACTCTAGAATGTGTTTGTACGATATGGGTATCAAATGAAAGGTGGTAATGAGTATTTTAAAAGGGAGTAATCCTTAGTTCTATATGTGGACGCCTTTTCGAGATATCGCCATAAAGGTGGACCAAGGGTGACTCTAGAATGTTTGCACGATATGGGTATCAAACGAAAGGTGTTACTGAGCGTTTTAAGAGGGAGTGGGCATTAGGTCTATAGGTGGACGCCTTTTAGAGATATCGCCATTAGGGTGGGCCAGGGTGACTCTAGAATGTGTTTGTACGATATGGGTATTAAATGAAAGGTGGTAATGAGTATTTTAAAAGGGAGTAATCCTTAGTTCTATAGGTGGACGCCTTTTCGAGATATCGCCATAAAGGTGGACCAAGGGTGACTAGAATGTTTGTACGATATGGGTATCAAACGAAAGGTGTTACTGAGCATTTTAAGAGGGAGTGGGCATTAGGTCTATAGGTGGACGCCTTTTCGAGATATCGCCATTAGGGTGGGCCAGGGGTGACTCTAGAATGTTTGTACGATATGGGTATCAAACGAAATGTGTTACTGAGCATTTTAAGAGGGAGTGGGCATTAGGTCTATAGGTGGAGGCCTTTTCGAGACATCGCCAATAGGGTGGGCCAGGGGTGACTCTAGAATGTTTGTACGATATGGGTATCAAACGAAAGGTGTTACTGAGCATTTTAAGAGGGAGTGGACATTAGGTCTATAGGTGGACGCCTTTTCGAGATATCGCCATTAGGGTGGGCCAGAGGTGACTCTAGAATGTTTGTACGATATGGGTATCAAACGAAAGGTGTTACTGAGCATTTTAAGAGGGAGTGGGCATTAGGTCTATAGGTGAACGCCTTTTCGAGATATCGCCATTAGGGTGGGCCAGGGGTGACTCTAGAATGTGTTTGTACGATATGGATATCAAATTAAAGGTATTAATGAGGGTTTTAAAAGCGAGTGGCCCTTAGATGTATATGTGAAGGTGTTCTCGCGACATCGACCAAAATGTGGACCAGGTGATCTAGAAAATCATCTGTCGGGTTCTGCTAATTTATTTATATATACAATACCACTAACAGTATTCCTGCCAAGATTTCAAGGGCTGTTCATTTCGCTTTGTAGAACTTTTTCATTTTCTTCTACTTAATATGGTAGGTGTCACACCCATTTTACAAAGTTTTTTCCAAAGTTATATTTTGCGTCAATAAACCAATCCAGTTACCATGTTTCATCCCTTTTTTCGTATTTGGTATAGAATTATGGCATTTTTTTTCATTTTTCGTAATTTTCGATATCGATAAAGTGGGCGTGGTTATGGTCGGATTTCGGCCATTTTTTATACCAAGATAAAGTGAGTTCAGATAAGTAGGTGGGCTAAGTTTAGTAAAGATATATCGTTGTTTGCTCAAGTTATTGTGTTAACGGCCGAGCGGAAGGACAGACGGTGGACTGTGTATAAAAACTGGGCGTGGATTCAACCGATTTCGCCCATTTTCACAGAAAATATTTACCGTCATAGAGTCGATGCCCCTACCATATTTCACAAGGATTGGTAAATTTTTGTTCGACTTATGGCATTAAAAGTATACTAAACAAATTAAATGAAAAAAGGCGGAACCACGCCCATTTTGAAATTTTCCTTTATTTTTGCATTTTGTTGCACCATATCATTAATGGAGTTGAATGTTGACATAATTTACTTATATACTGTAAAGATATTAAATTTTTTGTTAAAATTTGAATTAAAAAAAAAAATTTTTTTAAAAAGTGGGCGCGTTCTTCATCAAATTTTGCTAATTTTTATTTAGCACATATATAGTAATAGTAGTAGCGTTCCTGCCAAATTTCATCATGATATCTTCAACGACTGCCAAATTACAGCTTGCAAAACTTTTAAATTACCTTCTTGTAAAAGTGGGCGGTGCCACGCCCATTGTCCAAAATCTTACTAATTTTCTATTCTGTGTCATAACGTCAACCCATCTGCCAAGTTTCATCGCTTTAACCGCCTTTGGCAATGAATTATCGCATTTTTTCTGTTTTTCGAAATTTTCGATATCGAAAAAGTGGGCGTGGTTATAGTCCGATATCGTTCATTTTAAATAGCGATCTGAGATGAGTGCCCAGGAATCTACATACCAAATTTCATCAAGATACCTCAAAATTTACTCAAGTTATCGTGTTAACGGACGGACGGACGGACGGACGGACGGACATGGCTCAATCTAATTTTTTTTCGATCCTGATTATTTTGATATATGGAAGTCTATATCTATCTCGATTCCTTTATATATGTACAACCAACCGTTATCCAATCAAACTTAATATACTCTGTGAGCTCTGCTCAACTGAGTATAAAAATGGAATTTGTGATGCAGTGTTATATAATACGAAATAATTCTCAGAGATACTCACGTTTATTATCGCTCACTGAGGTGAGAGCCTGCTCTTTTATTATACGAATTTTAGTTCAAAAGAGAATAAAGCATTGTTGCGCCACATTGCGCTACACACACTTTGCCTTAATCTTAAAAATTTAAAAATTATTTGAAAATGTGAGATAGCAGTTATCATGACTTTCTTATTTAACGTTAGTTAGTAAAGTTATATTTTTCGTGATTTTGGACGAATCACAACACCTAACACAGCACCTTGTATAAAAGTCTGCGTATATCGACTTAAAATAATAATACGAAATTGACGTGAATATAATTCTAGTCGATCAGTAAACACGAATTGCGAAAATTTGCTGTGAGTTGGTATTTTTCCTCCATTAATTTGGTGGCCACTTACGAATGTCCTTATGTCTTATTGTAACTTACATCACAATTTGTAACAAAAAGTAATATTATAAAACATCGGGGATATGAGGGCAAATGACATTCTTATACATTTCATAGAAGAGTCATAACATTTCTTTAAATGTATGTATGTACTTGTTTCTTTCTTTTGTATCCCATAAATCAAGACGTAGGTACTACTTGAGCATGAATTTCAACTCATTACATTCAGTTAGACGACACAATAAATAAGCACTTTAGCTTCCCACTTACTTCAAAATCATATTTTCCTACATTCATACTAGGGATATGCGATCGGAATGTAAAATTAAATCCCGATACCGGAAATTTCAACCATTCACCTTTATGTCCAGAGCCTGACAGTCAAAAAGGTTTAATTTATATGTCCCGCATAAACCCAAGTCAAGTTTACTTTACTGGCTCGCAATGTCCCGAACCGATTTCAAATTCATACATATATGTATGTATTGAATACACATCTCTGAATTTGAAGTAAATACTTAGTAAATTCACTCACTGAAACATATTCATTAAAATATATACATACATAAAAACATGAATGTATGTATGCAAAAATTATTACAAATCCACGTGTCTCTCTGTTTATGTACGTATATCCTATCAATTGTTTGTACATTTACTTAGAAATTTTGACATTCATTTCCGTTCTCGAAGACTGAAAGCAGTCGACCAACTCTTGCAACAAATTCAGTCCAACCCGTATTCAGCACAAACCGTGCTCATCAGACTCTTGTAGATAATTTACTCCAACGCTTACTTGACGAAATTGTATGAGCTTTAAATGTTTGTATATTAGACCCATTCAGAAAAAAATTGTATCCAAACAGACTTGAAGTATGGTTTGGGTGAAAAAACAAAATGTTAAAATATGAGCTCCTAATATTAAGTCATTGGGCAAATCATGTATCAATTTTGCAAAGGACGAAACTAGTTTACTTCTACTAAGCTTTCCAACCAGAATAATTCCAAACACATTTTTTACAGAGAACTTGCATACGTTTAAAAATTATTCTTATTTTATATTTTTAATTTTTCCTTCCTATTACTGTCCTACCAATCCATATATCTTTTTTTGCCGCTCCCGCTTTTGACAAACTCCCACTCCCAATCCATCTTACAGTCGCACTCCTTCTATATAGGCCACCGCAACACCCTCATATATTGAATGTTTACTCCTATTACTGACCTTCTTCCTATATATCTATCTCTTGGTCACATTCCCGCTTCTGCTACCAACTCCCGCTCCATGTTCTTCTACATATCCTACCCTAACACCCTCAATAACTGACGCCAATTGGGCACACGAAAGAAGATGAAGCTACACCCCGTTTTTCATTGGATTTTTCTAAAGAAAAGTTCTCCGGAAGCTATATGGTCTTGTTCGCAATGCCAACGGAGACGTATCGCACAAGGTATAAAGATAAGCTCTTTGAGCTTTACGCAGATATGAGCATTAGACTGGGTTGATTTATTAACCGATATCGCGCCATCGATTTTTCGATAGGATTTGGGCTCAGGAAAAAAAGTTCCACTACGCATACCCAAAAAAATAATTTTCCAGCCTGCTCATCGATTTTTTTTTTCGATATTTTATGCATATTTTTCATTTTCAAGGCTCCAAATCATTTTTTATGTACTTTTTTTCGTGTCAATTGGCAAATGCAAAATTGGTAAATGCAGTTTTTGAAAAAAAAATTCTTTTATGGAGATTTAGAAGAATTTTGATCGAAAAGTCGACTTTTTTTTCGCAGGCTCGAAAATTATTTTTTTGGGTATGCGTAGTGGAACTTTTTTTCCTGTGCCCAAATCCTATCGAAAAATGGCGCGATATCGGTTAACTTTCGTCCATACAAATCGACCCAACCCAATGAGCATAGTGCAACGAATAAAAGCCTAAAGGCTCAACTGTCTAAGTCATGTTGTGCACCACAATTTAAAAGAAAAGTTAGAACTAAATCTCCTCGAAAGTTTTTTGCGACAGATTTTGTTATTATTAGATTGAGTATAATATACATATTTGTTATATTACTGTCAGAAGTTATTCTGTGCGAGACATGTACACTTCTTCAATATAAAAATTCCATAAAGCGAGAACCCTATTTTCGCAGACCTGTTCATGTTTTACCTCGATACCACGGTGCATACGTGAAAGTGCCACACTTATCAATTTTTCTCATGACATAGTCGTTCTGAGTCATGTTCTCAATTAGCGATGTATGAAAAAATAAGTTCAAAACTCACTTTTTTCTCGAATGCAAAGTTCAGATACTTATCTCTTTTCAGCATGTGCTGGTGCTGACGATGATGTTGTCATTATTTTGAAGATCATAGAAGAAATTTCAAGTATGCATACTGCTTAGCTGGGCATAAAAATGAAAATTTTCTTTTAATTTTGAACGGTAAAAGTTTTTAAAAATTGCACTCTTGTCCTTGCTTTTGTAATTGCTTTATGTTGTTGTCACTCATCAGCTGATTATGTTTTGGATTATCTGCCCTGGTTAGGCTGAACTGGCCGGGCTATGAGGGCGTCACATAGACTGAGTCCGTAGTGTTACCAGAAGTTTGTTTAACGACCAAACCGAAAAACCCTATCAAAAACCAGGACCTATATTATAAAATAACTCGGTCCTCTTGGAAAATACTAGAAGCTTTCTAGGACCTATGCCACTTGCTGCTTCTGGATCTGACATCTGAAGCGCAGGGCACGAGCAAAAATTGCCTCGATCTCTTCCTCCTCCAAGCCGCACTGTCTACATCTTCTATCACTGACCAAGCCTAATTTAAACGCATGTGACGCCAGAAGGCACTGTTCAGTCAGAATACTCGTCATCTCTTTTTAATGATAGGAGCAACTTTGTTAGTCTAAGGTTGTAAGACCTACACATAATCTTCGATACTATACAATTCCGCGCTTGGCCCCATCCCTTTCCCACTTTGCCGATCATGTGTACATCTCGCCTTCTCTTAATCTCGCTTAATCTAATTGGAACGTCTACGGAGAAATCTTCAAGGGATGCGCGCCTGGGGATTGGCGCATTTTTATAGTGTTGACATCATGACACCAACGCCAAGGCCGGAATCAACTCTGTGAGCGCATTGACACCAATCGGATTTTTTGACGCTGCTCGGTAGTGAGTCAGTGCTGTTGCTTGCGCTATTGAATCGAATGAAATTGATGTGTAGGGTTCGAGTTTGGTGTTATTGGCGCTACTGGCTACTACTGACTATAGTGCTGGTAATCCAGCTTATGCACCAGAGAAAGCTGTTGTCCAGCTAAAACGCAATTTGTGCTAGTCTGGTGCTACTGGCGCCATATTGCGCCACGGATTCACGAAATAGTGTGTCAGAGCCATTAAATCCCCCCTTTATCACACAAAAACTCAACACCGAACAGAACAACAAAATCCGGGTTTCTCAATATTTGCCAGAGACGGCGAAATAAATTTTACATAGATGTTACCTTTTCGTATATAAAAAAAGAATCAATAGTTGTACATCAATGAGATTTTTATGTGTCCCATAAAAAGCAAATGTCAAATTTCTGTTTCTGTCTTCTTTAACTTGCTTTTCTCATAGCTTATGTAGAGAGGAATAACTTTTAAATTTTTTTGAAACATTGATTTTTATCTATTCTACTGCATTAATACTAGTTCATATTTTTTTAAATTTATTATTAAGGAAACAATAATGTTTACGCAGGATATTAGAAGGAGCTGTGCATGCATTTAAAACTATCATGTAAATAAACAATGAAATTCGAATTATGGGGTTTTTTCGTAAAATCCGAATCTGATATCGAAAATTTGAGACTGAGAATATTTTCAAAAAGTACAGGCTTATATGTGCTGAAATAATACTGGTTGCTCACATTGGGACCTCTTTAAGTTAACAATAGAGAAGAAGAATATAAAATGCTATAGTTTTCCCGTCAATAATGTCAACTTTCGGTTGACTTTTTAATTTTGTGAAACGTCTAACGAATGTACATACATATGTATATGCATGTATAAATATTTGTGGATTTGTATTTGGATGTCCTTACATTTCATAATGTCATTGTTATTCAATAGAACTTAACATATATGTATTTGTGTCATCGTTGTTAATTTCTTTATTTATACTGTTTCCATTTTGAAAATCATTTCCTGTACCCTCATACTAACTCATCATATACAAGTTATGGTACCGGAGTGGTTACCGGTAACGTTACTGGTATATCCTTTTCACATATTCTATTGCTTTTGTATGCCCTTATCCTTTTGTCTCTTCTTCTCTTAGACTGTATATAGTCGTTTTAGTATTCCCATTATCATTTGTTAGCTTTGTTTTTCCTCCTTGTTAACGGTTAGTATGTTTTCCTGTAAGCTTTTCAGCAGTTGACTTTTTGGAAACACAGTATAATTTGTATATATGTAGATTTAAATACAGAAAATTGTGTATTCATGAATCATGATTATTTACTTGTTGTATTTGCTATCCTTCTTCGCTCGCTCATTCATTCTTCCTGTTTTCCTATGATGAAACTGTTCCTTGTCCCTGTCTTTTGTATATTATCTACATATTGTTGTGTTACTGTCGTTAATTAGGCGAAGGATTTTGTCGTATTTGTTTGTCATCTTACTGGTTAGGAAGGTAAATAAGCACGAACTTACATATCAGTACAGTAGAATGACGTTGGTTTATATTGGGTGCGCAAGATTAATTACATTATTAAGTGGGCTGATTGACTTAAGCTTTTAGTACATTTTTGATAGGAAGACAGCTTTTTACCTTCTTCTTCTTCTCCAATTGTTGCGATCTTCTTCAAATTGCCATCGATATTCGCCAATGTAGGTCCAAGGAAACTTACAGTTTCAACAGGGTTGGGTTACACAGGCATGGACGTTAGAAACGTCGGTTCTATATTGCAGGTTGAAAAGATGGCGGAGACATACCTACATCGTATGGGCTGATTCTTGATAGGTAAGATTTTATTAAAGTATCCAGATCGGGTAGCGCGTGTATAGCTGGGAAGTGTGCTTTCCTCAACTGCTAGTTTCAGGCATTGGACTCTGAGAAATGGACTTCGCCGACTTATCGTGGATGAGGCTGGGGGCTTGGTTATGCTCAACGGATGAGTTATTATGAGCCGGATGCACAGGTTTCTCGGTATTTGACAGAGACTGTTTGTTCAGCATTTCGTTTCTCTCCTATGTGGGGATTATTCCCGCCCAACATCACCTATAGAATGTTTTGGTGACATAAGAAGGCATTCCGTTGCAGTTCTAAGATCAGTTTTTTGACAGAATTCCTCCAATATGTTTCTTTTAAGCTTGGCGACTATATCAGGGACGTAAATCATACAAGCGGCTGGTCAATTGCTTTAAAGGTAGCTATGCGCGTTTCTTTTTCTTTGTCCCAACTGCTGCCAACAAGGACAAGACCTGTAGCCGTTATCTTGCCGCCATCTTCTCACTCCTTTAGGTGGCCAAGGGAGCTTTAATGTGCAAAAACTAAATAAAAGGGAAGATAGGTCACCAATCTGCGACACCCCTTGTTCAATCCTTTTGTTTTTGATGGTGCGTTCCTGAACTGGATCGACGCCTATCGACCACACATTTAGTTTGCGATAAAGATTGTGGAAGGCTAGACTTTTCCATGTCTTGCAGCAACGTGTTGTGACCGACTGTGTGACTTTTGATAATTCTAGCGCTACGAGTACTGTTCTATGCTGGGGCTGATTTGCGGAGAAATAGAAGAGAAGGACTGCTTCAAGTGTCTTGGCCACTGGCCTTAGGGGAGATCGGATGACATGAGTCTCTTACATTAGCTGGTTTCTTTCCAGATTTCATGGATGACGAAAGTGGACAGAGGCAGGTTGAAGACAAGGGCAGGGTAACTAAACCCCCCCCCCCCCTTTTCCAAGGTGTTTAAGCCTTCCAAGCCTACTACTTGAGATGGTTTCGCTTGTTTGATGGTTTCTGCAACCTCTTTGGCGGTGGTAGTAATAGCAAACGCACTGTGTGTATGTACGGGTCTGTTGGACTGCTGTCTGGGTTTGTCTACCGAGGAATGCATAACATACAGACGGCAGAAAACGCTCGCCCGTCTGATAAAATTTTATCGCCAAAGGTGAGGGATATATTGTCATTGTGCTTATTCGAATTGGAGTTGGACTGTACGGTTGACCAAAGCTTTCTAACCCCGGGAAATAATAGTTCTTTAGATGTGCCTTACATTTCGCCCGGTTGTGTTTATCCAGAAGCTTTCTGACTCTCAGCTTTTATCCTTGACACGAGGGTAGTCAAGATCTCGCACTCACGCTAATTCTTCCAGCGAACTAAAGCTAGACGAGGCGGATTCGATGACCACACGAAAAGCTCGTTTCCCCACATAGACATCAATCGGGATTGGGAGGGCTTCAAAAATATTATCCGTGTATGCTTTTTAGTCGCCCTACTTTCCTTTTTTGAAGTTGAGAAAGTGCGGCGCTCAAGCGAAAGGAGTATTGGTTGGAGGTCGGACACTTGACGCAGTTAACAAGTCCTGCGCTAACGATGGTGATATCTGGCGAGCTATGACAATTTTCTACTACGCTTGTTGGGGCATTCCTGTTTATTGTACAGAATGTCTTGTCGACTATTTCATCCGCCAACATCTCACCCCTGCTGGCAGCTTTTAGATCGGAATACCACAGATCTTGATGGACATTGGAAATATTGGGATTTGCGCCAAGGTGAAAACTAAGGGACGCCATAGGGTGGGTAAAGCAAAGTGCCTCAAAGTGTTATAGAAATTCCGGGGTGATTTTAATTATAAGGATATGAATTATGATTGGATGATTGATACTTCATTTAATGATAAAATATCAGGTGATTATAAACTTGGTGTAGATCATGAAATATATAGGTGAGTAATAAGTCTCAATGTAGTTGAATAATGATGATAGTGGATTGAAGAAGAACGACTTGTTTCGATGCGACTGGTTGATAATAGATGATAATGAAAAAGAAGAAGTAAGTGACAGATTTCAGGCCAGTAGGCCGTCCGGCCGTTGTGAGCAAGCCGGATCTAGCCGGCGCACTATGGCGCCTTTTGAGTTTTTCTTTGCAAAAATCATAACTTTTGAAGTAATGAAGATATTTAAAGATTTTTACTGCACCTGAAAGCTAATTATTTAGACTTTAGACAGTTTAAAATACAGGGTGCCAGAGTAACAGATAAACTTATGATTTGTATGAAGGAGTGTGGTGGCTCTACCCACTTATGATTAAAAGTTTTGTCTTAGTAGCAAGGTTACCAATCTCCACCAAACTTGATGGATGCATTACTTCTTTTAAGATGTTATATTCTTATAAAAGTGAAATGTGTGCGCTAGGGGATAAGTATATAAACATTGCTTGAAAATTCATTGAATAAGTTTACTTCATTCTTTTGAAAAATTCAAAAAACAAAGATTTTATTAATACTTAACTAAGAAAAATTATTAAAAGTAGTTCAATATCATTGCATTTGAGCCAAAGATGAACAACTAATAAATTTTTGAGCACTGCCCACTTATGATAAACGGTTTTATCTTAATAACCGCTTTGCCATATTTATTGATTTCTCTAAAAGTTTATTATTCTTCTGATAGCCAAAGCCTAAGCTTTAAAATAAATATACATAAAGGGTGCTCCAAAACTCATCTAAAAATTTGATAAATTTTAAAAAGATGTAAAAACTAAAATTATACGGTTATAATTACTGAATGAAATAACAGTATTATTTATAATAAATAATAAACTTGTATATATTGATTTCTTTTTTTTCAATAAAATAACAAAACTAAGTACCAAATAATTTTTTTGTTGTAATAGAAAAAGGTGGATCATTTATTTAATCTTAACGTAGTCTTCGTCACTTGAAAATATATCTAACAAGGAAACCATTTCTGAGCTATAGGTGTCTGTAAGATCTTTTTGTGATCTTACATGCCTCATGGATGATATGACTGCATCAGAAGAGATGGCCAACATGTTGAAAAGGTCCTCGTTTTACCTAACTCGTGCGATTTTGCAAGCGTTAATACTTCTATATCTTTTGTAGTCCTTGTTTTTAGATTCTTGAGCTTCTTCAGACAATTATCCTAATGGTAAACACTAGTATTCTATTAAATCTTCTCCATGGGCCAAAATTTTATGTACCGTTGATGTGAGCTTTTTCTCAGGATACTTTTGAAGCAACAGCTCTGCAGTTTTCGATGCATATTCTCCAAATTTAGGTCCATTTACTTTTTCATGGCAATTTAAAATATTTAAAATTACTCCCAATCCCAATATCTCTATCGACTCCTGTAATGCGGGCAGTCATTTCATCGTGTTCAAAAATCTTCTTGAGGAGTTTCCATCATTTGTGTTGCCGAA
Source organism: Eurosta solidaginis (assembly GCF_040869045.1). Classification (NCBI taxonomy): domain Eukaryota; kingdom Metazoa; phylum Arthropoda; class Insecta; order Diptera; family Tephritidae; genus Eurosta; species Eurosta solidaginis. The sequence goes on along the minus strand of NC_090323.1, from coordinate 73,842,771 downwards.
TCCATAATTTTGGCAGTCATCTCTCAGGCCAAGCTCTTTATAGAATGCATCTTGAATTATTATTTTTTTAATGTTTTGTTTTTCCTTAGATGTTGCATTGTCGTCGAAAACTTCTCCTTGTTGTGGTAGTGTATAAGCCAGTTTCCAGACGAATTCCATGCACCTTATCCTCGCATGCAAAGGAGATATTCCATACTCATAAGCGAAGGAAGGCAATTGCGAAAAACTTTACAACAACTAAGGCATGACGTAGCTGAATGCGTTTGTAACCATTTCAACTATCGTCGGAGTGCGGGTTAGACTCCCACTCCCGGGAGAAAAGGCTTTGAAGAGATTTACAAGGTATAATCGGAACAGCTGTCGCCTTGTCCGTCCTGATGTCACGTTGTTTAAATTTTTCCCAAATTATTAAATAAATTATAAAATTAAAAATTGCTTGAAATAAATGTTTTCATACATTTAAAGCGATACGGGCAATCCCCGGTTAACTCATATAATTAAAACTTTTCCATCGAAAATTGTTAGAAGAAAATCATGCTTTATGGTAATAACATTCCGTCTTCGATTTCAATTATTGTTGGTTCTAATTTTGCGATTTGATTTTTTATATCACTCAATGTAGCTTTTATGAGTTCCGAAGACTTCTTCTCATAGTTATATAATATCGGCCGGCACAATTTAACTGATTACGGCCGTGGATTTTTTCAATATTTTGAAGCATCATCTTTTAAATGGAGGGGAACAATAGAAGCCATAAACATATTACCATTTGTAATTGTTCCATCGTCTACATTTATTCTTTGTTTATATGCGCTTTGTCCTAATGATCCATCACAGCCACATTTATTTATCAATGTTAGCCTTTTTGGCAGTGATTTCAACTTTTCTTCAGAAAAACTTGTAAAGAGTCGCATAGACGTATGATCCATTAAGATTTGGAGCTCAACTTCAGCTGATACTTCGGTTATTTTGGCTCTTGGAGGAACTGCTTATTTCTTGGCTTGAGTGATTTGTTTGTATTCAGGGAAAAGATCGACATTATGTTGCAATAACGACTCACGCAATATATTATATTTATCCCTCGATAACCCGAGATCTATAAACAGCGCCAAAGACTCTTCAGGAGTGTATCTCCTAGGTAGCGCATATGGGGGTGTGGGAATGCTGTTTTTGATCCTTCCCAGTCGCACTGGACTTCCTAACGCAACTGCTCCTATGATATGAGACTTGGTGTTTTCTTCGTCCTTTGTATATTTACGGCCCGATTCTTAGCGTTACCGGTAAAATAGTACCCAGAACGTTATGCAACCGAAAATTACCATGTTACCAGTTGTTTATTCGCGATTCTGGCCAAAGTGGTAACGCTGTCATCACCGAAAAACTCACCAGTGTCTGTGGTGAAATTTAAAAGTTGGTTTTATTCGCTTTACCCATGGCAGCATGGGACAGCTGAATATAAACTTTTTTTATTTAATTTGATACTTCCGGCGCAGAATGATTTTTACATTTGTCCATCGAATTTGCAAAAACTAAGTACATGGAATTTTTATTTATGTTCGTAGGTATGTCACCATGCTGCCAGCGTGTATGGTTCCGCCATGGCTTTACCGAAAATATTTCACTCGTAGATAAGATGTTAACGAATAAACGGGACGATGTGTATATACATATGTGCATACATGCATACGTTTTTACATAGCTATATTGTAATATATACTATGAAAGTACATGGAAACATATATGTATAGCAAGAGGCAACACTTTTTATACCTTTCATGAAAATGAAATGGTATATTAATTTCGTCACGAAACCGAAAATTGTAAGCCCTTAAAGGAAAATAGATAGACCCACCATTAAGTATACCGAAATAATCAGGTTGAAGAGCTGAGTTGATTTAGCCATGTCCGTCTGTCCGTCTGTCTGTTTGTATGCAAACTAGTCCCTCAATTTTTGAGATATCTTGATAAAATTTGGTGAGCGGGTGTATTTGGGTGTCCGATTAGACATTTGTCGGAACCGACCGGATCGGACCACTATAGCATAGATCCTCCATACAACCGATTTTTCAGAAAAAGAGGATTTTTGTAATATCTTACCCAATTTAACAGATTGAAGCTTCAAACTTCACCATATACTTTCGTATATTGCAGATATTGTTGCCTGAAAAAATTGATGAGATCGGTCGTATATATAGTATATATCCCCCACAACCGATTGTTCAGATAAGGAACTTTTCGTAATTACTGCCCTATTTTAAGAGCTAGAGGCTTCAAATTTCAACGAATGCTTACGTATATAGCATATATTGTTGTCTGAAAAAATCATAAAGATCGGTGGTATATATAGTATATATATGGTGGTATATATAGTATATATATATAGTACATATATATATATATTTTTGCAAATTTTAGCCCCATTTTAACAGCTAGAAGCTTCAAATTTCACCGAGTACTTACGTATATAGCATATATTGTTGTCTGAAAAAATCATAGAGATCGGTTGTATATATAGTATATATCTCATACAACCGATTGTTCAGATAAGAAACTTTTCGCAATTTCTACCCCATTTTAACAGCTATAAGCTTCAAATTTCACCGATTGCTTACGTATACAGTATGTATTGTTGTGTCAAAAAATCATAGAGATCGGTAATATATATAATATACATATGATGGTATATATAGTATATATATATAGTATATATATTTTTTTTTTACGATTTCGGCCCCATTTTAACAGCTAGAAGCTTCAAATTTCACCAAATGCTTACGTGTATAGCATATATTGATGTTTGAAAAAATCATTTAGATCGGTGGCATACATAGTATATATCTCATACAACCGATTGTTCAGATAAGAAACTTTGCGCAATTTCTGCCCCGTTTTAACAGCTAGAAGCTTCAAATTTCACAAAATGCTTACGTATATAGCATATATTGTTGTCGGAAAATAAAATAAAGAGATCGGTGGTATATATATTATATACTTCATATAAACTGTCATTTTTGCCCTCTTTTTACGGCTAGAAGGTTCAAAATTCATCAAATAGTTACGTTTACGTCATATATTTTTGAAATACGTGATTCGTAGTCATAGTTTTTACATGCAGACCACAAAAAACGTGAAGCTTTGCATCCTCACACAGATTACCTACCTATTTTTATACCTTTCATGAAAATGAAATGGTATATTAATTTCGTCACGAAACCGAAAATTGTAAGTCCTTAAAGGAAAATAGATAGACCCACCATTAAGTATACCGAAATAATCAGGTTGAAGAGCTGAGTTGATTTAGCCATGTCCGTCTGTCCGTCTGTCCGTCTGTCCGTCTGTCTGTTTGTATGAAAACTAGTCCCTCAATTTTTGAGATATCTTGATAAAATTTGGTGAGCAGGTGTATTTGGGTGTCCAATTAGACATTTGTCGGAACCGACCGGATCGGACCACTATAGCATATATCCTCCATACAACCGATTTTTCAGAAAAAGAGGATTTTTGTAATATCTTACCCAATTTAACAGATTGAAGCTTCAAACTTCACCATATACTTTCGTATATTGCACATATTGTTGCCTGAAAAAATTTATGAGATCGGTCGTATATATAGTATATATCCCCCACAACCGATTGTTCAGATAAGGAACTTTTCGTAATTACTGCCCTATTTTAAGAGCTAGAGGCTTCAAATTTCAGCGAATGCTTACGTATATAGCATATATTGTTGTCTGAAAAAATCATAAAGATCGGTGGTATATATAGTATATATATGGTGGTATATATAGTATATATATATAGTATATATATATAGTATATATATATATATTTTCGCAAATTTTAGCCCCATTTTAGCAGCTAGAAGCTTCAAATTTCACCGAATATTTACTTATATAGCATATATTGTTGTCTGAAAAAATCATAGAGATCGGTTGTATATATAGTATATATCTCATACAACCGATTGTTCAGATAAGAAACTTTTCGCAATTTCTACCCCATTTTAACAGCTATAAGCTTCAAATTTCACTGATTGCTTACGTATATAGCATATATTGATGTCTGAAAAAATCATTGAGATCGGTGGTATAAATAGTATATATCTCATACAACCGATTGTTCAGATAAGAAACTTTGCGCAATTTCTGCCCCGTTTTAACAGTTAGAAGCTTCAAATTTCACAAAATGCTTTCGTATATAGCATATATTGTTGTCTGAAAAAATCATAGAGATCGGTGGTATATATATTATATACTTCATATAAACTGTCATATTGACCCCTTTTTTACGGCTAGAAGCTTCAAGATTCATCAAATTTCATCAAATAGTTACGTTTACGTCATATGTTTTTGAAATACGTGATTCGTAGCCATAGTTTTTACATGCAGACCACAAAAAACGTGAAGCATTGCATCCTCACACAGATTACCTACCTATTTTTTATTTTATATTTATCTTAAAAATCGTTTAGATATGTTCAAATTTCACCAAATGCTTACGTGTATAGCATATATTGTTGTCTGAGAAAATCATAGATACCGGTGGTATATATAGTATATATCCCATACAACCGATTGTTCAGATAAGAAACTTTGCGCAATTTCTTCCCCATTTTAACAGTTATAAGCTTCAAATTTCACCGATTGCTTACGTATATAGTATGTATTGTTGTGTCAAAAAATCATAGAGATCGGTGATATATATAATATATATATGATGGTATATATAGTATATATATAGTATATATATATTTTTTTACTATTTCGGCCCCGTTTTAACAGCTAGAAGCTTCAAATTTCACCAACTGCTTACGTGTATAGCATATATTGATGTCTGAAAAAATCATTGAGATCGGTGGTACACATAGTATATATCTCATACAACCGATTGTTCAGATAAGAAACTTTGCGCAATTTCTGCCCCGTTTTAACAGTTAGAAGCTTCAAATTTCACAAAATGCTTACGTATATAGCATATATTGTTGTCTGAAAAAATCATAGAGATCGGTCGTATATATATTATATACTTCATATAAACTGTCATTTTGACCCCTTTTTTACGGCTAGAATCTTCAAAATTCATCAAATTTTATCAAATAGTTACGTTTTCGTCATATATTTTTGAAATACGTGATTCGTAGTCATAGTTTTTACACGCAGACCACAAAAAACCTGAAACTTTGCATCCTCACACAAAGTACCTACCTGTTTTTATACCTTTCATGAAAATGAAATGGTATATTAATTTCGTCACGAAACCGAAAATTGTAAGTCCTTAAAGGAAAATAGATAGACCCACCATTAAGTATACCGAAATAATCAGGTTGAAGAGCTGAGTTGATTTAGCCATGTCCGTCTGTCCGTCTGTCCGTCTGTCTGTTTGTATGCAAACTAGTCCCTCAATTTTTGAGATATCTTGATAAAATTTGGTGAGCAGGTGTATTTGGGTGTCCGATGAGACATTTGTCGGAACCGACCGGATCGGACCACTATAGCATATATCCTCCATACAACCGATTTTTCAGAAAAAGAGGATTTTTGTAATATCTTACCCAATTTAACAGATTGAAGCTTCAAACTTCACCATATACTTTCGTATATTGCACATATTGTTGCCTGAAAAAATTTATGAGATCGGTCGTATATATAGTATATATCCCCCACAACCGATTGTTCAGATAAGGAACTTTTCGTAATTACTGCCCTATTTTAAGAGCTAGAGGCTTCAAATTTCAGCGAATGCTTACGTATATAGCATATATTGTTGTCTGAAAAAATCATAAAGATCGGTGGTATATATAGTATATATATGGTAGTATATATAGTATATATATATAGTATATATATATATAGTATATATATATATATTTTCGCAAATTTTAGCCCCATTTTAACAGCTAGAAGCTTCAAATTTCACCGAATATTTACTTATATAGCATATATTGTTGTCTGAAAAAATCATAGAGATCGGTTGTATATATAGTATATATCTCATACAACCGATTGTTCAGATAAGAAACTTTTCGCAATTTCTATCCCATTTTAACAGCTATAAGCTTCAAATTTCACTGATTGCTTACGTATATAGCATATATTGATGTCTGAAAAAATCATTGAGATCGGTGGTATAAATAGTATATATCTCATACAACCGATTGTTCAGATAAGAAACTTTGCGCAATTTCTGCCCCGTTTTAACAGTTAGAAGCTTCAAATTTCACAAAATGCTTTCGTATATAGCATATATTGTTGTCTGAAAAAATCATAGAGATCGGTGGTATATATATTATATACTTCATATAAACTGACATATTGACCCCTTTTTTACGGCTAGAAGCTTCAAGATTCATCAAATTTCATCAAATAGTTACGTTTACGTCATATATTTTTGAAATACGTGATTCGTAGCCATAGTTTTTACATGCAGACCACAAAAAACGTGAAGCATTGCATCCTCACACAGATTACCTACCTATTTTTTATTTTATATTTATCTTAAAAATCGTTTAGATATGTTCAAATTTCACCAAATGCTTACGTGTATAGCATATATTGTTGTCTGAGAAAATCATAGATACCGGTGGTATATATAGTATATATCCCATACAACCGATTGTTCAGATAAGAAACTTTGCGCAATTTCTTCCCCATTTTAACAGTTATAAGCTTCAAATTTCACCGATTGCTTACGTATATAGTATGTATTGTTGTGTCAAAAAATCATAGAGATCGGTGATATATATAACATATATATGATGGTATATATAGTATATATATAGTATATATATATTTTTTTTACGATTTCGGCCCCGTTTTAACAGCTAGAAGCTTCAAATTTCACCAACTGCTTACGTGTATAGCATATATTGATGTCTGAAAAAATCATTGAGATCGGTGGTACACATAGTATATATCTCATACAACCGATTGTTCAGATAAGAAACTTTGCGCAATTTCTGCCCCGTTTTAACAGCTAGAAGCTTCAAATTTCACAAAATGCTTACGTATATAGCATATATTGTTGTCTGAAAAAATCATAGAGATCGGTCGTATATATATTATATACTTCATATAAACTGTCATTTTGACCCCTTTTTTACGGCTAGAATCTTCAAAATTCATCAAATTTCATCAAATAGTTACGTTTTCGTCATATATTTTTGAAATACGTGATTCGTAGTCATAGTTTTTACACGCAGACCACAAAAAACCTGAAACTTTGCATCCTCACACAAAGTACCTACCTGTTTATATACCTTTCATGAAAATGAAATGGTATATTAATTTCGTCACGAAACCGAAAATTGTAAGTCCTTAAAGGAAAATAGATAGACCCACCATTAAGTATACCGAAATAATCAGGTTGAAGAGCTGAGTTGATTTAGCCATGTCCGTCTGTCCGTCTGTCCGTCTGTCTGTTTGTATGCAAACTAGTCCCTCAATTTTTGAGATATCTTGATAAAATTTGGTGAGCAGGTGTATTTGGGTGTCCGATTAGACATTTGTCGGAACCGACCGGATCGGACCACTATAGCATATATCCTCCATACAACCGATTTTTCAGAAAAAGAGGATTTTTGTAATATCTTACCCAATTTAACAGATTGAAGCTTCAAACTTCACCATATACTTTCGTATATTGCACATATTGTTGCCTGAAAAAATTTATGAGATCGGTCGTATATATAGTATATATCCCCCACAACCGATTGTTCAGATAAGGAACTTTTCGTAATTACTGCCCTATTTTAAGAGCTAGAGGCTTCAAATTTCAGCGAATGCTTACGTATATAGCATATATTGTTGTCTGAAAAAATCATAAAGATCGGTGGTATATATAGTATATATATGGTGGTATATATAGTATATATATATAGTATATATATATAGTATATATATATATATTTTCGCAAATTTTAGCCCCATTTTAACAGCTAGAAGCTTCAAATTTCACCGAATATTTACTTATATAGCATATATTGTTGTCTGAAAAAATCATAGAGATCGGTTGTATATATAGTATATATCTCATACAACCGATTGTTCAGATAAGAAGCTTTTCACAATTTCTACCCCATTTTAACAGCTATAAGCTTCAAATTTCACTGATTGCTTACGTATATAGCATATATTGATGTCTGAAAAAATCATTGAGATCGGTGGTATAAATAGTATATATCTCATACAACCGACTGTTCAGATAAGAAACTTTGCGCAATTTCTGCCCCGTTTTAACAGTTAGAAGCTTCAAATTTCACAAAATGTTTCGTATATAGCATATATTGTTGTCTGAAAAAATCATAGAGATCGGTGGTATATATATTATATACTTCATATAAACTGTCATATTGACCCCTTTTTTACGGCTAGAAGCTTCAAGATTCATCAAATTTCATCAAATAGTTACGTTTACGTCATATATTTTTGAAATACGTGATTCGTAGCCATAGTTTTTACATGCAGACCACAAAAAACGTGAAGCATTGCATCCTCACACAGATTACCTACCTATTTTTTATTTTATATTTATCTTAAAAATCGTTTAGATATGTTCAAATTTCACCAAATGCTTACGTGTATAGCATATATTGTTGTCTGAGAAAATCATAGATACCGGTGGTATATATAGTATATATCCCATACAACCGATTGTTCAGATAAGAAACTTTGCGCAATTTCTTCCCCATTTTAACAGTTATAAGCTTCAAATTTCACCGATTGCTTACGTATATAGTATGTATTGTTGTGTCAAAAAATCATAGAGATCGGTGATATATATAATATATATATGATGGTATATATAGAATATATATAGTATATATATATTTTTTTTACGATTTCGGCCCCGTTTTAACAGCTAGAAGCTTCAAATTTCACCAACTGCTTACGTGTATAGCATATATTGATGTCTGAAAAAATCATTGAGATCGGTGGTACACATAGTATATATCTCATACAACCGATTGTTCAGATAAGAAACTTTGCGCAATTTCTGCCCCGTTTTAACAGTTAGAAGCTTCAAATTTCACAAAATGCTTACGTATATAGCATATATTGTTGTCTGAAAAAATCATAGAGATCGGTTGTATATATATTATATACTTCATATAAACTGTCATTTTGACCCCTTTTTTACGGCTAGAATCTTCAAAATTCATCAAATTTCATCAAATAGTTACGTTTTCGTCATATATTTTTGAAATACGTGATTCGTAGTCATAGTTTTTACACGTAGACCACAAAAAACCTGAAACTTTGCATCCTCACACAAAGTACCTACCTGTTTTTTATTTTATATTTATCTTAAAAATCGTTAAGGTATGTAGATCTGTTCACTATATATTTCTTATCTTATACATCCGATTATTCGGAGATTACGAACGGGATAAGATTATTGTTCAGCCCCATTCATGAAAGGTATGAAGTCTTCGGCACAGCCGAAGACAGTCCCGTTCTTACTTGTTTATTTGCCATGTCCGTCCGTCCGTCCGTCCGTCCGTTAACACGATAACTTGAGTAAATTTTGAGGTATCTTGGTGAAATTTGGTATGTAGGTTCCTGAGCACTCATCTCAGATCGCGATTTAAAATGAACGATATCGGACTATAACCACGCCCACTTTTTCGATATCGAAAATTTCGAAAAACAGAAAAAGTGCGATAATTCATTACAAAAGACAGATAAAGCGGCGAAACTTGGTAGACGGGTTGAACTTATTACACAGAAGAGAAAATTAGTAAAATTTTTGACAGTGGGCGTGGCACCGCCCACTTTTAAAAGAAGGTAATTTAAAAGTTTTGCAAGCTGTAATTTGGCAGTCGTTGAAGATATTATGATGAAATTTTGTAGGAACGTTACTCCTATTACTATATGTACGCTTAATAAAAATTAGCAAAATCGGAGAAGGACCACGCCCACTTTTAAAAAAAAAATTTTTTTAAAGTAAAATTTTAACAAAAAATTTAATATCTTTACAGTATATAAGAAAATTATGTCAACATTCAACTCCAGTAATGATATGGTGCAACAAAATACAAAAATAAAATAAAATTTCAAAATGGGCGTGGCTCCGCCCTTTTTTATTTAATTTGTCTAAGATACTTTTAACGCCACAAGTCGAACAAAAATTAACCAATCCTTTTGAAATTTGGTGGGGGCATAGATTTTATGACGTTAACTGTTTTCTGTGAAAATGGGCGAAATCGGTTGATGCCACGCCCAGTTTTTATACACAGTCGTTCGTCTGTCCTTCCGCATGGCCGTTAACACGATAACTTGAGCAAAAATCGACATATCTTTAATGAACTTAGTTCACGTGCTTACTTGAACTCACTTTATCTTGGTATGAAAAATGAACGAAATCCGACTATGACCACGCCCACTTTTTCGATATCGAAAATTACGAAAAATGAAAAAAATGCCTTAATTCTATACCAAATACGAAAAAAGGGATGAAACATGGTAAGGTAATTGGATTGTTTTATTGACGTGAAATATAACTTTAGAAAAATCTTTATAAAGTGGTTGTAACACCTACCATATTAAGTAGAAGAATATGAAAAAGTTCTGCAGGGCGAAATAAAAAACCCTTAAAATCTTGGCAGATATTACATATATAAATAAATTAGCCGTATCCAACAGATGATGTTCTGGGTCACCCTGGTACACATTTTGGTCGATATCTGGAAAACGCCTTCACATATACAACTACCACCACTCCCTTTTAAAACTCTCATTAATACCTTTAATTTGATACCCATATCGTACAAATTCATTCTAGAGTCACCCCTGGTCCACCTTTATGGCGATATCTCGAAAAGGCGTCCACCTATAGAACTAAGCCCTACGCCCTTTTAAAATACCCATTAAAACCTTTCATTTGATACCCATATCGTACAAACAAAGTCTAGAGTCACCCCTGGTCCACCTTTACTGCGATACCTCGAAAAGGCGTCCATCTATAGAACTAAGGCCCACTCCCTTTTAAAATACTCATTAACTCCTTTCGTTTGATACCCATATTGGACAAACGAATTCTACATTCACCCCTAGCCCACCTTTATGGCGATATCTCGAAACGGCGTCCACCTATGGAACTAAGGATTACTCCCTTTTAAAATACTCATTAACACCTTTCTTTTGATACCCATATTGTACAAACAAATTCTAGGGTCACCCCTGATCCACCTTTATGGCGATATCTCTAAACGGCGTCCACCTATGGAACTAATGATTACTCCCTTTTAGAATACTCATTAACACCTTTCATTTGATACCCATATCGTACAAACGCATTCTAGAGTCACCCCTGGTCCACCTTTATGGCGATATCTCGAAAAGGCGACCACCTATACAACAACCACCACTCCCTTTTAAAACCCTCATTAATACCTTTTATTTGATACCCATATCATACAAACACATTCTAGAGTCACCCCTGGTTCACCTTTATGGCGATATTTCGAAACGGCATCCACCTATAGAACTAAGGATTACTCCCTTTTAAAATATTCATTAACACCTTTCATTTGATACCCATATCGTACAAACGCATTCTAGAGTCAACCCTGATCCACCTTTATGGCTATATCCCTAAATGGCGTCCACCTATAGAACCATGGCCCACTCCCTCATAAAATACTCATTAGTGCCTTTCATTTGATACACACGTCATATAAACACATTCCAGGGTTTCCCTCGGTTCATTTTCCTACATGGTTATTTTTCCTTATGTTGTCACCATAGCTCTCAACTGAGTATGTAATGTTCGGTTACACCCGAACTAAACCTTCCTTACTTGTTAAAATACTCATTAACATCTTTCATTTGATACCCATATCGTACAAACAAATTCTAGAGTCACCCCTGGTCCCCCTTCATGTCGATATCTCGAAAAGGCGTCCACCTATAGAACTAAGGCCCACGCCTTTTTAAAATACTCATTAACACCTTTCATTTCATACCCATATCGTACAAACAAATTCTCGAGTCAGGCCTGGTCCACCTTTATGGCGATATCCCTAAATGGCGTCCATCTATAGAACTATGGCCCTTTACCTCTTAAAATACTCTTTAATGCCTTCCATTTGATACACATGTCATACAAACACATTCCAGGGTTACCCTAGGTTCCTTTTACAACATGGTGATTTCCCTTACTTTGTCTCCGCAGCTCTCAACTGAGTATGTAATGTTCGGTTACACCCGAACTTAGCCTTCCTTACTTGTTACTATTATGTTTACTTATTTGCGCTCACAACTCTTTATTTTTCAGTATTGCCTTTTTCTAAACAACAGCTTTTGTATGTTACATCGATGTTACCACCTATTTTAGTGGGTAAACAATTATCCGGCTACTTTCGTGGGCAGAATACCAAAAGGGTACAAAAGTTACCACATGAAGAAAGTTGTTACCACATTAGAATCAGGCTGTTAATAGACAATGCTTCTGAAAGATGAGTCGTGGCGATAGTTCTAGTATAATCTGGCAGCTTCTTCTATAGGTTTTGTTGGTCTTCCTCTAGTTCGATTGGCTGATGTGCTAGGCATTTATTCGTCCAAAAACTTTTACCAGCTAGCCAGCTTTCATGCTTACTTATAAACCTTGAAGTAGAATGACCGAATGCTTGCCTCTTTCTTTGTATTGGAATGTAGAGGAAGCCAATTTTTCTTTCAAGTCTTCGTCTTCTTTATTACATGCTTCATTTGGTAATTCTATCATAATAGCCTCAACGAACTCCGCTTTTGTCTTTGAAACTTTGAATACCTCAAATAGTTTGGAGTTTTCTAGAGACATATTAAAATTTGTCATCGAGTATATCTTAATAAAAAATATGTGAGCTATATTTATGGTTATTTAAATAAACAGAATACTTTATTCTATAGACTCCAAAAAACGACTGACTTTGGGCGTTGTATTAACCATTGCTTTATATACTCAAATTATGGAAATGATTTCCAGGTATATTATGCAGCTTGTAACGGAAAAATTTGGTTTTATTAACAAATTCCAACAACAAAAGTGACCGTACTAAATTGGCCTCCTTCTTACCTATAACTGCTCAGGCGCGTATTTATACCCAAGGTTGCTTCACTTTATTTGATGTAAAAAGTGAAATCGCAGTTGGACGCTGGTAGACCTTATGAATTCTGGTAACTGAATATTCATCAAATACCTACTGTAAATTTCACGGAGACCTTTTTTATGCTTTTTTTTATTTTCCATCAAAGTTCGAAAAAGGTCGTAAAAATAGGCTTTTCGAAATATGGGTAGATCTGACAACTTTTATAAAAAAAAAAAAAACAAATTTTATGTTTTGCTTCAACCTAGAATATAATACAAGAAAGCAGTAGCAGACCGTTTGGTTTAGAGACAAAACAATTTTTAATACAACAAAAGAGGACAAAAAACACAAATTTTTCTAAGTGTTAAAAATTAATCAATTTTGAGCGGCTCTACCTCCTAAAATATCATTTTCTGTTTAATAAGAGTTATATATTCGTAATCCCTAGAAAATTCTCTATTAAATACGTGTATTAGGTTTATCGAACGCTTTCATGAAATTTTTGATTTTTGCCAGGCTTTTCGGCCAGAGGCGCCATAGTGTGGCGTAGCCGCTGTGTTTAAGATATAATAAAATCCTTTTATGACCTTAAATTGCAATTAAATAAATTTTATTCATACTAAGAAAATAGAGAAATTTGTATTATTCGTTTTAGGAGCCGAATGGAAACTTCTAACCGAAGACGAAAAGCGTCCATTTATCGATGAAGCCAAACGACTACGGTAAATTAACATTTACAATAAATTTAAATTGAACTCTGCAGCTTAAACACTGGCAATTATGCTAATGGAATATGTGTGCACACAATGCACACATCTAATTTCCAAAAATATTTGCATATTACTTTATAAATAAGTGTTTCTTTTAAAGTAATCCTCTAATTATTTTCAGTGCAATGCACATGAAGGAACATCCCGACTACAAATATCGTCCCAGAAGAAAACCGAAGGCGTTACGACGCGATGGTTATCCCTACCCAATGCCGTATCCATCGGTACCTGTGGAGGCGTTACGTGCAGGTGAGTAAAGAGTGAGGTCACATTTATGCCAACTCACATCTATACACACAAGCTCATGTGTAGACATGCGCGGAACATTATTATATCACTTAGCACAAAATATATTTATGGTGTAATTAAAATGCAAAACCACTTTATTTGTACAAAACTTAAGCACTAGCATACTCACGTCAATGTAAATACATAAAGCATTATGTTGAATAGTTTGAAAAAAAAATGACAACAAGCTAATATCAATCCAGGGTCTACACTGAAGGAGGTTTTTTTTACAGCTGTCTTGACCAAATGAGCTGAATTGTGCGGCTCAGCTGTTAACCCTAATAAAACGGGACTGAAACTGTTTATTAAGCACAATGCTGATTCTGTAACCGGCTGATATCGTAGACAAAATGGCCACATCCCGGGCGACAATAAGGCTCCAGACGCGGTATTTAATCTTGCGAACAATATTCACTCCTGCATTTCTACCGGCTTCCATTTCATCCCTGGCGGGGCAGATGCCGACTTTCGCTCCTGTAACCAGATTAACCATTCATATCCCATCACCGCAGGAACGGGGTGAGGAATAAATATGAGGCGGAAGGCTGGTGACCTGTTCACACTTGCACCCAGGCTGGACGAAAAGATTAAAAGCAGGTGAAACCTGCCCGATCTCAGCCTTGGAAAATTCAGCCGGAAACTTAGGCTCCTCTAGTATGTCAAATTTCACTTCCTGATGCAAATGTGGTTAACGAAATTTCGGAAAACTTCATACGCTGTTTTCATACCTTCGCACTTTGCAAACAGGGAATTTTCAAATATACAGAGCTTTTATACGTACATATGTTTACTCTACTCGACAATAGTGTGCATTTAATTACAATATATTAGACCGCATAAAACAAGACAATATGTAGTTAGTTCCTTTGCAGGCACTTATGGTGGATATGACAAATTCCTGAATGGCACGAATGACAGCAATATTGAGCATCGCCTGCCCATTCATGGGTTAAGGATGTGGGTATTATGTGAACAACCCTCTTAACTAGATGCATATGTACCCCGGGTAAATTGCTAAACTACTATGAAAAAATACTATTTTGCAAGCTGATTTTTTTCATTGCAATCAAACTAACCCAAGAAAGATCAGAAATATATAAAATACAAATACAAAAGCTTCGTAGAGTGGCAAGATACTACACGGTTGAAATCATAAACCATTCGCACATGACCAAACTTATTTTGGTTGTAAATGCAAACGTTGCAAAGTTTGAAAAGGAGCAAGCTCATATCGACGTGCCCTACGAAAACTAGAATCTGCAGTTAAAACTTTTGGGTTTGAATTTATATTTGAAAAAAAAAACTCTAGAATTAAAATATTTTGATTTATATTTAACAAATTCGATTATTTAAGATATCAAGAGATTTACAAATGACTTATTGGAGAAAATATTTTATTTAAAAATAGTAGCTATCACTGAAGTTTGAAGCTTTGATCGCCTTGTCTTGAAGAAGTATATATTCTTCAAAGAAGGGATATGCAAAATAAAATTTGCACTGTTTTCTTCGAAAAGCTATTCCTTCACTTTCAATTCTAAAAGTATCTGCCACTAAAATGAATTATTTTATTGGAAGTTTATTAAAGAATACAAAAGTATTATACTTACCAGTTTGTTCAATATGTTGTTATACTCAGCGTGCTTTGCACACAGAGTATATTAACTTTGATTGGATAACGGTTAGTTGTACAGGTATAAAGGAACCGAGATAGATATAGACTTCGATATACCAAAATCATCAGTATCGAAGAAAAATTTGATTGGGCCATGTCCATCCGTCCGCCCGTCCGTCTGTCCGTTAACACGATAACTTGAGTAACTATTGATATATCTTTATCAAATTTGGTACACGAGCTTATCTGGATCCAGAATAGATTCGTATTGAAAATGAGTGAAATCGGATGATAACCACGCCCACTTTTTATATATATAACATTTTGGAAAACACAAAAAACCTGATTATTTCGTAAATAATACACCTAGAATGTTGAAATTTGACATATGGGCTGATATTAAGACTTGATAAAAATTTGAAAAAATTTTTTAAAATGGGCGTGGCAGCGCCCACTTGTAATAAAATCAATTTTATAAATATTATTAATCATAAATCAAAAATCGTTAAACCTATCGTAACAAAATTCGGCAGAGAGGTTGCCTTTACTATAAATAAAATAAGCTATATCTTTGCAAAAAAGAGCTTTATATCAATGGTATTTCATTTCCCAAGTGGATTTATAATACTAATATGAACATTTTCAAATTTAAAAAAATGGGCGTGGCACCGCTCCTGTTATAACTAAGAAATATTTCGGGAGCCATAACTCGAGAAAAATTAACGGATCGTAATAAAATTGGGTACACAAATTTTCCCTATAACAGGAAATATTTCTGGAAGGAATGGAAGAGATCGGGTAAAGACCACGCCCACTTTTATATGCAAGATTTTTAAAAGGGTCTTAGACGAAAATAATAAGCTATATCTTATTGTATCAATAGAATTTTACTTTCTAAATTGAATGTGTACACATATTTTCCTTACAGCAGAAAACATTTCTAGTAAAAATGGACGGGATCGATTAAAGACCAAGGCAACTTAGATATAAAAGAAGTTTAAAAGGGTCGTAGACTAGAATAGTAAGCTATAACTTAGCAAAAAAAAGTTTTGAATCAATGATATTTCGTTTATCAAGTTTTATTGTAAGAGGAAATGGGGAGATATTTTTTTTAAACGGGCGATGCCAATGTTATGTAGAAAGTAATTTATCTGAAATGAAATTTACAATTTAAGCCCACGCTGAGTATATAATGTTCGGTTACACCCGAACTTAGACACCTTTACTTGTCATACCTTTCATGAAAATGAAATGTATATTAATTTCGTCACGAATCCCAAAATTGTAAGTCCTTAGAGGAAATAGATAGACCCACCATTAAGTATACCGAAATAATCAGGATGAAGAGCTGAGTTGATTTAGCCATGTCCGTCTGTCTGTTTGTATGCAAACTAGTCCCTCAATTTTTGAGATATCTTGATAAAATTTGGTGAGCAGGTATATTTCGGTGTCGGATTAGACATTTGTCGGAACCGGCCGGATCGGTCCACTATAGCATATATCCTCCATACAACCGATTTTTCAGAAAAAGAGGATTTTTGTTATATCTTCCTCAATTTATCAGATTGAAGCTTCAAACTTCACCATATACTTTCGTATATTGCACATATTGTTGTCTGAAAAAATTTATGAGATCGGTAGTATATATAGTATATATCCCCACAACCGATTGTTCAGATAAGAAACTTTTGGTAATTACTGCCCTATATCAAGAGCTAGAGGCTTTAAATTTCAACAAATGCTTACGTATGTATATAGCATACTCGCAGACCCGTCAGACGTTGTTCTGCCCTAAATTTGGTCTATCTGCATACATTTTAATAAGCTTTTTCCATCTTTTTCTTAATCCTTTTATTCTCTCCTCCCTCCGTCTTTTTCGCTTCATCTATCTCTATCTTCGTCTCACTCTATCTCTTTGTCAGTCTCCTTCCCTATTTTCTCTTCTCTGAAGTTTTTCCCATTCTTCTTCATCCCTTATTGCCAGTCCCAGAGGGTGGTATGTATTTTGTTCCAGTCCCATTCCGAGTCCCAGTCCCACTCCGAGTCTCAGTCCTAGTCCTAGTACTAATCCCAGTCCCAGCCCGTCTCTGGTCTACTTCCCGGATAAAAAAGGATCTTAAATACTTATATAGGCAAATTTATATACCAAATTTCAGGCAAATCGAATAGGACGTATGTAAATAGGTATGTGGGTATTATTAATTCATGTCTTTATTTCGGCTTCGCATGCATATTTATCAGTTTTGCCAGGTTGATGAGACTAAATCGAATATCAAAATGAAAATTACTTTAAAGCACTCAGCAATAGTTTTCATTTGATATCCATATTACAGACACATTCTAGGGGTATCCGGGTCCAGGTTTTGGCCTATATCTCGAGCATAGTCACCCAGGGGTATAAAGATTACTCCGTACTAAAGCACACATCAGCAGCTTCAATTTGATACCCATAATGTAAAACCACATCCTAGTGTTACCCTGGTCCACGTTTTGGCCGATATTTGGAGGCCATAGTCACCAATAAGTATAAAAACTTCCCTGTACTAAAGCTGTAATCAACAGCTTTCATTTGTTATCCATATTTTGGCCTATATCTCGAGACCCTAGTCACCCAGGGGTATAAAGATTACTCTGTACTAAAGCACACATCAACAGCTTCAATTTGATACCCATAATATAAAAACACATCCTAATGTTACCCTGATCCACGTTTTGGCCTATATCTCGAGACCCTAGTCACAAATACAAAGGTATGAAAATTATCATGTACTAAAGCACTCATCAACAACTTTCATTTGTTACCCATGTTGTATTACCACTTTCTAGGGGTACCCGGGTCCACGTTTTGGCCTCAATCTCGAGACCCTAGTCACCTGTATTAAAGCACTCATCAACAGCTTTCATTTGTTATCCATATTCTATAAACACATTCGAGGGGTACCCGCGTCCAATTTTTGGCCTATATCTCGAGACCCTAGTCACCCACGGGTACGAAAAATACCCCGTATCAAAGTACTCACAAACAGCTTCCATTTCATACCCATATTGGACAAACATATCCCAGGATTACCCAAGTCCACGTTTTGATCTCAAGACCCTAGCCAGAACGGGATAAAAAGTATCTTATATCTGTCTCCTCGTTCTAAGCTACCCCTCCACTAATTTTCAGCCAAATCTGTTCATCCGTTCTTGAGTTATAAATAGTGTAACTAACACCACTTTCTTTTATATATATACATCACATTAGAAACTTCAAATATAACAGCATTTCTCCAATATTTAATGGATGTTATTATACATATAAACCTACCCCTTTAATCACTCTATCTACTAAAAAACGCGCATCAGGATAGGGACAGAAAAAGCTACTCTGTTTTATACCAAGTAGTGATAGTGATACATGCGAAAATACCAAAAAATAAAACTTTTGTTGAAGAATTTTAAGGAAATGTTCAATATTTTTAACGAAAGAGTTTTTTTTCTAGAGATGTATGCATTCTTAACCATTTATTATTATTTGTGTATGTACATACATATGTATGTCAAGCTGATATGAAACACATACATACCTATAAACCTACGGCCGAAGTTAAATAACGCAGCGAATGTTATATATGTACGTATGCATGTGTCGCATCATGTCTCACTCAAAAGTAATTTGCCCGCACAGTTGACTCCGAACAATCACACATACGAATTTTTTGGTAAAAATTTTACTTTTCTTTAAACAATTTGGCTGATATAAGAAAGCATCAAGTATTTTTTTTTTTTTTTTTTGATGCAGAACGAAGTTAAATATTTCAAAGTTTTACTGAAAAGTACAATTTTTCAAATCCATCTTTCCGTTTATGAGTTATAGCTGTGTAAACAAAAATTTTACGATTTTTTACTACATTTTGGCAATTTTCCACGCCCCTATAATATATACCTTCAAATTATATTAACTGTACCATCTCACGTAGCTAAGCTTTCAAATGCAAAAACCCGTTTTAAAATCGGAGCGTTCTGTGTGAATTTATACGCATGGCATTTAGCGACTTTATTTTATAAGATTTATAGATATAGAAGAAGATATAGTATATATATATATATTTTTTTTACAATTGCAGCCCTATTTGAACAGCTAGAAGTTTCAAATTTCACCAAATGCTAACGTATATAGCATACATTTTTGTCTGAAAAAATCATAGAGATCGGTGGTATATATGTATATTATATGCCCCATATAAATTGTAATTTTTGCCCCTTTTTTACGGTTAGAAGCTTCAAATTTCAACAAATTTCATCAAATAGTTACGTTTATGTCATATGTTGTTGAAATACGTGATTCGTATCATAGTTTTTATATGCAGATCTCAAAAAACCTGAAACTTTGCATCCTCACACAAAGTACCTACCTATTTTTTATTTTATATTTATCTTAAAAATCGTTTAGGTATGTACATCTGTTCACTATATATTCCTTATATTATACATCCGATAATTTGGAGATTACGAACGGGGTAAGATTATTGTTCAGCCCCATTCATGAAAGGTATGAAGTCTTTACGCAAAAGAAATTACGTGGTAATTTCCAGAAAATTCAGTTTTAACAATTAAAACGTCTTCGTTGGGCTCCATTTTCAACTAAATTAGTATGTATATCTCGAACAATGCCACGTGTGGTATAAGGGTAGATAATTTAAACCCAAAAATTAGTCCCTTCATAGTTTCGGATGTTTAATATCAAACCAAACTTTGGAAATAATATTTTTAAAATTTCTGGACTTAAATTTAAATCCAAATATATTAAAAATAGGATTTATTTCTGATGTTTTATTATATAGAACAAAATAGTTTAGGAAAGGGGTACGAGTAAAACTTTTTATCGGAAATTATGTAAGTCTGCACTAAAACCGATACCAAGATATCTTTTAAACTGCTAAACACTTTTTAGGTGTAAACTTTGCAAGGTTTAAAAAATTTACAGAAATTCTAGGCCATGTAGGTAAACCTAGAGAGATTTACCCTAAGTAAGATAACGAACCGAACAAAGACTGTGTTAAAACACTAGTGTTTAAACACGACTGACCTAAATGTCTCTCGATTCAAGCCTTAAGTGAACTGAAGCGATTTCGGATATGGTTGTACTACGAATTAACTGGTCGTATTTGTACTAGTGTTTTTGTCCGCTTTAAACTTAAATGAGGTTAGTATATTTCTGATGCACATCTGACAATTGCGATCTCATATGACATCACCCTGTTAAATGTAATGAATGGAACAACCAAAGTTAAAGTTGGCTTACTAGTCAAATATGGTCCTCATAGTTATAAAATGCCTTGCATATAAAGACATATGCTAAAACTTGTAAAGTCATCAACGTTAACTATAAACATTCATATGTACATACATACATATATAAATACTTACAAAAGTTTGAGACGTTTGCTACCCCATAACGATGTATCAGCAATAAAAAACTTAGAATACAATAAATTCACCCTCTTATAAATGCTAATAGCATAAGGAGCTACATCATTTCCGTATTCAACTATTTTATGGAGTATTATGCTAAAGAATTACTACGATTGTAGTGAGTGGTTTTAAATTATATGATTCAATTCTGTTAAACTATTGCTTCAGTTGACAATATACATAGTAAAATGAAACGAAGATTTCACCGGAAATTTAATGAGTAAATTTTCATGATTAGTCTCTCACTTATGTGTATGGAAATAATAAAATCCCTTAGGGCGGATTATACAAAAAAATTTGAATTTTCTTACCGGTTTCCAACTATTAATTCTAAAAACGGAAAAAGACAGTGAATCCTTTTTCCCAACGGTAACTGCATACGGAATTATTCAAATACGGCGGAGAGGAGTTGGTAAGGCGCATGCATCAGCCCCTTTTCAAAATATGGTCGGACGAGTGCATGCCCGACGTTTGTAATCTAAGTGCTCTTTGCCCAGAAAGGGGATCCCGCCAACTGCGCCAACTATCGCTGAATCAGGTCCTGTCAAGTGTATTGTGCGAAAGATTGAAGCCCATCGTGAATCGGCTGATTGGACCTTATCAGTGCGGCTTCAGACCTGGTAAATCTACCATCGACCAGATTTCACAATGCGCCAAATGTTGGAAAAAACTCTCTTCGTCGATTTGAAGACCGCATTCGGCAGCACGAAAAATGAACTGCCTATATGCCGCTATGTCTGAATTTGGTTTCCCCGCAAAACTTATACGGCTGTGCACAATGACGTTGAGCAACACCATCAGCTCAGTCAGAATTGGGAAGGACCTCTCCGAGCCGTTCGAAACTAAACGAGATTTCGGACAGGGTGAACCCCTATCGTGCGATTTCTTTAATTTGATGCTTGAGATAATTATACTAAGTGCAGAGCTTAACCGCTCAGTATCAATCTTAATATATAAAAAAACACGTGTCACACAATTGAGGCCAATGGACTCCTAAACTACTGAACCGATTTTGAATTTGTTTGCACCCCGTGTGTAGTTTAATCTAACTTGAAATATAGGATAGGTGACTGGGTGACTAGGGTCTCGAGATATAGGCCAAAACGTGGACCCGGGTACCCCTAGAGTGTGTTTATAGAATATGGATATCAAATGAAAGCTGTTGATGAGTGCTTTAGTAGGGGGTAATTTTCATACCCCTGGGTGACTAGGGTCTCGAAATATAGTCCAAAACGTGGACCCGGGTACCCCTAGAGTGTGTTTATAGAATATGGATATCAAATGAAATCTGTTGATGAGTGCTTTAGTAGAGGGTAATTTTCATACCCCTGGGTGACTAGGGTCTCGAGATATAGGCCAAAACGTGGACCCGGGTACCCCTAAAGTGTAATTATAGAATATGGATATCAAATGAAAGCTGTTGATGAGTGCTTTAGTAGAGGGTAGTTTTCATACCCTCCTTTCAGACCTCTCCGAGCCGTTCGAAACTAAACGAGATTTCGGACAGGGTGACCCCCTATCGTGCGATTTCTTTAATTTGATGCTTGAGATAATTATACTAAGTGCAGAGCTTAACCGCTCAGAATCAATCTTAATATATAAAAAACACGTGTCACACAATTGAGGCCAATGGACTCCTAAACTACTGAACCGATTTTGAATTTGTTTTGCACTCCGTATGTAGTTTAATCTAACTTGAAATATAGGATGGTGAGTGGGTGACTAGGGTCTCGAGATATAGTCCAAAACGTGGACCCGGGTACCCCTAGAGTTTGTTTATAGAATATGGATATCAAATGAAAGCTGTTGATGAGTGCTTTAGTATAGGGTAATTTTCATACCCCTGGGTGACTAGGGTCTCGAGATATAGGCCAAAACGTGGACCTGGGTACCCCTAGAGTGTGTTTATAGAATATGGATATGATATGAAAGCTGTTGATGAGTGCTTTAGTAGAGGGTAATTTTCATACCCCTGGGTGACTAGGGTCTCGAGATATAGGCCAAAACGTGGACCCGGGTACCCCTAGCGTGTAATTATAGAATATGGATCTCAAATGAAAGCTGTTGATGAGTGCTTTAGTAGAGGGTAGTTTTCATATCCCTGGGTGACTCGGGTCTCGAGATATAGGCCAAAACGTGGACCTGGGTACGCCTAGAATGTGTGCATAGAATATGGATATCAAATGAAAGCTGTTGATGAGTGCTTTAGTAGAGGGTAATTTTCATACCCCTCGGTGACTAGGGTCTCGAGCTATAGGACAAAAAGTGGACCCGGGTACACCTAGAATGTGTTTATAGAATATTGATATCAAATGAAAGCTGTGGATGAGTGCTTTAGCAGAGGGTAATTTTCATACCCCTGGGTGACTAGGGTCTCGAGATATAGGCCAAAACGTGGACCCGGATACCCCTAGAATGTGTTTATAGAATATTGATATCAAATGAAAGCTGTTGATGAGTGCTTTAGTACAGAGTAATATATTATCCAGAGACGGACTGGGACTGGGACTGGGACTGGAATAAAATACGTACCACCTTCTGGGACAGGCAATAAGGGATGCAGAAGAATGAGAAGAATTGAGGGAAGAGAAAAGAGAGAAGGAGAAGGAGATTGAGAAAGAGATAGAATGAGACGAAGATGGATATAGATGAAGCGAAAAAGACGGAGGGAGGAGTGAATAAAAGGATTAGCAAAAAGAGAAGAGGGGGGAGGGCAGAGTCAGACGGAAAAAGCTTATTAAAATGTATGCAGATTGGCCAAATTTAGGGCAGGACAACTTCTGCCGGGTCGTCTAGTCTAATATATAAAATTCTTCTGTCACGGTGTTAGAGGCTTAACTCCTCCGAAACGGCTGAACCGATTCTCATGAAATTTTGTGAGCAAATTGGGTAGGCCTGAGAATCGGACAACGTCTACCTTTTTTTTCCGTACAGGATAATTTTCATACAACTGGGAAGCTAGGGTAGGCCAAAACGTGGACCTGGATACACTTAGAATGTGTTTTTACATTATGGGTATCAAATTGGAGGTGTTGATGTATGCTTTAGTACAGAGTCAGTTTTATACCGCTGGTTGACTACGGTCTGGAGATATAGGCCAAAACTTGGACCCGGATACACCTAGAATGTGTTTTTATATTATGGGTATCAAATTGAAGCTGTTGATATGTGCTATAATATAAAATAAGTTTTACACCGCTGAGTGACTAGGGTCTAGAGATATAGGCCAAAACATGGACCCGGATACCCCTACAATGTGTGTGTATTATGGATATCAAATGAAAGCTCTAAAGTTCATTGTGATATTCGATTTAGTCGCATCAACCTGGCAAAACTGATAAATATGCATGCGAAGCCGAAATAAAGACAAGAATTAATAATACCCACATACCTATTTACATACGTCCTATTCGATTTGCCTGAAATTTCGTATATAAATTTGCCTATGTTAGTATTTACGATGCTTTTTTCCGGGAAGTATACCAGATACGGACTGGGACTGGGATTAGGACTAGGAATGGGACTGAGACTCGGAATGCGACTGGAACAAAATATATACCACCCTCTGGGACTGGCAATAAGAGATGAAGAAGAAGGGAAAAACTTGAGAGAAGAGAAAAGAGAGAAGGAGACTGAGAAAGAGATAGAATGAGACGAAGATGGAGATGAAGCGAAAAAGACGGAGGGAGGAGTGAATAAAAATATTAGGAAAAAGTGTAGAGGGGTAGGGCAGAGTTAGACGGAAAAAGCTTATTAAAATGTATGCAGATAGGCCACATTTAGGGCAGAACAACGTCTGCCGGGTCTGTTAGTATTCTATAAAATCGTGCAATTACTGGCGTATGCTGAACATCCGCGCCGTAAGTCCTGCTTACACCAGAAGAGGAAAATTCTGCGAAAGATTTATGGACCTCTACGCCTTGGCGACGGCGAGTACCCGAGAAGATTTAATGATGACCTGTACGAGCCTTGCGGAGACATAAACATAGTCCAGCGAATTAAAGAGCAGCGACTACGTTGCTTAGGCCATGTTATGCGAATGAAAGATGATGCTCCAGCTAAGAAAGTATTTATGTTTTTGGCTATAATTTTCGTTAAAAGAAATATTTATTAACATTGCCTTTAGGGTGGTCATCATAAATGAAGTAAATTATTTTTTCCAGTCGCACCCCTTTGTACGGTAATACCTAGGTCTAAAATATCAAAATAAATATTGGTCCTGATTGGAGACGGTTAATGGGGGTCGCACAGGGGTCAAAGTTAAGACTGCTCTATGGAGATTCAAAAAACTAAAGTTATAATTTTTGAGCTTTAGTTCCCAAAATCAACAAATTTATAGTTGGCGATATCATATATGAATATTGGCCTTGATTGGAGGCCGTTAAAATGTGTTGTAAGTGATCTAAGCTCAGATTACCCTATGTAGACTCAAAATATTAACACCTGAACTTTAACCACAGTGCGACACCCCTTAACCATTGCTTATCAGGATCAATTTCTATATTTTATATCTTTAACTAGACTATTATCGATTTCGTAATATTTTTTACTTATGTAGGAATGCTATAAGTTTGAGTTTGTTAAGCTTAAATTTAAGAATAATGGTTTTACAGCTAATACATTCATAAAATTAAAATATTCTTCAATTATACATTATATTAAAGACGGTTATTGAAGGCCAAAATTATTATATCTATCGCTTCGTTAAATCGCTGGCGAATTTCGTTAAAAAAGTTTGTGAATTCCACTACAGCTAGGCAAAGTCCTTCACATTTACTTCTGCCAACATGTCCATTCTTTCTTAAATAACAGCAAGTAATTCGTCTTGTCCACCACAGGGAACACCTTTGGCATCTTTATTCAATCCAAACAGGTCAGAATTTATGACGCGTTTGTAAGATCAATGATATTAATATCAAAAGCAAAAAAAAATTATCATCCTTATTTGGACATGCTGCTTGAATTATCTTTTCCAGCATTAGGTTAAAGAAATCGGACAATAGGGAGATGCGTTGTCTGAAGCCCCGTTTAGTTTCGAATGGGTCGGAGAGGTCCTTTCCAATCCCTACAGAACTGATAATTTGGGTAACATTCCTCATCATACAAGATGTTTTTCATGGCTCGCTGGAAATCTATAATGTCAGCAGCGGTGGTTCTGAATGAGAGACTGTGGGATCTTACACCTCCAGGTGGGACAACTTTCGTTGTGTCATTGCGTACACCTTCTACGCTGTGCGTATCTTGGCTGTCATAAGAAAATGGTCTGAGTCTTTCCTTTCTGCCTTGCCCTGTGCATTGTGCTTCCTCAATGGCTGTGATATCGGCTTATCATAAACACAACAACCAGCCGAAAAAGTGAGTGAGAACTAGTACTGGAATTATATAGCTCGACGCTATTTCCGAGCCAGTGAAATTGTGTGCAACAGCCAGAAAATTTCAAGCGCAAGTATTGTTTAAATTAAATGAAATGATCGAAAAACGAAATAAAATTATTGGTATGGCGCTTGCAATTATAATTGCTATAATAATAATTTAAAATCGCTCACAAACTTTAACAGTCGGTTTTCCTTTTTTAAATTTTTTGATAATCTCACTAGATCGAAAAATGTTAAAATATCTATAAAAAGCTGAATCATAAAACAATTACATGAAGTCAGCACTTTAACTCCTTTTCATTTGACGTGGCCATTCATTCAATCTACAGTGTGCGTAAATTTCAACTTTTATCTTTATATTTTTTAGAAGATGGCAATTATATTAGACAATAGTATAGCGCTACCAGAATTCCACTTATCTCTCAAACACTCTATTTTCTTTTACTTGCAGGCATAACGCCAGGGTACTTTGCGCCAGGCCCAGCAGCGGCATACCATTTGGGCAGCCACCTGACGCAGACTAATACACCAGCATCACAGGTAAGTCGAAAATAATTATGTTTTTAACAATTAAATAACGTAGTATATTCAAAAGTGAACATACACGCAAGTTAACTACACATATATTGAAGATTCCAATTTCGATGCGAATAATAGCTTTTAATCGATGCTTTTTGAAGAGTCATTATAAGAACAAAAGTGAAGTTTTGATAATGCTTAAAAGTGGGCGTAGCCCCACCTCTCTATTACGCACGAATTTACAGCGTTTCGGTGGTCATAACGCGAATAAAAACTGGCCTCTCTTGACATATTTTGGTACACATACTTCCTTTATGACGAGAAATTTTTTCTTTAAGCGTATCAGGCGCCGAATAGCCATTAAAAGCGACTACCAAATCTTTTGTCAAGTTATCTTTGATGCGAACGGACGTTTGCATCCTCTTCTGAAGAAAATGAGTCATGAGAGTTCTTCAGGACAAAAAAAAAATGGTCAGGCATTCAGAATCCATGTTTCTGTAGCACCTTATACTTATAAATTTAAGTAGGTTAGGTTAGGTTAGAGTGTCCACCCAGGGCCGTAGAGAGAAAATCCGGGCCGAGACTAAACAATTTACGGGCCGCCTATAAAAAATCCACTAACACATTTGATTAATTTGAATTAATGGCGTCTCATTCATGAATCATTATTAATGGATTACATCAACAAAAATTTGCCACATCAACTAAATGATTTTTGGACTTAGAGCTGAAAATAAAATTAACACAGAATATTTACTAAGTATTTATACTATTTTATTGTAACGTAGAAATAAAATTCTCTTTTAACAGTCACATATTGTTTCAAATAATCTTTTCTAGTTATTTGGTAAAATTTTAATACATTTCTGATAAATTTAATGATGATTATAAATTTTAATTATTCAATATAAAAAGTTCGAATATCAAAGAGTGGCTCTTCTTGGTTTTTTCGCTACAAAATATTTTATAATAACATCAAGATTTAACTGGCTTGCCAAAACGGATTCAAAACGAAGCGTGGCAAGTCCTGAAACTCGCTCTTGAGATGAACACGATCGATGAAAGTTTTTGATCCTTGAAAGGACACTGAAGGAATATTCTGCACTAGCTACAGTGACAGGTATAGTGCAAAAGATACCTAAAGCAACGCAAATGTTGGGGAAAATTGTATACAGATTTTGAACATATGACTGGGTCGATTTATTAACCGATATCGCGCCATCGATTTTTCGAGAGGATTTGGGCTCAGGAAAAAAAGTTCCACTACGCATACCCAAAAAATAATTTTCGAGCCTGCGAAAGTAAAATGGCGAAGGGGTGAGTTTTTCGACCAAAACACTCTCCAAAACCCAAAAAATCTATTTTTTTTTTTTTCAAAAAACTGTTAGCGCCAATGTTTTTACAACAGTTTTTGAAACAAAAAAAAAATATTTTTTGTGTTTTGAGCCCAAATCCTATCGAAAAATCGATGGCGCGGTATCGGTTAACTTTCGTCCATACAAATCGACCCAGGTTAATGTAGATGGCATTTAGCAATTCCAATGGTGACAGACCTTTATCAAAATTTGCTTCGTAGATGTGTTTCAAGTGAATTATTTCGCATTCTAAGCTTTGAGAAATGTCCGACTTGTATTTTGCGACAAATTTTCCTGCGCTCGCCCGAACCGTAGTTTCATCCATGTCTTCAAATTGTCACAAAAAGGAACACGTCTCGCTGAAATTTCTCATAGCTGCAAATCGTTCAGTAATGCCAGTGATTACCGAATCAACGATCACCACGAATGTTTTGTTTTTAAAATCAGACTCTGAATCATCCGCAATCATCTCATTTAAATTATCTTCAGAACGTCTTTTGGGTTTTCTCTTTCGAATGTCCGGAAACTTTGGCGAGATGTTCAATTAAATACTTAACAACTGTTTTGTATTCGTTTAAAGTTGTTTCCCATTGGTTCTTGATCAACTTCAAATCAGCTAATAAGGCATCTAGATGCCGGACCTCAACATCTATGGTGGCGTCTCTAGCTTGGAGGACCACGTTTCTTTCATTAATGGTAGTCAGCATTTTGAACCAAATTGAGGACAGCAAGATAAATTCGAACTTGTTGATGTACTTGAGAATGCCGGTAACATCTCCGTATGCTTACGAAGTCAAATTTGGCATTTGTCTGAAAGACTATGAAGATAGCTCGGTACATTTTTTTTAAGGATGTCCCATCGTTGTGGACTGCTGCTGAAAATAGAAGAAGCCGTACAACATTCTGCAGCATCAAGACCACATAAATTTAGACTGGGGGTTGCACTAGGCGAGTAATCAGCATTCGAGTTTTTGTCGAGAATGTGGCGATGTGCTCCGTTGTAAGCTCCTTTCATATTGGCGTCGTTATCGTACCCGTGTGCACGACAATCTTTTAATGGGATTTCATGTTTATCTAGAGTATAACAAATTAAATCAGTGATTTCATGGTTACAAATCACGAAAACCAAAAACCGTTCTTGAATTGTAAAATTTGTTGATTTCCAATTGAAATGGTGTTAGCGCAAAATGAACGTACTCAACGTGACTAGCATCAGGCATAGCATCAACGATAATAGCAAAATACTTGGCTTTCTTGTCTTGATCTAATATAGTTTCCCTCATGTGTTTTGCACAAATTTCTATAAACTCGTTCTGAATGTCTGGGGAAAGATAGTGAACTTGTAAACGTGTGTGCTGCTGTTGTGAAATCCTAACTTTCTCCAAATGATCTCTAAGTATCGGATAATAATAGTTTATGAGATCTTAGATGCCCAAAAAATGTCCATTGTTTCGTTCACCAATATATATACTTTCGCCTTGAGAGCTAGGCCTCTTTCATTATTCACGTTACCGACATCGAAGTCGTTTAAATAATCTGGACTTTGATACAGAGTTGGTGGTATTGTTGGTAGACTTTTTGAAGATGAACCTTCATCAGTGTCACCACGAAAACTTTACGATTTCCGATTCATGTAAACATACATTTTTATTTGATGATTTTATTGTCTCCTCACTGTTCGAAGGCCCAGGTAAAAAATTCATAAATCATTATCAATATTCGTTGCTTTCGAAATTCGGCTTAAAATTTGCACTAAAAACTCTCCTGAATTAAAAATAAAATGTCTTAGTACCTCTTAATCGCGGGCCTCCTGAGAAACCCCGGGCCCGGGGGAATCCCCCATTTCCCTTCCCCTCTCGTCGGGCCTGTGTCCACCGGTGCGAGTACTAGTGTACTTAGGCCCAAAAGGTCCCATTGTGATACCACGTGGATTTCTCCACTACTCAAACCAACAGGTCGATTCAGCAAATGTCAGAAATTTCTTACGTTCCAACTTAGCCAGATCACAAATATCGTCAAAGAAGGGAGATCACGGAGATTTCTTCCTCTTGCGCCAAAGCGCAGGACAGTCGCACAGAAAATGCTTGACTGTTTCTATCTCCTCTTTGCCTTTGCAGCTCCTGCAGTAATCATTATAAGGAGGACCCAGCCATTGTGCATGCTTCCCGATTGCTATGTGGCCGGTTATAAGTCCAACCACCAGAGATATGTCCCCCCTACTAAGAACAAGGAGACTTCTTGTACGTATCACGTCCCATTCAGCCCACAGGAACTTAGTGTGATAGCAGGATTCGAGTATGCTCCATCTCACACCCGCTTCCCTAAGGAAAATTCCTTTCAAAGTGAGCTTACAAGTAGTGAGCGGCACGCTCAATCCCTTCCAAGACGAGACAAAGCGGAACGTATGTGCCCCCTCTTGCAAGTTCGTCAGCCATCTCATTGCCCGGTATTTCCGAGTGTCCAGGTACCCATACCAGACTGAGGGAAGTTTGCTCAGCCATCTCGTTAAGAGATTTGCCACTTCTCTACTGTCCTGGACTTACATGTGACCGATCCAAGCGCTTTTAGTGCAGCCTGGCTGTCAGAGTAAATACAAATTTGGTTATAGCCTTGAACAGCATTCCTCAGGTGATCAACGGCCCCATTTATAGCAGCCACCTCTGCCTGAAAGGCGCTGCAATGATCGGGAGGCTAAAGGATAGATTCCACCCTAGTTGAGATGCAAAGACCCCGCTGCCCACCTTTTTATCCAGTTTGAAGCCGTCAGTATATATCTGCAGCCTATTGCTCAGGTCCGGCGGCTCCTTCGACCTATAATCCCTATCCGGGATAACAAACTCGTACTCCATATCGAAAAATACAATCGGAGCGCAATAAACGACGAAGCCGAAACCAGATTCTTAAGGATAGCTGCATGGCGAACTACATTGTCTCTCCAGCCGGGTAACTCTCGCAGCCGTAGAGCAGAAAATTGGCCATTAAATTTATTGGCAACACATTAAAAAGAGTATCTAGCACCTCCGCAAGGGTAGTGCGCAGAGCGTCCGCCACAGAGACGATAGCACTTCTTTGTACCTTCTGGAATACTCGTAGGTTCGATGATTAGTTTGCATTAGACCGCATAGTGTCTGCGGAAACTTCCCGCTAACTAACAGCGCGAGGTTATGTGCATATGCGATTACCTTGCTGCATCCGTCCTTCTCAAGAAGAACCAAGAGCTCATTAAGTGTGGCAACCCATAGAAGTGGAGAAAGTACCCCCTCCCCCCCTGCGGGGTGCCATCCGTATGCGTTTGACCACCGTTGAACCAGCCAGGTCGGCATGAACCTTTCTTCGCAACAGTAACTGCTGCACAATTTTCACTAGCCCCGAATCGGCCCCAAGCCGATTAGTCCATCAGTTATAGTAGAGGGCGTAACGTTGTTGAAAGCTCCCTCAATGCCGAGGAAAGCTATGAGTGTGAAGTCCTTGAACGTCAAGGATTTATCGATCTGGGAGACAACTGCATGCAAGGCCCTCTCCGTAGACTTTCCTTGCATATACGGATGCTGGGATTTCGATAACACTCCCTCCAAGGACTCCCTTAATGCAGAGTCCATTAACCTCTCGAGTGTCTTCAGCTGGAGGGATGTCAGACATATTGGTCTGAAGTCTTTAGGAGTCGCGTGACCAGACCAGATTTTGGTATAAAGGTGACTCTTGAATCGTTCCAACCCCGTGGAATATAGTTAAGAGCACAAACTCCTTTGAAGATGTTATATAGCCACAAAGAACTCAGCTCGATTGTTTGCTGGAGTTATACCGGGGCCAATCCATCCGGCCCTGGTGCTTTGAAGGGCTTGAACGACATTATAGCCCATTTAACTTTACCTATAATAATGAACTTCCCCTCAAACAGTTCGCCAGTATGAGTTCCTCTCCAGTTCATTTCTTCATCACTAGCGCCCGGAAAGTGCGTACTCAGGAGCAGGTGAAGGATCTCTCTGCCGAATCCGTCCATATCCCATCAGATCCTTGCAGCACCTTTCTGAGCCTGGATCTCTCAGACACCGTCTCCATTTCGCTACAAAACTTCCACCAGGAGGTCCTCTTCGACGACCTTAGCAGTTTCTTGGAGGCTTATAAATTTAAGTAACTCTCGCTCCTTTTCTAGAGGGGACCATTTACTAATATAATTAGTATTTGAAATTGTTTGGCCCCGTTTTATGAATAACCGCGCCACCAGCAACTAGAGTGTAGATACTGCTGTAATTTTGTAGATAGCCATATTTATAACTTTCATGAACATGAAATGGTATATTAACTTTGGTCCGATGTTTGTAACGTTGAGAAATATAGAAGATATACTCACCATTAAGTACACCGAATTGATCACGGCGACGAACTGATTTGATATAGCCATGTCCGTCTGTCCGTCCGTCTGTCTGTTTGAACGCAAACTGGTCCCTCAAATTTTGAGATATCTCAATGAAATTTGGCACAAGGATGTATTTTTGTATTATATTAGACATTTGTCGGATCCGGTAGGATCGGACTCACTATAACATATATCTTCAGATAAGAAGATTTTGATCATTCCTGCCGCAATTTAGAAAGTATAAACGTGAAACTCGGTGATATATATATTCTAATATATCATAGCAGATATCCTGAAAAAATCACTTTGATCGGAGCTATATATAGTATATATCCCATACAACCGATCGTTCAGATAGGAAGATTTTTTGCAATTTCTTCCTTAATTTCCAATATAAAAAACTTAAACTTGGTGATATTTATTCTAATATATCGTAGAAGATTTCCCGACAAGATCACTGTGATCGGAGCTATATGTGTATAGTATATACCTATCCCATACAACCGATCGTTCAGATAGAACGATTTTCGGCCAATTCTCCCTTGGTTTCCAATATAAAAACGTGAAATTTTGTGATATATATTCTAAGATATCATAAAAGATTTCCTGAAAAAATCATTTCGATCATTTCGAGCTATAAATAATATATATCCCATACAACTGATCGTTCAGATAAGGGGGTTTTTTGCCATTTTTATACTCAGTTGAGCAGAGCTCACAGAGTATATTAAGTTTGATTGGATAACGGTTGGTTGTACATATATAAAGGAATCGAGATAGATATACACTTCCATATATCAAAATAATCAGGATCGAAAAAAAATTTGATTGAGCCATGTCCGTCCGTCCGTTAACACGATAACTTGAGTAAATTTAGAGGTATCTTGATGAAATTTGGTATGTAGGTTCCTGAGCACTCATCTCAGATCGCTATTTAAAATGAACGATATCGGACTATAACCACGCCCACTTTTTCGATATCGAAAATTTCGAAAAACCGAAAAAGTGCGATAATTCATTACAAAAGACAGCTAAAGCAACGAAGCTCGGTAGGTGAGTTGAACTTATGACGCAGAATAGAAAATTAGTAAAATTTTGGACAATGGGCGTGGCACCGCCCACTTTTAAAAGAAGGTAATTTAAAAGTTTTGCAAGCTGTAATTTGGCAATCGTTGAAGATATCATGATGAAATTTGGCAGAAACGTTACTCCTATTACTATATGTACGCTTAATAAAAATTAGCAAAATCGGAGAAGGACCACGCCCACTTTTAAAAAAAAAATTTTTTTAAAGTAAAATTTTAACAAAAAATGTAATATCTTTACAGTATATAAGTAAATTATGTCAACATTCAACTCCAGTAATGATATGGTGCAACAAAATACATAAATAACAGAAAATTTCAAAATGGGCGTGGCTCCGCCCTTTTTCATTTAATTTGTCTAGGATACTTTTAACGCCATAAGTCGAACAAAAGTTAACCAATCCTTTTGAAATTTGGTAGGGGCATAGATTTTATGACGTTAACTGTTTTCTGTGAAAATGAGCGAAATCGGTTAATGCCATGCCCAGTTTTTATACACAGTCGTCCGTCTGTCCTTCCGCATGGCCTTTAACACGATAACTTGAGCAAAAATCGACATATTTTTACTGAACTTAGTTCACGTGCTTACTTGAACTCACTTTATCTTGGTATGAAAAATGAACGAAATCCGACTATGACCACGCCCACTTTTTCGATATCGAAAATTACGAAAAAGGAAAAAATGCCATAATTATATACCAAATACGAAAAAAAGGATGAAACATGTTAAGGTAATTGGATTGTTTTATTGACGCGAAATATAACTTTAGAAAAAACTTTATAAAATGGTTGTGACACCTACCATATTGAGTAGAAGAAAATGAAAAGTTCTGCAGGCCAAATAAAAAACCCTTAAAATCTTGGCAGGTATTACATATATAAATAAAGTAGCGGTATCCAACAGATGATGTTCTGGGTCGCCCTGGCCCACATTTTGGTCGATATCTGGAAAACGCCTTCACACCACTCCCTTTTAAAACTCTCATTAATACCTTTAATTTGATACCCATATCGTACAAACACATTCTAGAGTCACCCATGGTCCACCTTTATTGCGATACCTCGAAAAGGCGTCCACCTATAGAACTAAGGCCCACCCCCTTTTAAAATACTCATTAACACCTTTCTTTTGATACCCATATTGCACAAACGAATTGTAGAGTCACCCCTGTTCCACCTTTATGGCGGTATCTCGAAACGGCGTCCACCTATGGAACTAAGGATTACTCAAGGATTACTAAGGATTATTGATACCCATATTGTACAAACAAATTCTAGGGTCACCCCTGGTCCACCTTTATGGCGATATCTCGAAACGGCGTCCACCTATGGAACTAAGGATTACTCTCTTTTAAAATACTCATTAACACCTTTCTTTTGATACCCATATTGCGCAAACAAATTCTAGGGTCACCCCTGGTCCACCTTTATGGCGATATCTCGAAACGGCGTTCACCTATGGAACTAAGGATTACTCGCTTTTAAAATACTCATTAACACCTTTCATTTGATACCCATATCCTACAAACGCGTTCTAGAGTCACTTCTGGTCCACCTTTATGGCGATATCTCGAAAAGGCGTTCACCTATAGAACTAGGACCCACTCACTTTTAAAATACTCATTAACACCTTTCGTTTGATGCCCATATTGTACAAACAAATTCTAGGGTCACCCTTGGTCCACCTTTATGGCGATATCTCGAAACGGCGTCCACCTATGGAACTAAGGATTACTCCCTTTTAAAATACTCATTAGCACGTTTCTTTTGATACCCATATTGTACAAACAAATTCTAGGGTCACCCCTGGTCCACCTTTATGGCGATATCTCGAAAATGCGACCACCTATACAACAACCACCACTCCCTTTTAAAACCCTAATTAATACCTTTAATTTGATACCCATATCATACAAACACAATCTAGAGTCACCCCTGGTCCACCTTTATGGCGATATTTCGAAACGGCGTTCACCTATAGAACTAGGGCCCACTCACTTTTAAAATACTCATTAACACCTTTCGTTTGATGCCCATATTGTACAAACAAATTCTAGGGTCACCCTTGGTCCACCTTTATAGCGATATCTCGAAACGGCGTCCACCTATGGAACTAAGGATTACTCCCTTTTAAAATACTCATTAACACCTTTCTTTTGATACCCATATTGTGCAAACAAATTCTAGGGTCACCCCTGGTCCACCTTTATGGCGATATCTCGAAACGGCGTTCACCTATGGAACTAAGGATTACTCGCTTTTAAAATACTCATTAACACCTTTCATTTGATACCCATATCCTACAAACGCATTCTAGAGTCACTTCTGGTCCACCTTTATGGCGATATCTCGAAAAGGCGACCACCTATACAACAACCACCACTCCCTTTTAAAACCCTCATTAATACCTTTAATTTGATACCCATATCATACAAACACATTCTAGAGTCAACCCTGTTCCACCTTTATGGTGATATTTCGAAACGGCATCCACCTATAGAACTAAGGCCCACTCCCTTTTAAAATACTCATTAACACCATTCGTTTGATGCCCATATTGCATTACACCCGAACTTAACCTTCCTTACTTGTTTATACTCAGTTGAGCATAGCTCACAGAGTATATTAACTTTGATTGCATAACGGTTGGTTGTACAGGTATAAAGGAATCGGGATAGATACAGACTTCCATATATCAAAATCATCAGCATCGAAAAAAAATTTGATTGAGCCATGTCCGTCCGTCCGTCCGTCTGTCCGTTAACACGATAACTTGAGTAAATTTTGAGGTATCTTGATGAAATTTGGTATGTAGGTTCCTGGGCACTCATCTCAGATCGCTATTTAAAATGAACGATATCAGACTATAACCACGCCCACTTTTTCGATATCGAAAATTTCGAAAAATCGAAAAAGTGCGATAATTCATTACCAAAGACGGATAAAGCGATGAAACTCGGTAGGTGAGTTGAACTTATAGCGCAGAATAGAAAATTAGTAAAGTTTTGGACAATTGGCGTGGCACCGCCCACTTTTAAAAGAAAGTAATTTAGAAGTTTTGCAACCTGTAATTTGGCATTCGTTGAAGATATCGTGATGAAATTTTGCAGGAACATTACTCCTATTATTATATGTATGCTTAGTAAAAATTTGCAAAATCGGAAAACGGCCACGCCCACTTTAAAAAAAAAATTATTTTTAAGTCAAATTTAAAAAAAAAGAGTTAGTATCTTTAGAGTATATAAGTAAATTATGTCAACATTCAACTCCAGTAATGATATGGTGCAACAAAATACAAAAATAAAAGAAAATTTCAAAATGGGCATGGCTCCGCCGTTTTTCATTTAATTTGTCTAGAATACTTTTAATGCCATAAGTCGAACAAAAATTTACCAATCCTTGTGAAATTTGGTAGGGGCATAGACTCTATGACGGTAACTATTTTCTGTGAAAATGGGCGAAATCGGTTGAATCCACGCCCAGTTTTTATACACAGTCGTCCGTCTGTCCTTCCCTCGGCCCTTAACACGATAACTTGAGCAAAAACCGATATATCTTTACTAAATTTAGTCCGCGTACTTATCCGCCCACTTTTTCGAAATCGAAAATTACTAAAAATGAAAAAAATGCCATAATTCTATACCAAATACGAAAAAAGGGATGAAACATGGTAATTTGATTGGTTTATTGACGCAAAAAATAACTTTAGAAAAAACTTTGTAAAATGGGTGTGACACCTACCATATTAAGTAGAAGAAAATGAAAAAGTTCTGTAAGGCGAAATCAAAAGCCCTTGGAATCTTGGCAGGAATAATGTTCGTGGTATTACATATATGTATAAATAAATTAGCGGTACCCGACAGATGATGTTCTGGGTCACCCTGGTCCACATTTTGGTCGATATCTCGAAAACGCCTTCACATATACAACTACCACCACCCCTTTTAAAACCCTCATTAATACCTTTAATTTGATACCCATATCGTACAGACACATTCCAGAGTCACCCCTGGCCCACCTTTATGGTTTATGGGTTATTTATTTTCTCTTATGTTGTCACCATAGCTCTCAACTGAGTATCGAATGTTCGGTTACACCCGAACTTAACCTTCCTTACTTGTTTATATTTATCTTAAAATAGTTTAGGTATGTACATCTGTTCACTATACATTTCTTATTTTATACAGCGCATTATTTGGAGATTACAAATGGGATAAGATTATTGTTCAGCCCCATTCATGAAAGGTATGAAGTCTTCGACACAGCCGAAGACAGTCCCGTCCTTACTTGTTTTCATTAGGACTTGTGAAAAATATGTTTAGATACTGTAAAGGTGTGAATTTAAAACCATTTTAACTTCATATCTATTTGAGATTTTGAAAGTAATTTTTCACGAATAAATTTTCACATTAAAGACGAGTTCGCTTGTATAAATATCTAATTTTCGAAAAAAACACAAAATGTTGCTAGGACACAGAATACATTTACATACAAAATATTTCACAGTGCATAGCCCTGCACAAGTTAAGCGATTAACCCCCAACGAGAGTGGTCTGAGATTGATCTGCTTTGCCTACATTGGGTATAATTGATCCCCCAGCCTATTGTCGGTACAGTGTATTAGTCAGTTTGAAATTAATGCAGCTAATCTTAAGAAAAAATAAAAACGAAAGCGAAATTGGTAAAAAAATGACATTGAAACAAATTATTTAAAAACAAGTAAAGGTGTCTGAGTTCGGGTGTAACCGAATATTATATACTCAGCGTGAGCTTCAATTGTACATTTCATTTCAGATAAATTACTTTTCTACATAACACGTGGCACCGCCCATTTAAAAAAAAATGTCTCCCCATTTCCTCTTACAATAAAACTTGATAAACGAAATATCATTGATTCAAAACTATTTTTTGCTAAGTTATAGCTATTATTCTAGTCTACGACCCTTTTAAACTTGTTTTATATCTAAGTTGCCGTGGTCTTTAACCGATCCCGTCCATTCTTACTAGAAATATTTTCTGCTATAAGGAAAATGTGTACACAATTTCATTACGCTATGTTAATTTTTCTTCCAGTTATTGCTCTCGAAACATAGAAAATTGCTTAGTCATAAAAGGGGCGGTGCCACACCCATTTTAAAAATGTTTAGTGTTTTACAATTTTATGTTATAATTCAATTTAGAAAGTAAAATTCTATTGATACAAAGCTCTATTTCGCTAAGATATATCTTATTATTTTCGTCTACGACCCTTTTAAAAATCCTTTATATAAAAGTGGGAGTGGTCTTTAACCGATCTCGTCCAATTTTTCTAGAAATATTTCCTACCATAGGTAAAATTCGTGTACCCAATTTTATTACGGACGGACGGACATGGCTCTATCAAATTTTTTTTCGATACTGATGATTTTGATATATGGAAGTCTATATCTATCTATGGAAGTCTATATCTATCTGTGTGCAAAGCACACTGAGTATAAAAATGCGGAGCCCTAGAAATAGCTTAAAATACAAGTGTACTATGTTCCTTTATTGTAGAATTGGCTTATGTTTTATTTTTCTGGAATAACCATACAAAAAACAATGAAAAATAGTATTAAAGTTTAAAAAATCTATGATGGATTCGGCGTAGACTAATTGCATATTTTGCAGGGAACCCCTTCATCCATATATATTGAGACGTATGTATGTCTTCAATAATTTGCCGAGACATTTGCTAGGGCAGCAAATGAAAATAATGTAAATGTTAACTGTCTTGTTCATCTTCTACACCATGCCCCTTCCATTTATGTACTTTTATTTACAAAAATTTAATCACATAATTACTAAATTTATACATATTGACGCCCACTTTTCTCTGGTTACTGCATACTCTAGTATTGTATGCATATGTATGTAAGTGCATACCTATTTATACCGACGAAAAAGGCCATGTTCAATTTTTATTGTGAACATTATCATTACGAAGGCATCAAACATTTCATAACAATACATTTGCTCTAGGCCCTTCCAGCTGCAACTTTATGCATTTTTGTAATCCTTTGAACTTTTTCACACTAATTTACACCGGACAAGCATTTTTGTGAAGTCATCATGAATATTGCTATTATAAGTACTTATGACATACATTCATATGTAACTGTAGCGCACGCTAAAAAGGTGGTCAATAAGTAGCGAGTAGGGAAGGAAGTAAACATACTTAAAAGGATAAGAGAAGGTGCCTATTGTCAGACAAACCGTACAGAGCCAACATGCAATTATTCAATTAATGATTTGATGTTACAGGAGGTGGTCTGCAAACAATTTACAAGCATATAATTTGATAAGTGTGTAAATAAATAAACGGTTCCGAAGCAAGCCACAGCTATTCGGCAAATGTTACTCATACTTACAAACATGCATGGATATCAGGGTGAAATAATTGTAGATTTAGGCGTGACAAGTACTTTTCATAGCTTTGTAAAAAGTCCATCACATATCACTAAATATATATGTAGATGTGACATGTGGGCGTCGAATTCTTGACATATTGAGCGGGACCTCGTTTACGAAGCTAAGTAAAATTACACCTGCAACAAATATGAAAGAGTTAAGTTATAAAATAGTTGAGTCGATACATATCCAATCTACATAAGTCAAAAGATGTCATTATCCAAGTATACACTAGTCCACCAAATCAGTAGTTAAGAACAAGAAAAAACCGTTTAAAAATAGACCTAGATAATGACATACAAATTAAAAAAACAGATTTAATCTTTGCTATTTTTTCTAAATTGACCAAGTTTGCAAAATGATGATAGATTTGTAGAAATGTCGAAAGTAGCAAAACAAAAAAAAAACTACTGAGCAGAAATATTTGTCGCTAGATTTGCTCAACGTGTTTATTGTCTGACAGTTCTTTGACATTAGAAAGATTATGAATAAAATATTTCTCCTTAATACTATGGTGAAGTGCGGAAAATAATTTAAGAAGAAATTTTTCTTAAAATTTAAAGATAGTTGTTTCATTTGACAGTTCACTTAATTGACGCAAACATGTTTCCAACGTTGAGTTGATATGTGTGCAATAACACATCAATTCAGTTCATGGAAATTATCGAAGGCAGAAAAATCAAATCTATGATATCGTCGACGATGCGGTAAAAGATACTAGCTCTACTCAATCAAATTTTACACTAAAACAAAAAAATTCGCTGGAACTGAATCCTGGATAATTTAGAGCAGTTCTTGATATTAAACACATATCTTTACTTACCACCTTGTGCAGAAGATATACATATAACGGAGAAAGTCTCACAGTAAAGGAAAGTATATTTCCAATATATTTTGTGTCCTAGTGTTTATTGTTATGTTATGTTATATTGCAGTTTTTAACTGTGGAAATGTTGTAAAAGTTACCAACGAGTGGGAAAAATAATTTCACTTGCAAAGTGTAAAAGCACCCTCACGACCACTGGTATAAAGCAACATGAGCATGTCTCGCTAATTAAATAGAGATGATAACATAGATATAATAATAAACAGCGGAAGTTCTGCTAATAAAAAGCAATACTGTAAAAATCTACTGTTACTAATCTTTTAAGCGTGCCTAAAACGTTCCACACAATTAGGATTAAATATCATATAGAACTAGTATGTACTTAAATGGTGAAAAAAAACGAATAGCAACAAAAAGGCAATACTTAGAAACCAATTGCAAAGCGAGGAGCGGCGCATTCATATGACTGAGTGGTTAAAGACATCTATCTGCCTTTACACTAGTATGAATATTAGAGATTCGAGTACAATACTCCCGAGAAGGTAGCTGATGAAGAAGTAAAATTCAGTAACCATCGCCGTTTGTAAACTTTTCAATTTTTCTTTAATATCAATGATCTTGGTCTTTATATCAACTCGATTTTATGTATGTGTAAAGCATATCATTTGGAAGCCTTTTCGTAAAAAATAAAAGTTGCTTTTAGGTAGATAAACTTCAATTTTATGACACCAACCCAACGCTTAATAGTAATCTGAGCAACTTCAATTGTACTTAAATTTAGTACTCAATCAACTCGTTACGCCGCATATTCATCAACCCACGCCAAGTTTTTAAACGGTTTTATTTCGTTTTCGATTCAATTTATGCACACCTCACAACTCACAAACAATGATGGGACCATTATAATGAAATATGATATAAAAGGAACAAAAATCATGGCATTTAATGGGCTGTTAACAAAATGTAGGAAAATGTAGTATTGCAGCACATACATAAATAGAAATATAGGTAGGTAGGTAGGTAGGTGAAATGGCTGCGGCCCTGGTCTCCCAAGTAGCTATTTAAAACCGTTTTGATGCCATGTAACTCGTCTAAAAACCTAAGGAATGTTACGGTCAATGTATTACAACCAGCCAGAGTTGTTGATAAAATTAGGAATATTCGGGATAGCTATCACATATAACCCTCTGAGGTCTTCTAGAAACGGGATTCCAAGGAACCTTAGCCATGCTCTAGCTAGAGCCGGGCATTTACACATAAAGTGTTCTACTGTCTCCCTGGCATTTGGATCTTTGCAGCTTCTGCAGTAGTCGTTAAACGGAATGCCCATCTATTCCGCATGCGTACCTACTGCCCAATGACCGGTGCAGACTGCTATCAGTTTGCGTGTGTTAGCACTGGATTTGTTCAGAAGACTTCTCGTCCTCTTTCCATCATAGTTTGGCCGAATGGATTTTGATATTGCACAGGTGGTGATGTTATTCCACTTTGTTTGTGCTTTCTTCAAGTAGAAGCTTTGGATATTCCCCTTGGCTACTGCTAAGGGTATGCCTACTTCGACACTGGTTATTTCCTCGTTCATCTCCGATGAGCCCCGGCGTGCTAGCTCGTCGGCCTTCTCGTTACCC
The DNA here is from genome assembly GCF_040869045.1 of Eurosta solidaginis. Lineage (NCBI taxonomy): Eukaryota > Metazoa > Arthropoda > Insecta > Diptera > Tephritidae > Eurosta > Eurosta solidaginis. The sequence continues at coordinate 73,800,007 of NC_090323.1, read as the reverse complement.
TCTATCCCCCTATGACCCGGGACCCAGATAACGCGTAGTTCTAGATTGGTGGATAACTGTGATATGAGTCGCTTACAAGCCCACACTAATTTTGAGTTAATGTGTGGCGAGGAAAGCGATTTTATCGCTGCTTGGCTATCCGACAGGATGCGAACTTTACCAGCTACATTCAAGCCCCCCAGTGATTTGCAGGCTTGCCAAATCGTGAGGATTTCTGCTTGAAACACGCTGCAGTGCGATGGGAGTCTGAATGATGCAAACAAATTTAGGAACTCAGAGAAGACTCCGGCCCCACTCCCGATTCCATCTTGGAGCCGTGTTACGTGGCTGACTGTTTGGATGGCGAGGAGCGGCGGCAAGCAGGTATGCTTGCGGGCCCAGGCTATCTCGTCGTCTTGGGCGGGGTATTGCACCACCGACCTCACCCGCAGCCACTTGAACAAAAAGAGGGTTCATACCTGCATGCGTATAGAAAGGAGAGAAAAAGCTGAAAAAGATAGAAATAAACGTGAGGGGCTAAGTTAAGAGGGGGAAAAAGATGAAGGCCTGCCCTGTCAGGTGGAGCCTACCCTCCCTCTTCAGCGCCGCTTGCGCTGAACCATGGGCACTGTGCTGACTCCTATCTACTTACAGTGCCCCCAAAACCTGACACTAGTCCGTCTGAAAGAGTCCTAGTCTAGTCCATGTCGATATAGTCAAAGGTCCGTGCAACCTACTTCCCCTCTCGTTGCACTAGTGCAACATCCACACCAATCTAATCAAGTTAGCAACTAATTTTTTTTTTTTTTTCTCATTCCATATGTAGGTACGAAAACAGGTTTTATTATGGAGATTCAAAATAATTCAAATTGAATGAAAAGGTAGCTTAGGCTCTAGTTTTTGTTTTACAAAGTCAAGAGAAAGATAAAAATTCAAAATTCAAGAGAAGAATCAAATTACATGAAGAGGTATCTTAGACTCTAATTTTTGTTTTATAAAATCAAGAAAATGATACAGAAAAGGGAATTAACTAAATTATTTTTACAATTCTGGTATTTCCTTATGTACTAGGAATCTTCATTAGTAACAATGCTAAGACTAATCAAATAAACTTGGCCTTAATCAAAAAAAATTGGAATTCAAATAAAAAAATTCAGATTATATAACGGAAGAGAGGAATAATTTATCCAAACTAAAATTAGCTCACTATAACTCATCGTACGATCACTTTTTCCCTCAAGATATCACCTACACAAGTAATTCAAAGAAAAATTAGGAATTGTGAATAGATGAAAATACGGTGAAACTTCTAATCAAATAATATCAAGAGGACAAAATCCTTACTTCAATTCAGAAAAATGTAAAAAAAAACAAGACTCTCTAAGGGAACACCCTTTCCACAAAATGCCTAAATCTCTACCTCAGGCAAATTGATTTGTAAAACCCTCAATGTGCATGAGTTTTAAAGACACAAATGTTTATAAATGTTAAAGAGAGAACATCAAATAAATCTGTTGTGTATGTTACCGATTTTTACTTTGACGCACCGCGCTCATCTGCAGTCCAGGTACCAAGGCTGAAGTGATGCGAGCTGAAAAGAAAAGAAGGAGAAAAATTCCTATTCGTTTCCAATGTTCTTAGTGTTCTCTTTGACTGACCACATGGAACCCTCAGTTCCGGTCTGAATGAATGAAAATACGTACGCACCTTTTCTCGCAGTGATCGTGTTGTTTTTTTTTTTTTTTTTTTGAAAAATCAGAAATAATAAAAAAGGTGAAAATTTATAGTGAATAGTGAACGTGCATCATAATATATCAGCCACCTAAAAAGGGAAGAAGGTATGCGTAACAACAAACGTTTTCAAGAAACGTGTACCCCTTCTCCTTTTTTTTTTTTTTGGTGAGGAATAGCAACAACGACCAAAGGAAAGAAAAGCTGGTTTTCACGTGATAAAAAAAAACGGATTAAGAAAGTAAGAAGTGTTTAAATATAGGGAAAGTTTTGCGAAATAAAGAAAAAGAAAAAGTTGTAAATTATGAAAACAGAAAATTTCTGTGAGAAATAAGGCAATTGCGTAAATTAAAATTTTGTAGGCTAAAGTACCTTGCCAAAATAAAGTGGTGTGTCTAAGTGCAGCACGTGTGAAGATTATTGGGTAAGTGGTGATGAAAACTATTATGTACGTATAACAAGGAATCTGGGGATAAAGATACTTTGTATAAATTTCAACCACGAAAATGCGTACATACGTATTCGAGCAAAATTAAGACAATGATCAAAGTTAGTGAAAAAAAAATTATTTAAGCTTAAATACAAAAATGTTTAGAACTCTTATCGGTCGCCGCCGTGCTTTACTTCCTTTAGGTTGGTACTGATACTAGTGTTGTTGCGGCGATTTCTTAGTGGTGGCGAGCACGCTCTCTTTTTTTTTTTTTTTTTTTTTTTAACAGTCTGCTCCCGACTTCGCCTGTTGATTTCGCCTTGTGACACACCAATCTACACTAGGGATTGGATGGCTATAACTTACCGTGGCGACTTGTTTTATATGACGTGACTGAGTAATGTGATGCGATGACATATGATAAATGCCGACGTGATGTGATGTATGTTCATGCGATGTGATGTGAAGTACTGTCTGGTGGTGTGAGGGATGTCGATGGTGTGTGTTCTTATGTGTATCGTTAACGACGTTTCTGTTTGTAGAGGTTGCGGGGCTATTGCTGGGGTGCCTGTTGTGGGTGGCTTTATTGGTTGCCGCGAATTTAGTTCGTGAATGGATTTGAATGAGTGGCGTCTCTGTATTTAGGTGACTGGTTGCGGTGTCTGTGATTTTGTGGTGTTGATACTTATCTGCGTGATTGTTGTTGTGTATGCGTACGTGCGTGGACGTGTATTATGTGTGTCCTGTTGATAACTTTCTTCGCATATATCGGTGTGGTTGGCTATGGACTTACGGGTTTTAGTTATAATCTGGGCTTAGGGGGCTGGCCGTAACTGCGTGTGGAGGTGAATGTGTGTACGATGTTGTGGTGTTGTTCGGGACTTGGTGGATCCCTTTATTTGGAGTCTGGTTGTGGTGTTTTATGAGATGGAATATGAGTTGCCCTTGTGTTCGGCGTAGTGTATTGTCTCTCTGTATATTTGTGGATGGGTGTGGTGACGGTCAGCGGTTTTGGTGCCTCGCACCTATGGTGCGTTGAAAGAAACAAAAAAAATACAAACTTTAGATAGAATTTAGGAATGTTGTAGGAACTTGGAATTAAATCAACGGATGTGGGTTGAGTGGCTTTGGAGTGGACATGGGTGACTTACCGTTGATAGTGGTGATGAAAATGGTAGCGGCAGGTATTGTAACCTGGTTAGGTTGGGGCCCAAAGGTTTTAATAAATTTTATTTGGCAGTTTAAACTGCACAGTTGTGAGTTCGCCACACAAAAAAAATAAAATACAACACCACTTTATTTATTTTTCTTCACTTTCACTTCGCGAAATAAGACGTCCGCTCGACACTTTGCTTTACGATTTGTGTCCGTCAGGAATGGAATGGTGGCCCTTTTATGGACTTTCCTTATTTTCTTTGTCCTGTTGCCACTACCGTTTTGGCTTTGCGGTGGAATTATTTCCGTAAAAAAAAATCACTCGAAGACCATCGAAGGCTTCCAAGCTGTCGACCACAATGTTAGGTAAGATACCCACACACACATATGCACGTAATGTAGAGGCTGTTTGCTATTTGTAGTTATGTTTACTTGTGAGAATAACTTTGAGTGATCATGGAAGCACAGGGGCGTAGTTTGTACAAGGGCTGTCGTTACAGGAAGCACAGTGGCGTAGTTTGTACAAGGGCTGTCGTTACAGGCTCGTATCCGCCGATGTTGCCTGCAATATGGAGCGTGTACGTAAAGAAATTCAATAACGCGGCCTGTTCTCTTCCCAGTGTTTCGCTCAACGTGTGGCCTCGACCCACGATCAGATGCCGGGCTTATATCTTTTGGATTTCATTCTATTTACATAGGGACATGTCTACACTAAACTTTTCACAAGGACCTTACGATGTACAACACTTATGGTATTACATTTTTCTGCTACATCTATACATCTATATAACAGTTTACTGTCTTCACGCGTTCTTTACAGTCCCGAATACTGTCTCCAGTAAATAAACTTGAGTGTAAATATCACCGATGGATGTCTTAAAAAGCTATATCACAGTTATTGTTAGTAGTTGAATATTAATAACAAAAACTATCACAGAGGGGTGCCTACCGCTATAGTCAAGTAAAAAAACGTACGTAAATAATCATTAACTATGGTCAAGTCAAAAAGAATTTTAGTATTTACCTAACCTAATCATGGTAGTCAAGGTAGGATACATCACTACGACACAGGAGGACCATGTACGAACATTCCACGACATTAATAACGACACTTAACAGGACGAGGCACAGTAACATGTGACAAGCACAGCATCTGACCATTTACGCCGCAAAGATATCTTTGGCGTGATAAATCCCTATCTTTTTCCCGTTTGTGTCGCCCAGTTCATACATCGAGTTGCCTATGACTTTGATGATGATGCACCTAATTTGTTTTTGAGCTAGTTTTGCGTTGTAGTTGTCCGGTTGCGAGCTTTGCTTGAAGTTTCTTCTGTATACTAGCTGTCCTACCTGGAACTTGACATCTCGACTCCTTGTGTTGTAAGCTTTTGCACTCTTCTCATGGGCAAGTTTTAGTTCTTGCATAATTTTATTCCGCAACAATTGCATTCTGTGCTCTTTTGAATCAATCGAGTAATCGGCATACTTTATTGTTCCAAGCTTCCTATATATCTCGTACGATGTCCCGTGTTGCACCATTGGTATGCCAAATGTGGCAAAGTAAGGTGAACAATCTATTGCAGAATGCACTCCGCTACGTAGTGCGAACGCGGCATCACTTATGTGTTTGTCCCAATTTTTGTGGTTGTCGTTAATATAAGAGCGGACAATTTGGAGCACTGAACGGTTAACACGTTCAGCGGCATTTCCTTGTGGGGAGTAGAACGTAGTTTTGACTTGCTTTACTCCGTATCTATGAAGGAAAGTGTTGAAAACTTCAGAGATGAACTGCTTGCCATTATCTGAATGGATGAACTCTGGTACGCCGAAAATGTGGAATACCTGTTTTTCTAGGAACTTTACAACTGCGGCTGATGTCGCATTTCTCATGGGCTGTAGCAACACAAATTTTTTCTAAAAATGATCAAGACACACAAACACAAAGACATTTCCATCACAAGTACGCGGGTAGGGTCCCATGAAATCAATAAACAGACGTTGAAACGGTCGCTCGGTTATATGCTGTTTTCCCATCGTTGGTCGGTGGAAAACATTCTGTGTCTTATTTCCCTTACATATTTCGCACCCTTTCAAATAGGATTGCACGTCGGCAACCATCCCTGGCCAGTAATATTTTTCTCGTATACGCGTTAGCGTTTTGTGGATGCCACCGTGACCTGCAGAAGGCGAGCTATGCGATGCTGCCACCAACCCCTGCCGCATTTCCGACGGTACCCAGAGTTTCCAGAGCTGGTCCTGCTGAAGCCCCCCCCTCCCTGTCAAATTGCGTTCGTTTATAGAGGTATCCGTCCGACACACAGATGTCAGGTAATCTGTCCTTGTTTTCTGTAACCGTCTTTATGAGTTCTGTATATTCTTCTGACGTGAAGCCTGGTGCATCTAATGATACGTCTAAACATCTGTCGTTGCAGTCAAGTTCATCCATGTGTATTCTCGAAAGGGTATCTGGAACAATATTTTGTGCTCCTTTGCGATGCTGTATTTCAAAGTCGAATGCTTGCAACTTTAGGCTCCACCTCGCGAGTCTGCCAGACAGATCCTTTTGATTCATTAGCCATTTAAGGCTTGCGTGATCAGTAATGACAGTGAATGGCAGACCCTCGACGTAGGGCCTAAACCTCTTCACACTTACTACGGCAGCATAACATTCAAGCTCCGTGATGCTATAATTCCTTTGGGCCTTATTTAGTTTCGCGGACACGTATGCTATGGGACGTTCATTTCTTTCGTCATCCAGCTGGAACAAGACTCCACCGATGCCATGCGTAGATGCATCACATTGAATGTAGAATCGTCGGTCAAAGTCCGGGTGCGTCAGTACGGGTGCCGATATGAGGCTCTGTTTTAGTCTGTCGAAAGACTTTCTCGCTTCGTCTGTCATGTTAAATTTCTTGATCTTGTCCTTGGTGAGGCAGTCGTGCAGCGGAGCTGCTATCGTCGCGTAATCCTGGATAAATCGTCGGTACCAGCCTGACATACCCAGGAACCGTCGGAGTTGCTTGGGGGTTTTTGGTTCCGGGAAATCCCTAATAGCTGCCACCTTATTTGCATCCGTTCTTATGCAACCGTCGTCCACTACATAACCAAGGTAGCGGACCTCTTTGTAACAAAATTTACTTTTTTCCACATTGATTGTAAGCTTCGCTTCCCTTAAGCAACGAGCGACCTTTTCAAGTAAACACAAATGAGACGAAAAACTTTCTGAACACACTAAGAGGTCATCTAAATACACAAAGACGGACTCACGTAACGTAGCGGGTATGACTTTATCCATAAGCCTACACATCCTCTGTGCCGCATTACACAGACCAAACGGCATTACCGTAAAATGGTATAACGGCCTACCAGGCACCGTAAAGGCTGTCTTTTCTCTGGACTTCCTCTCCAAAGGGATTTGCCAGAAGGCATCTTTCAAATCGATGGCTGAGATGTATCGCGTATTCTGGAGACGACTCAAGATCCCATCGATATGCGGGAGCGGATATGCATCTTTCACAGTCCGTTCGTTCACTTTCCTAGCGTCCAAGCATAGCCGATTCTTGGTTCCCTTAATTACCAGTGAAACAGGTGAGTTCCAACTGATATTACTTTCTTCGATTACCCCCATACTCAGCATTCTGTCGAGCTCTTGGTAAACTAACTTTTGTATTGCAGGAGATATGGGGTAATGACGCTGTTTCCCATATTGTCTAGTGGTTAGGATATCCGGCTCTCACCCGGAAGGCCCGGGTTCGATTCCCGGTATGGGAACCAGGTCGGTGGTGCAATACCCCGCCCAAGACGACGAGCTAGCCTGGGCCCGCAAGCATACCTGCTTGCCGCCGCTCCTCGCCATCCAAACAGTCAGCCACGTAACAATGGCGCCCAACGGAAATAGCCCGATCGTTATTTAGTTTCCCACTCTATTTCTATTCCCTATGTACTATCTCTTCAGCTATTTTCTTTTCTTTCGGACAGTTTAGGAGTTTTTAGCTAACAGCTTTTTGTATTAATATGAGGAGTTTTGTGGCTAATTAATAACTGTGGGTGGGTGCTGGTCAAGACTTCAGAGTTCCTCCTGAGAGGTTCAACGCTTCTAGAAGTGGTATCCGTAGTCCGGATCAGCACAGTACAAGGTATGGTAAATATTGCATTTTTGGTTTCAGGTGACAACAAGCTGTTCAAGCTGCCACATGTGCGGTCCGGCACTGCCCAATTTGTGAGGCTTATAGCATGTTGCCACAAAGGGGATAATTTTGTAGTCACTGAGAATGGTGGTAGCCACGTGCTAAGCCAAGGTACAGGTCGTGATGTACCACAATCCTTAGTGAGTAAGAGACTAGATGACTTAGACCATGGACGGCGGACGAACAGACACTCGACAGCGTACTTACGATGACCTCGCGGAAGTACAACACCACGAACACACCGATCAAAAAAAAAAACAAAAAAAAACAACAAAAAAAAAAAAAAATTTTTTTGTACAGAAAAGTACATTTCATTGTTGAGGGTAGTCTTATTCCTATTAGTTTTACATATTGAATTCTAACACTTTGAATACTTGTTAAAGCCATTTTTTTTTCTGAATTTACACCTTAGTAAGTAAGTACTCTATACAAATTTAAATATTTTTGAATTGTACCTATATTCCTTCTAATCTTTAGTTACCACGTATGTACATACATAGTTATATATAATACCGAATTCACTAAAAAACAAAGTTAAACATTTTCGTATTGTCAATTTAATTTTTTTTTTATTGTCGATTTCATTCATTTCATCATTTTCTTGATTTTATAAAACAAAAATTAGAGTCTAAGATACCTCTTCATGTAATTTGATTCTTCTCTTGAATTTTGAATTTTTATCTTTCTCTTGACTTTGTAAAACAAAAACTAGAGCCTAAGCTACCTTTTCATTCAATTTGAATTATTTTGAATCTCCATAATAAAACCTGTTTTCGTACCTACATATGGAATGTGAAAAAAAAAAAAAAAAAATGAGTTGCTAACTTGATTAGATTGGTGTGGATGTTGCACTAGTGCAACGAGAGGGGAAGTAGGTTGCACGGACCTTTGACTATATCGACATGGACTAGACTAGGACTCTTTCAGACGGACTAGTGTCAGGTTTTGGGGGCACTGTAAGTAGATAGGAGTCAGCACAGTGCCCATGGTTCAGCGCAAGCGGCGCTGACAGGACAGGCCTTCATCTTTTTCCCCCTCTTAACTTAGCCCCTCACGTTTATTTCTATCTTTTTCAGCTTTTTCTCTCCTTTCTATACGCATGCAGGTATGAACCCTCTTTTTGTTCAAGTGGCTGCGGGTGAGGTCGGTGGTGCAATACCCCGCCCAAGACGACGCCACTTGAACAAAAAGAGGGTTCATACCTGCATGCGTATAGGAATCTTCATTAGTAACAATGCTAAGACTAATCAAATAAACTTGGCCTTAATCAAAAAAAATTGGAATTCAAATAAAAAAATTCAGATTATATAACGGAAGAGAGGAATAATTTATCCAAACTAAAATTAGCTCACTATAACTCATCGTACGATCACTTTTTCCCTCAAGATATCACCTACACAAGTAATTCAAAGAAAAATTAGGAATTGTGAATAGATGAAAATACAGTGAAACTTCTAATCAAATAATATCAAGAGGACAAAATCCTTACTTCAATTCAGAAAAATGTAAAAAAAAACAAGACTCTCTAAGGGAACACCCTTTCCACAAAATGCCTAAATATCTACCTCAGGCAAATTGATTTGTAAAACCCTCAATGTGCATGAGTTTTAAAGACACAAATGTTTATAAATGTTAAAGAGAGAACATCAAATAAATGTGTTGTGTATGTTACCAATTTTTACTTTGACGCACCGCGCTCATCTGCAGTCCAGGTACCAAGGCTGAAGTGATGCGAGCTGAAAAGAAAAGAAGGAGAAAAATTCCTATTCGTTTCCAATGTTCTTAGTGTTCTCTTTGACTGACCACATGGAACCCTCAGTTCCGGTCTGAATGAATGAAAATACGTACGCACCTTTTCTCGCAGTGATCGTGTTGTTTTTTTTTTTTTTTTGAAAAATCAGAAATTGTTTTTGTTTTTATCGGCCTATTGATAAATCATTCAAGGTTCGAATCGAGCTCAAGGCCAGAACAATAATTTTTTTCTAATGATAATTATTGTTATTTTTTAATTTTTCTAAATTTGAAAAATTGAATTTTGTTTTTGGAATAGTAAGTAGAAAATTTTCCAGACAACCTGCCATAGCTGCGCAGATAGATCCATTTCGAAGGGTGCTAAGCCTTCATCATCAGTACGCTTTAGGCATGCTGCGCTAACCATTTAGCTATACAGCGGTGGTTTGTTTGACTGGCAAATTTGCTACTTCTATTCCTTTTTTACCAACTATATTTATTCAGTGTTGCGCCATCTGGTGCAAAGCACTGATAATGCTGGATTTTTGTTTATTGTCAATTTCTTTGTTTGACATTCCCAAGTGCTCATGGTTTATTAACAATTGTTTTTGTTTTTATCGGCCTATTGATAAATCATTCAAGGTTCGAATCGAGCTCAAGGCCAGAACAATAATTTTTTTTCTAATGATAATTATTGTTATTTTTTAATTTTTCTAAATTTGAAAAATTGAATTTTGTTTTTGGAATAGTAAGTAGAAAATTTTCCAGACAACCTGCCATAGCTGCGCAGATAGATCCATTTCGAAGGGTGCTAAGCCTTCATCATCAGTACGCTTTAGGCATGCTGCGCTAACCATTTAGCTATACAGCGGTGGTTTGTTTGACTGGCAAATTTGCTACTTCTATTCCTTTTTTACCAACTATATTTATTCAGTGTTGCGCCATCTGGTGCAAAGCACTGATAATGCTGGATTTTTGTTTATTGTCAATTTCTTTGTTTGACATTCCCAAGTGCTCATGGTTTATTAACAATTGTTTTTGTTTTTATCGGCCTATTGATAAATCATTCAAGGTTCGAATCGAGCTCAAGGCCAGAACAATAATTTTTTTCTAATGATAATTATTGTTATTTTTTAATTTTTCTAAATTTGAAAAATTGAATTTTGTTTTTGGAATAGTAAGTAGAAAATTTTCCAGACAACCTGCCATAGCTGCGCAGATAGATCCATTTCGAAGGGTGCTAAGCCTTCATCATCAGTACGCTTTAGGCATGCTGCGCTAACCATTTAGCTATACAGCGGTGGTTTGTTTGACTGGCAAATTTGCTACTTCTATTCCTTTTTTACCAACTATATTTATTCAGTGTTGCGCCATCTGGTGCAAAGCACTGATAATGCTGGATTTTTGTTTATTGTCAATTTCTTTGTTTGACATTCCCAAGTGCTCATGGTTTATTAACAATTGTTTTTGTTTTTATCGGCCTATTGATAAATCATTCAAGGTTCGAATCGAGCTCAAGGCCAGAACAATAATTTTTTTCTAATGATAATTATTGTTATTTTTTAATTTTTCTAAATTTGAAAAATTGAATTTTGTTTTTGGAATAGTAAGTAGAAAATTTTCCAGACAACCTGCCATAGCTGCGCAGATAGATCCATTTCGAAGGGTGCTAAGCCTTCATCATCAGTACGCTTTAGGCATGCTGCGCTAACCATTTAGCTATACAGCGGTTGGGAATGTCAAACAAAGAAATTGACAATAAACAAAAATCCAGCATTATCAGTGCTTTGCACCAGATGGCGCAACACTGAATAAATATAGTTGGTAAAAAAGGAATAGAAGTAGCAAATTTGCCAGTCAAACAAACCACCGCTGTATAGCTAAATGGTTAGCGCAGCATGCCTAAAGCGTACTGATGATGAAGGCTTAGCACCCTTCGAAATGGATCTATCTGCGCAGCTATGGCAGGTTGTCTGGAAAATTTTCTACTTACTATTCCAAAAACAAAATTCAATTTTTCAAATTTAGAAAAATTAAAAAATAACAATAATTATCATTAGAAAAAAATTATTGTTCTGGCCTTGAGCTCGATTCGAACCTTGAATGATTTATCAATAGGCCGATAAAAACAAAAACAATTGTTAATAAACCATGAGCACTTGGGAATGTCAAACAAAGAAATTGACAATAAACAAAAATCCAGCATTATCAGTGCTTTGCACCAGATGGCGCAACACTGAATAAATATAGTTGGTAAAAAAGGAATAGAAGTAGCAAATTTGCCAGTCAAACAAACCACCGCTGTATAGCTAAATGGTTAGCGCAGCATGCCTAAAGCGTACTGATGATGAAGGCTTAGCACCCTTCGAAATGGATCTATCTGCGCAGCTATGGCAGGTTGTCTGGAAAATTTTCTACTTACTATTCCAAAAACAAAATTCAATTTTTCAAATTTAGAAAAATTAAAAAATAACAATAATTATCATTAGAAAAAAATTATTGTTCTGGCCTTGAGCTCGATTCGAACCTTGAATGATTTATCAATAGGCCGATAAAAACAAAAACAATTGTTAATAAACCATGAGCACTTGGGAATGTCAAACAAAGAAATTGACAATAAACAAAAATCCAGCATTATCAGTGCTTTGCACCAGATGGCGCAACACTGAATAAATATAGTTGGTAAAAAAGGAATAGAAGTAGCAAATTTGCCAGTCAAACAAACCACCGCTGTATAGCTAAATGGTTAGCGCAGCATGCCTAAAGCGTACTGATGATGAAGGCTTAGCACCCTTCGAAATGGATCTATCTGCGCAACTATGGCAGGTTGTCTGGAAAATTTTCTACTTACTATTCCAAAAACAAAATTCAATTTTTCAAATTTAGAAAAATTAAAAAATAACAATAATTATCATTAGAAAAAAATTATTGTTCTGGCCTTGAGCTCGATTCGAACCTTGAATGATTTATCAATAGGCCGATAAAAACAAAAACAATTGTTAATAAACCATGAGCACTTGGGAATGTCAAACAAAGAAATTGACAATAAACAAAAATCCAGCATTATCAGTGCTTTGCACCAGATGGCGCAACACTGAATAAATATAGTTGGTAAAAAAGGAATAGAAGTAGCAAATTTGCCAGTCAAACAAACCACCGCTGTATAGCTAAATGGTTAGCGCAGCATGCCTAAAGCGTACTGATGATGAAGGCTTAGCACCCTTCGAAATGGATCTATCTGCGCAGCTATGGCAGGTTGTCTGGAAAATTTTCTACTTACTATTCCAAAAACAAAATTCAATTTTTCAAATTTAGAAAAATTAAAAAATAACAATAATTATCATTAGAAAAAAATTATTGTTCTGGCCTTGAGCTCGATTCGAACCTTGAATGATTTATCAATAGGCCGATAAAAACAAAAACAATTGTTAATAAACCATGAGCACTTGGGAATGTCAAACAAAGAAATTGACAATAAACAAAAATCCAGCATTATCAGTGCTTTGCACCAGATGGCGCAACACTGAATAAATATAGTTGGTAAAAAAGGAATAGAAGTAGCAAATTTGCCAGTCAAACAAACCACCGCTGTATAGCTAAATGGTTAGCGCAGCATGCCTAAAGCGTACTGATGATGAAGGCTTAGCACCCTTCGAAATGGATCTATCTGCGCAGCTATGGCAGGTTGTCTGGAAAATTTTCTACTTACTATTCCAAAAACAAAATTCAATTTTTCAAATTTAGAAAAATTAAAAAATAACAATAATTATCATTAGAAAAAAATTATTGTTCTGGCCTTGAGCTCGATTCGAACCTTGAATGATTTATCAATAGGCCGATAAAAACAAAAACAATTGTTAATAAACCATGAGCACTTGGGAATGTCAAACAAAGAAATTGACAATAAACAAAAATCCAGCATTATCAGTGCTTTGCACCAGATGGCGCAACACTGAATAAATATAGTTGGTAAAAAAGGAATAGAAGTAGCAAATTTGCCAGTCAAACAAACCACCGCTGTATAGCTAAATGGTTAGCGCAGCATGCCTAAAGCGTACTGATGATGAAGGCTTAGCACCCTTCGAAATGGATCTATCTGCGCAGCTATGGCAGGTTGTCTGGAAAATTTTCTACTTACTATTCCAAAAACAAAATTCAATTTTTCAAATTTAGAAAAATTAAAAAATAACAATAATTATCATTAGAAAAAAATTATTGTTCTGGCCTTGAGCTCGATTCGAACCTTGAATGATTTATCAATAGGCCGATAAAAACAAAAACAATTGTTAATAAACCATGAGCACTTGGGAATGTCAAACAAAGAAATTGACAATAAACAAAAATCCAGCATTATCAGTGCTTTGCACCAGATGGCGCAACACTGAATAAATATAGTTGGTAAAAAAGGAATAGAAGTAGCAAATTTGCCAGTCAAACAAACCACCGCTGTATAGCTAAATGGTTAGCGCAGCATGCCTAAAGCGTACTGATGATGAAGGCTTAGCACCCTTCGAAATGGATCTATCTGCGCAGCTATGGCAGGTTGTCTGGAAAATTTTCTACTTACTATTCCAAAAACAAAATTCAATTTTTCAAATTTAGAAAAATTAAAAAATAACAATAATTATCATTAGAAAAAAATTATTGTTCTGGCCTTGAGCTCGATTCGAACCTTGAATGATTTATCAATAGGCCGATAAAAACAAAAACAATTGTTAATAAACCATGAGCACTTGGGAATGTCAAACAAAGAAATTGACAATAAACAAAAATCCAGCATTATCAGTGCTTTGCACCAGATGGCGCAACACTGAATAAATATAGTTGGTAAAAAAGGAATAGAAGTAGCAAATTTGCCAGTCAAACAAACCACCGCTGTATAGCTAAATGGTTAGCGCAGCATGCCTAAAGCGTACTGATGATGAAGGCTTAGCACCCTTCGAAATGGATCTATCTGCGCAGCTATGGCAGGTTGTCTGGAAAATTTTCTACTTACTATTCCAAAAACAAAATTCAATTTTTCAAATTTAGAAAAATTAAAAAATAACAATAATTATCATTAGAAAAAAATTATTGTTCTGGCCTTGAGCTCGATTCGAACCTTGAATGAAAAATCAGAAATAATAAAAAAGGTGAAAATTTATAGTGAATAGTGAACGTGCATCATAATATATCAGCCACCTAAAAAGGGAAGAAGGTATGCGTAACAACAAACGTTTTCAAGAAACGTGTACCCCTTCTCCTTTTTTTTTTTTTGGTGAGGAATAGCAACAACGACCAAAGGAAAGAAAAGCTGGTTTTCACGTGATAAAAAAAACGGATTAAGAAAGTAAGAAGTGTTTAAATATAGGGAAAGTTTTGCGAAATAAAGAAAAAGAAAAAGTTGTAAATTATGAAAACAGAAAATTTCTGTGAGAAATAAGGCAATTGCGTAAATTAAAATTTTTTAGGCTAAAGTGCCTTGTCAAAATAAAGTGGTGTGTCTAAGTGCAGCACGTGTGAAGATTATTGGGTAAGTGGTGATGAAAACTATTATGTACGTATAACAAGGAATCTGGGGATAAAGATACTTTGTATAAATTTCAACCACGAAAATGCGTACATACGTATTCGAGAAAAATTAAGACAATGATCAAAGTTAGTGAAAAAAAATTATTTAAGCTTAAATACAAAAATGTTTAGAACTCTTATCGGTCGCCGCCGTGCTTTACTTCCTTTAGGTTGGTACTGATACTAATGTTGTTGCGGCGATTTCTTAGTGGTGGCGAGCACGCTCTCTTTTTTTTTTTTTTTTTTTTTAACAGTCTGCTCCCGACTTCGCCTGTTGATTTCGCCTTGTGACACACCAATCTACACTAGGGATTGGATGGCTATAACTTACCGTGGCGACTTGTTTTATATGACGTGACTGAGTAATGTGATGCGATGACATATGATAAATGCCGACGTGATGTGATGTATGGTCATGCGATGTGATGTGAAGTACTGTCTGGTGGTGTGAGGGATGTCGATGGTGTGTGTTCTTATGTGTATCGTTAACGACGTTTCTGTTTGTAGAGGTTGCGGGGCTATTGCTGGGGTGCCTGTTGTGGGTGGCGGTATTGGTTGCCGCGAATTTGGTTCGTGAATGGATTTGAATGAGTGGCGTCTCTGTATTTAGGTGTAGAGGTTGCGGTGTCTGTGATTTTGTGGTGTTGATACTTATCTGCGTGATTGTTGTTGTGTATGCGTACGTGCGTGGACGTGTATTATGTGTGTGCTGTTGATAACTTTCTTCGCATATATCGGTGTGGTTGGCTATGGACTTACGGTTTTTGGTTATAATCTGGGCTTAGGTGGCTGGCCGTAACTGCGTGTGGAGGTGAATGTGTGTACGACGTTGTGGTGTTGTTCGGGACTTGGTGGATCCCTTTATTTGGAGTCTGGTTGTGGTGTTTTATGAGATGGAATATGAGTTGCCCTTGTGTTCGGCGTACTGTATTGTCTCTCTGTATATTTGTGGATGGATGTGGTGACGGTCAGCGGTTTTTGGTGCCTCGCACCTATGGTGCGTTGAAAGAAACAAAAAAAAATACAAACTTTAGATAGAATTTAGGAATGTTGTAGGAACTTGGAATTAAATCAACGGATGTGGGTTGAGTGGCTTTGGAGTGGACATGGGTGACTTACCGTTGATAGTGGTGATGAAAATGGTAGCGGCAGGTATTGTAACCTGGTTAGGTTGGGGCCCAAAGGTTTTAATAAATTTTATTTGGCAGTTTAAACTGCACAGTTGTGAGTTCGCCACACAAAAAAAATAAAATACAACACCACTTTATTTATTTTTCTTCACTTTCACTTCGCGAAATAAGACGTCCGCTCGACACTTTGCTTTACGATTTGTGACCGTCAGGAATGGAATGGTGGCCCTTTTATGGACTTTCCTTATTTTCTTTGTCCTGTTGCCACTACCGTTTTGGCTTTGCGGTGGAATTATTTCCGTAAAAAAAAATCACTCGAAGACCATCGAAGGCTTCCAAGCTGTCGACCACAATGTTAGGTAAGATACCCACACACACATATGCACGTAATGTAGAGGCTGTTTGCTATTTGTAGTTATGTTTACTTGTGAGAATAACTTTTAGTGATCATGGAAGCACAGGGGCGTAGTTTGTACAAGGGCTGTCGTTACAGGAAGCACAGTGGCGTAGTTTGTACAAGGGCTGTCGTTACAGCCGTCAGTGTAGATTTAGATTTCCCTTCCACTTGTTCCTCCATGGAATGGCGGTATTACAACCGTAATCAAACTTCAGTTTGCGAGGGTAGTAATATGTCTCGGTACTATATGTACCATCCGGAAGTTTCTTCAGGATAGTACTATGCCCTTACTGAGTATCTTTCCAACACCCAGACTCCCTGAGTCTCAGTGCGGTTTGTGACGATGTACAAAGTATATGCAAATCGATCGGAAGCAGGTACAAAATGGGATCTAAAGCAGCTTTTGGGCAAGTGCGTCCGGCCCCTATGGCACCAACGCACGCAGTGCGCTGGTCTTTTTGCAGGCTGGTGAGATTGTAGCTCTTACTTAGAGCTTCCCACCATACTATGGAACTATAGGTAAGCACCGGTCGCACCACCGCCTCGTACATCCAAAGTACCATGCTTGGCTTGAGTCCCCATTTCTTACCAAACATTGATTTGCAGGCATAGAAGGCGATGCAGGCCTTCCGTACCCGCTCTTCGATGCATACTTTCCAATTCAAGTTGCAGTCAATTGTTAGTCCCAGATACTTGGTACTCGATGGCATGGTTAGAAATATATACATGTATAAATCTCTACAGTACAAACCCTATATTTATGCATGACTTGACACAAGAATTTGCCGTAAAAGTTGTATGCTTCTACTGCTTCCTTTCATTTCAGCCAAGTCCAATTAAGCGCATACGTTCATTCATCTTCGCGATAGCTAATGGCAAATGCAGACACCATGGAAAGACAAGTCATTGTCCGCCTAATCTGTCCAGAGCCCAAAATTTGCCCTGCTCGCACCGGAGGTGTCGAGTTTACTCTATATATCCGAGCATCAACGTCGTCGTGAACTCTTTTCGCAAATGATAATGGCGACCTGGTTACTGACGTACAGAAAGCGCTTAAGTGTGGAGGGCTTTTCCTCAATACATTTAAAAATGCGAGTTAATTAATAAAGCGTTTCTTTTTAAAAGGTTTTATTTAGCTTGATTTGAAGGCTGGTTGGTTGGATGGCTGGTTGGTTGGATGGCTGGTTGGCTGGCTGGCACGAATTTTGTAATTGAAATTTAAGTAACTTCCCAATAAGCTACAAGGTTGAAACTTGTAAGTAGCGCAAGGATCGAGAAATTCACAAAAATCGTATTTGTGGTCCGATTTGGCTCATATTTGGAACACATAATACATAAAAAAAAATAAATAAATGTAAGGCGCGATAACCTCCGAAGAGATCTAAGGCCGAGCTTCTCTTCCAATTTGCGTCGCGCTCCTCTTGATTTTTCCCTACAAATTGGCCGGACGGGACCTACATGTTTTATGCCGACTCCGAACGGCATCTGCAAGGCAGATGAGTTTTCACTGAGAGCTTTTCATGGCAGAAATACAATCGGAGCGCTTGCCAGACACTGCCGAGGGGCGACCCCGCTTAGAAAAATTTCTTCTAATTGAAAAATCTTATTTCTAAAATTTTGATGTTGCTTTGCCCGGGAGTTGAACCCAGGGCATACGGTGTGATAGGCGGAGCACGCTACCATCACACCACGGTGGCCGCCAACACATAATACATACATGAATAGAAAGCGGCCTTTGAAAAAAATTGGCGCTAGGTGGCACATGGATCGAGATATTCACAAAAATCTTATTTGTGGTCCGATTTGGCTCATATTCATAAAAGATAGAAAATAATTAGGTAGGTCCTAGTTACTAGTCATCACACTCCTCACCAATCTAGGGCATTGATAAGACAATTAAATAAAAGCGTTGGACGCCTAAAATTTCTATTGATAGTCATATATAAGACCAACTGAACCTTAATAAGGTTATGCTACGCCTCACATTTTTAGAAATTTCACGCGCCCCAAGGCTTTTATTTAATTGTCTGATCAACGCCCTAGATTGATGAGGAGTGTGATGACTAGTACCTAGGACCTACCTAATTATGTTCTAGCTTTTAGTATTATTATTACTTCATTACTTCTTTATTTATAGTCCATACTTCGTATGGAAGCATATGGTAAAGTTATGCGTTGGTAAGGCGGTTTCAGAGAAGCTTGGTGTTGTTGCTTTGTTCTATGTATAGAACTACAACGAATTAACACCAATGTTGTCTATTTGTATGAGTTTTCTTTTTTTTTTATATTTAAGCGGGGATTACCCTTATTGCTTTTAAATGTATGAAAACATTTATTTGAAGCAATTTTAAATTTACATTTTATTTAATAATTTGGGAAAAATTTAAACAACGCGACATCAGGACGAACAAGGCGACAGCTGTTTCGATTATACCTTTTTTAAATCTCTTCAAAGCCTTTTCTCCCGGGAGTGGGATTCGAACCCTGCACTCCTATTACGGTTGAAGTGTTATAAACGCATTCAGCCACGTAATGCCATCCCAAATTATTAAGTAAATTATACATTCAAAAATGCTTCAAATAAATGTTTTCATACATTAAAAATTGTTTTTTTAATTATTTTATTTGAACACAGAAACATTAGGAAAACTTTCAAATATAGATATCGTAAGGGAGTTTTAGTGACTTTAGAGGGGAAATTCGACAGCCTATGGTAGAAAAATGAGTGCCCACAAATTATCAATTCTATAATGACGAGATCGTTACGCTTTTCTTTGACCTTTCTTGGGCACTACTAATTTATATTTTTAATTGTAATTTATCTGCCTATATTTCCTAGTTCTTGCAGTTTTTTTGCATATAATAATCCAATCATCATTTTAAAAGTTTTAATCAAAAAAATAAAAGTTTTGCACAAAAGTGACCGTTACAGTGGAAAGTCTCTTACGCGATAGCGCCCTAATCCGTTTACGTACGGTCTACTTACATTTAACGATACATTAGGTCCACCAACATTATCTAAAACATATAACGCAAAGTATTCTATAAAATCAAACACTGCTACCCTTTCATTAACACAGAACACATATGTTGCAAAGTGCAGCACAACCGATTTTAAAATCAAAGCAGAAGCGAGGAGATTCCACCCCAGTGTAGGGTCATTCTTTATTGTAATGAATTGGAAGGAATCAAAACACAATCAAGAGAAAGCAAAACAAAAGCGAGCGTGAAATCAAATCAAAAAATCCAATAGAATTAAGTAAATTGAAAAGCAAACATTTCAACAACTGCACTAAATTACATCCTTCTCGCCCTTGCCACAAAGCACTGGTTAAATGGGCGGGTAACCTGCTTGAGATTTGTTTACATTTCCACTAAATTGGTTAAATGCGGCACAACGGGGTGTTTTTCTGCTTCGACTGCATGTTATCCCAAGTGGATTGTGTAATGACATAATTGGATAGCCCACCACAACATTAATTCAAACAATTTAAATTGACACTAAAAATAAACATGATAATTATTAGACAAATTTAACATACATTTTCAACAATTTTTTTATTTTTCTTTCTTTTACTTGTAGACCGGACAAATGGATGTACCGAAATTTGCAATCGATCGCAGCTCGTACCTGAGCTCTGCCGCCACAGCAGGCTCCCTCTATGAGACATCGAAAGCTGCGCAGGCGAGTGCCGCCTATAGCGCCTACTTAGATCCCAGCGTTCTAACAAAGGCATATTTCGACTCGAAAATGTACCAAGACCGAGCTGCCAATTATGCCTTTGACATATCAAAAATATATGGTGCCCAACAGCATGGTACATCGGCAGCAGCAGCGGCAGTAGCGCATCAACAACAACAGCAACACTTACTCAATGGCCTGGGAATAGCCAGTTCATACCAGAATAACAGCCACAATAATAATAATAATCACGGAACAGCGAATAACAACTTAGATGATCGTGATAACACACCACATTTGGAAAGTAGTGTTTCAAGCGGAGTAACAGACTCAAAAGCGCATCTACACTCACCATCTGACTCACAACTAGACTATTCGCAGTATGCACAATATGGCCAAGTTGGAGGGACAACCGTTGGTTTGAGCGGAGGTGTTGTCAGTAACGGCAGCTTGGGTGGCATTGGCACTAGTGGCGGACACAGCTCTGCAGGTACTGGTAGTGATTTCCGCCGTCCACTCACAGTCATATTTTGACCACCATCCGTCGAGAGTGAGGAGCTCAACCTATCCATGACAAATTAGATTTGGAGAAAGTAAAATATGATTAATTTTAGAAAAGATAGAAAAGCGAGCGAATCGAATTATAAAATGCTAAAACGCATTTAAAGAGTAGTACATGACATATGAATGTACATACATACATATATGTATGCATATCGTTGGGTAAGGTGCAAAACCGTTCATAATTCTGCTTCGCTGATCCGCCAACATTAGTTTTGGAATTTTTACCATGTTGCCTAATGAGGTAAATAAAGAATAGAGCTTGGATTTAATTGGTTTGGCCTAATGAATAATAGTCCTGAAGGAAAGTTTTTTAAGAAAACTTATCAGTTTTTTTGCACTTTTGCCGACATTATGCGCATTTGAGCGTATGACGGTGTAAAATGTTAAAATTTTCTCAAAAAAGAAAAGAAAATCTTTGGCACCGTGTAAAAGCAGCGAAATGGATTTTCCCAATTATTTGTCATAGATGGTTCAGACACTGTGAATTCCTACAAGTGAAAAATCTTTCTATTCCTCTATTGTCATACCTACCTGTCAAATAAGGCTGACAGGGAGAATGGCTGTCGCGAATGGCCAGCAAATTGAAGAAAAATCTGTTCGCGGTAAATATGTTAAGTCGCCATGACTTTCCCAACGTTTCTTTTAATGTGTCTATAGAAAATCAGGCTGCATAATAATATTCGTATGAGCAGCCAATCAAGCAAACATTTTAAAATATAAACTATTTTAAAATTTTAATAAGCTCAAAGCCGGTTTTAAATAAAACAAATAAATATGTTTTTGTTTTAATTTATTATCACTAGATATTTCGAATTCAGTCTGAATTCATCATCAGGAGTTTTTCAACTGTGATAAGAAGACACAGTTCACACAGAGACAGTAATAAGAGTTGAAGAACCCCTGATGATGAATTCAGACTGAATTCGAAATATCGAGTGATAATAAATTTAAAAAAAACATGCATATTTATTTGTTTTATTTAAAACCGGCCTTGAGCTCATTAAAATTTTAAAATAGTTTATACTGACGGCCAAAAACATTCTACATTATTTTAAAATATATAAATAATTAAATTTACCAGTCGTTTACAAATATGTTTGAAAAATACAACTGAGCAAATGATTTAAGTAATCGAACAGTAATTTAACAGGCTATTTACTATTGTGAAAGTTTTTTCACCCATTCGGCACTTGTAGGAATTCACAATCAGCTATACCATTGCCTGGTTTACATTAGGTCGATGAAGCAGTGTTTGGTCAAAACCCCCTAACCTCAATTTTTTTTGTGTTCATTTATTGCACCATAGCATTAACTGTAAATTGATGCGATGCCAGTAGGCAAACGAAAAAAACAACAACATGTTAGCAAATGAAGTTTTATTGTCAAATTTGCTACACCGGTGGCAATTACCGATTCCACTTATTTGTCATCTTAATTGTCACTTTATAGTCAAAATGGATTGCAAACGCAAAATACAGTACCGGTCAAATTTGACCTAGTGAAAACCAAGCATATGGATTTTAATGTTCGTGTATTGTTAAAATTGACTACACTAGTTTGCAAAAGCAATGATGCTAGGCCATTTGCACATAATTTTAAACCCTCATTCTATTAATTTTTGTGGCTCGAATGGACGGCCTCTCTTAGAAAAGCCTGGATAAAAGTTAAACTTGGCCAGAGAGGTTCATGACTTATACGGATGAAATGCGATTTGACTGAATACCTTTACAATAATATATCAGACATCGATATAGAAGGTAAATGAAATAAAATGAAAAGTTATTGAGGCAAAACAAATTTAGCTGTTTTTTCTTAATCTTCTAAGCTATGAGTAAAAATTACAACATTTTTTCATAATGAGCTGTAACGTATGTACATACTTATATAGAAATAACTGCATAAATGCAAATACATCGCTACATGTGTAAAGTTTATATGAAAGAACTCTCATAAATAAATTTATAGACATTTAAAGACTATTCCTTTAACACAACAATAAAATTGTGAAATTTCCAGAGCTTTTTCAAGACTAACTCGTACATACATATTGTAACGAATTTACTTGCAAATCCTCTTATTTGCAATCCTCTGCTAAGTTCGAATCACTAAACTGTTGAATAAATAACTCCAATATTGAATAATGGAAAAATGGCCTTTATTAAAGTACTTCACAATAACACTTATACTTTGCTACTCGCTGGCTTAATAACCAAACTGATTGATAACTCAAATTAAACTCTACTATTGGCCGCCAGATCGCGTTCTTAATCAATAACTGATTGATTGCTCAACTCAAACTGAATTACTTCTTACTCGCCTGCCCCACTTTTATAGTTTACGCTGCATACTTCTAGGCTCTTCGATTTCCAGAACTTACTAGTTTGTTTCGGCTACAAAATCGCCAGCCACAACTACGTGCACAAATTATTGCTCTCTCTTGTGACAACTCAGATAAGATATATGCATGTGTTTGTGCATTGCCGCTCCGCTGCTCGTATACGTACATATGTGTAGACGCAATTATTTATTCGCTTATGTAGATACATAATGATTGAATTATTGATGTGAATGTTTGTAGTTTACAGTCTCTCGAGTACACATAGGCGTATAAGTAAATGCATCTGTGTGTGACATCTCTCTGGGCTGCCTTATATATGTGTATACTTGATTTGATTATTGACGTAAATACTGCTTGGCATGGCCTTAGCATCGCCTTAGTGATGGTATAGCTTAGTGATGGTAATATCCGTGACAATATGTATGTATTTAGAAAAAGGCAGTGTATTTCCGTACTATTTTCTTCTTCTAAATATTTTCCTTAAATCCCTCAGAATTGTACATAACTAACGATTAACCCATTATTGGATTTTGCGGATACCTTACGGCAAGAAAAAAATTTAAGTACGCAAACCCTACATGCTCGCGTCTTGCATAAAAACGAGCGATCAAACATGATTTTCTTAGTAAAAGAGGGCTTATCATTTTTAGATTCTTGAGCCAAGCTGTGGAAATACATTTTTTGCTTCATATTCGACAAGCTCATGAACGAGACGGCTATATGGTAAGCCCTCAGAATGTATGTATTCCTGAAATGGAAAACTTCTGATAAAAAAAAAGTATCCTACTTATCAGATGCCTGCATTTAAGTTAGTTCGCAATTATACCCAAAGTTAAATAAGTCTAAAATACATCATACATAAGCGGTAAGCTAAATGTCAGAGATGCTATAGCGAAAAATATAACATCAGCTTTAGGTACGAAAATCCGAATGAACATATCGTCGACTCATACTCAATACCCCCTATCAGCAACAATTCAAGTTTTCAGGGAGAACTTCCGGTGATTCTCTACGTGCAAGCTCATCAGCAATCTCATTACCTTCCACTATGACCCGGACCTGCTTATTATTATTAATATTAATAGCATTGATGTCCGCTTCGTGTGATAGTTTTCTTTTATTCCACAGAAATTAAAAAAAAGAAAAAAATCAAAAACTAAAAAACAAATTGTTTTCTAGAAAATCTTCTGGGCTCTGTGATTTGTAAAGACATTGTGAAGTTATTGTGAGCCATTTGCAGCTCACATATTTTACATTTTGTTCCTGTGGATAGTTTCCGGGAACCCATTTCGCAGCAAACACTTTTATTTTTTTAGTTTTTATGAGAACAAATTGAGTTTATGAACTTTTTAAATTTTTCTTTTTTAATTAAAAAATTTTTATTTAGGAAGCCGACAGTATTTGGATGCTATTTTGAAATCGGTTACCAGCTTGTCGATTTTCAATCAATGCTAAAGTTTCTACTCGATTAGTCGATTCGCCGAATAATTGACTGTAAACAAGAACCCTTATTCATACCGTTGAAGAAGTCTGAATTTAATGTCAAGGTGATTCAAGGATCGATTTCCCATCAACAACTCAATTTCGATAAAATTGCTGATGGAGGGGTTTGAATATTATATATATACAACATAAAAACGAGATCTTGTTGACATTTAGAGAGTGATGAAGGTCAAATATAATATTTCCGTTCCCAAAAATTTTACAGGTATTACTAAAAGTAGTCTTATTAGTATCAAAACTAAAAAATACGACGCGGTCCTTCTTCATGTAAAGGAAACAGCTTAAAGAATAGGTCATATCGAATGATTAAAACACCACGGCAAACGGAAAAGTCTGAAAAAGATTAACTTATGGTCTACGCGGTAAAAGCTGCTAACTCCACCTTTCACTCCTAAAGTATTTTCGATGCGGATGGATAGGGGCTGGCTTACTAGATTTGATTTTTCAATGGCTTCGCAAGCTATTACCATGAACACCACACAGGCAAAGTTCTTTGTGAGCTAAGGCAAACAGATTTTTCTTAATAGCTGTAGACCGCTCACTTTTTGTAATTTCGAACACTAATCTAACTGCTTTACCGTGTGTCATTAATCATTCACAGTCGATTCATGCTGTACGTTGCAAATATATATAATGAAATTTTAAATCGTAAAGCTCGCGGAAATTTGACAGTTCATGGAAAATACTAGTTCGCGAAATATTCAAATGATAAAACGATTGTGGATAAAACAAGTGTAATAACTTCTGCATAGACGTCAAAATTACAAATAGAACCGCTCATTTGATTTTAATTTACTATCGCGGTCTCATTCTGTATCCCTTTCTATCACCCGCTAAAAATTGCCGACCCTATGCGCCACCATATTGAACATCCTGTCAAAGCGCTGCCAAAACGGTAAAAAGTAGCCATCTTGAACATCCTCTCAGGAGATTGACGGATAAGATATCACACTTCTTTTATCAACAACGGATAAAACTTTTTAACATTTTTTTTTTTTTTTTTGTTATTAAAAATCAATAATATGAAACAAAGATGTTTTTTATCCGATGCACCGAAGTCAAAAAACATCATTGCAACAAAAGCAACCTCGAATAACATGATTGATGCCATTTTGCTTAGTAATTGATTGGCCTCACCGATATTTTGAACTGATCCATCAACATAGCACTGGCGGTTTTTGTAATTTTTCAAAACATAAAATATAATAGATAAATAAAAAACTATAATCACAAAATTATTATTACTACAATGCGAAGAATATCGAACTCAATTTCCACATTGCAATCTGAAAATCTTTATTTAAAACTGCTAAGAATCTAAACTTTCCATAGGTTCGTGACTCCCAAAAATAATCCAAGTTGATATTAGCTTTCAAAGTAAACATTATGAAGATTTTAACGGCATAATTATAGCAATATTTATAAGATGTAATAATATGTATAAGACTAAAAAATGTATAACTTAAGCATTTATTATCACAAATACATACAGAATTGTTTAAGAGAAAATATTAGAAAAATAACAAATCACATATGCGTTAGCAAGAGGAGGTACTAGAGTTTAACTTAAGACTTATAAAGATATAAAATAATTACAAAAAGACATAGTAAATGTTATTAATTAGAATTGCGTAGCTTAATTAAAAGTAAAGTTTAACACACAGCTATGTAAGAAATGTGAGTATTATAATGCAAATTATTATTATCAATAAAATAAAAAGCCCAAATGTTCGCTTCTGTTTCCTTTTTAGTAATTTTCGAAATTAATTTTAACAAGTCTTACATATAGGTTCCTATCCAACAGTTACCCAGCGCACAGCACTCGTACATTTTCACAGAGTTGTAAAATTTAATAAGAGTTCCGTGTGGCTCCTCCAAATCAATGGTCATTGGGAACATACGTCTCGCAACTATCACCTATTTGCTCGAGATGCACTTGTGTTGCTAATATAATTTGTTAAATAAAATTAGCTTCAGCTGATTTGCAGGGCAATCATCTACCCTGCCAAAGCTTAACAGAGCAAGTTAGGTTAGGTTGAACTGGCCGATCAGTGAGGACCTCACATACACTGAATGAATCCACAGTTTTAAAAGAAGTTTTTTTAACGACCAAACTGAAAAACTACCAGAAACCAGGACCTATGTTATGAAGCTTTCTAAGACCTATGCCACTAGCTGCTTTTAGATCTGACAGCTGTTTCACTCATAATAGCTGGAGTCATAGCCTGGCAAGCGCAGAGCACGAGCACAAAACGTGCTCTCTCGTTTTCTCCTCCAACCCGCACTTCCTACATCTGCTATCACTGACAAAGCCTGATTTAAAGGCATGTGACGCCAGAAGGCAGTGTCCAGTCCACATACCCTTCATATGTCTACAGCACTCTCTTTTTTGTGATAGCAATAGCTTTGTTAGTCTAAGGTCATACACTTGATTTTGGACACTTTACAGCCCCTCGATAGGGTAGAAACCTCTTCCGTTTGGTCGGTCATGTGCGACTCTCGCTTTCTCTTAATCTCGCCCAATCTAATTGGAACGTTCACAGAGCAGGCTTCGAGGGATGCGTACTTTTTAGCTAGATTATCCGTGTTTACATTCCCTTATATTCACATATATTTTGGGACCCAATATATATGTATGCTCCTTCTTATTCCCATTCCTTCCAGGGATTGCTTACACTCTAACAAACTTATGGATGCTGTAATATGCGAGATTATTGCCTTAATATTTGTTTGACTATCAATATAAAAGTTGACGCGGCTGCAGTTTAAGCTTTTTTACAGTGTTTCTACTACTTTGGTTACGATTACTACTTCCTCCTGAAAGACGCGACAGTGATCTGGCCGCTTATACATTCAGAGAAAAACGCCGTTCTAAAATCCAGCACCACCGGACTCAACTCAAGCTTTTCATGTTCTTACTTTTTTGTTCTTGAAAAACGAACGACCTGTTCTCAGAACAACAACCTTGTTCTTGAACTGACAACCATTTTCTTGAAAAGAGAACGGCTGGTCTTAAAATATGAACAAATGTTCAGTTAATGAGAACAATGTTATTAAATTAAGAACAATGCTCTTAAATTAAGTTCAAGAAAAAAAAACGGTATAATTCGTGTGTACTACAAGTTTAAATACAACATTTGGTACAACCTATCAAGCAGTTGTAGTGGCCCAGCGGCTATGATGTTGCGGTTGCGATCGTGTGGCGCGAGTTCGATCACCGTCAAACTCTGAAGTTTTTTAAAACAATTTTCTTATATTCTATTTTTAACTCCTATTTTTAGTTGAGTTCTATTTACATATGCACAGGTATTTCTCAATCTTGTTATGCAATGTTTTAAATATTTATTCAGATTGCATCATCAAATAAGAATAATTTCTCAATAAGAGAAATATATGAAAAATGCATATTATGCTTGAAACACAATGCCGAGCGAAATTGGCGCTGTTTATTCAGAGTGTCCATTATTTAGAAATAAAGATGAAAACAATTACAACTTTTTTAATTCTTTGCTTTGCACTTGACTGCTAAAACACACCAAAAATGTTAAGAGCTGTGTTAATCCGGAGGGCGAATATTAATATTATAACCCTTTAATTTAACCCAGATATGCCGGCGGACCTCCTGTTGAAGCAATTTCCACATTTTTTTTTTTTAATACCGTTCTTTTAACACAAAATATTACAAAAATTAAGATAAATTAAAAAAAAAATATTTTTCAAACGATTTTGTAGGGTGTACTACATGTAGTACGCTCGGCACGGAAAAAGTTGTAATTTTTGGTTATATAGGAAAAATCGTTTTTATCAGAAATTTCATGTAAATACATATGTATGTAAAAACATAAATTCAAAAAAAACTATTACTCTTTTTGTATGGTACCAACGTTATACTTTGCTACGCCCCCCATGAAGCTATTGTACTCGTGGATAAGGCGTGACTCCTGAACTTTTCGATGCTTCTTATCCTTTTGGGACCAACGTGTAACTTCTTTGGAGGGTTGAACAGGATGAATATTCGAGACTACGTAAATGGAATTACGATCCTTCCAGCAAATCACTATTATATTGTTGGCACCAATTTTACGGTAGTCAAACCATCCCCTCTCTTTTTTCTGCAGTTCAGCTTTTGTTAATCGATTATGACGAATCGTTGCAGTCCCTGTTATATTGCGACTTATATTGCAACTCTACTAATAATCGTATTGAGGTGAACAAGTTTTCAGAGTACAGCTGGTGAATAATATCGGGTTGCCTTTGAGTTAAGATGTCACAGTACGATAAAACTACAATGGCGTCAAGTCCCATATCTTTGCATGCATTGCTTGGAAAAGTTCCGCCGCCTTGGTATGCTTCAAAGCAAATAGTGTAACCCTTATACGTCGCCATAACCCAAAACTTATATCCATACCGCTTACATCCATGACCTCCGTAATATGTGACCATCTGTTCGTCAACGGAATGCTGAACTGTTTTAAGGGAATTTGATTGGAATTTTCGTTAAGCATTTGAATGAGAGGTCTAAACTCTGCAAACCTATCGTTATTTTCCAGATTATTATTATCTACGAAGGATAAGTTTCTTATAATGAACCCAAACCGATCCCTCCGCAATGAATTTGATACAAAATTATGATAAGTGTCTCTGTCATTTTGACAATACAACCAACGTCGTGGTACAGTGTGGTAGCCACTCATAAGTAAAATTCCAATAAAACATCTGATTTCGTCTGCTTCTTTCTGCTAGAGTACTTATTATTTCATTTAAAGTTAAAAAACTGAAAAAAAATTTGTTGTTTTTTAAAAATTTGTTTGTACTCATGTAGTACGCCAGCAAATAGATCGATAAAAATCACATATAATTTGATTTCACACTTCCCATACTGGTGTACCTCAATTTCTACAACTATTTTTAATAAAAATAAAAAAAAAAACAGAACAAAAAAAAAAGGGCTTAAATATTTTTTTCTTTTTTTCTTACCGATTACGCGACATCTTCACACTTTTGACAATTTCACAAAACTCGCATTTTTGATATTCAGAAAGGCAATCAAGGAATTGCAACAGAAAATTTTTTTCAAAACCAACTATGATGCCTGTTTTGTCCAGTAGCACAGCGGCAGGTTGATTACGTAGATTAAATTACTGTGTACGAAATATTTTGAAAATAACAGGTGTACTACATGTAGTACGCTCGGCATATCTGGGTTAAAAAAATACACTTTACATGTATACGGCGCACGTTTCCATAAGCTTACATGAGTTTAAATATATGACAGCCCAGTACCCGGTTAGTTGAAAAAACGAAACTTTAGCAAATTTTTGTGCTAATTACCTTTTAGTTTTTAATAATATTAATCAACAGTTGGCGGTTTAGATATCCCTCCCAATTTTTTTGAACGTGTTTTAGCAGGAAAATTAAGAATTATATGTAAAAAAAAAAAAACAAAAAATTTGTTTTTGGATATTATGTTTTATTTTTTTATACTTAAAAAAATTTAACAGTAGCAACCCTTGGGATGTTTGTCGTCATCGCCCGGCGGCTACGATAGAAATAAATCTATCGTCGCAAAATGACGTCGCGTAAATTTCGCTCTTCGCTTTCATTGTGTTCACCTTCATGTAATTACGGGGATTCTAATTTTGCGAAGCGAAGTTCGTCCCATTTATTTCGCGGCGTCCGGGCATTGTGTTTCAAGTATTATGCGTTTTTTCTAATCTTTTGGAATTTTAATAATAGTTTTTTTGTTATTAATATTTTTTATTAATGACAAAAAAAGTATTTATTAATAAAAAAAATAAATAAATGGTACCTTCCCATTCCCACCAATGATCAAGCAGAAACCGTTCTTGAACTGATACCGAAAACTTTTAAATCGACCACAAATAGTTCTCTTAGCGTGAGAAAGAAAAATCTTAAATCAAGCCCAAGTCGTGCTTGAAATGAGCACAGAAAGTTCACACATCAATACGAACGGTGTGCTTGGAAAAACTGTTCTTAAAACAAGCCCATCGGTCACGAGTTAGGAAAAAACGTACTTAAAAGACTTTTGTCAACAAATATTCTTAAGTTTGAACTTGTTTCGTTCGTTTCAGAACGATTTTTTCTCTGAGTGCAGGATCTGTATATTTCCGGATCAGCATAATATACCGCATAATTGCCGGTGCTCGAAACATGGTCATATCCAGCACGAGGTTCATGCATAAAAAGATTCATCTAGCTACATGGCTGTCTCCTGATCGAAATACTTGCAATCAGATCGATCACGTTGTGATAGACGCACGGCATGCCTCCAGTGTGAAGAACCCGATCCCGCAATCGATGATGATGGAATATATGTTCCCCCGCTCGATTATGACGAAGTTAGAATAGCAATAACCAGATTGAAAAACAACAAGGCCGTAGGCGCTGATGGATTGCCTACGGAGCTATTCAAGTACGGCGGCGAGGAGTTGGTAAGGCGCATGCAGCAGCTTCTTAGCAAAATATGGGCGGAAGAGTGCATGCCCGACGGTTGGAATCTAAGTGTTCTTTGCCCAGTCCACAAGAAGGGGGATACTGTTAAATGCACCAACTATCGTGGAATCAGCCTTCTCAATATCGCATATAAGGGCCTTTCAAGTGTATTGTGCGAAAGATTGAAGCCCACCGTGAACCGGCTGATTGGACCTTATCAGTGCGGCTTCAGACGTGGTAAATCTACCCTCGACCAGATTTTCACAATGCGCCAAATCTTGGAAAAAACCCGTGAAAAAAGAATCGACACACATCACCTCTTCGTCGACTTTAAAGCCGCCTTCGACAGCACGAAAAGGAGCTGCCTATATGCCGCTATGTCTGAATTTGGTTTCCCCGCAAAACTTATACGGCTGTGCAAAATGACGTTGAGCAACACCATCAGCTCAATCAGAATTGGCAAGGACCTCTCCGAGCCCTTCGAAACTAAACGAGGTTTCAGACAGGGTGACCCCCTATCGTGCGATTTCTTTAATTTGTTGCTGGAGAAAATTATACTAGCTGCAGAACTTAACCGCACTGGAACAATATACTAAAAAAGCGTGCAATTACTGGCATATGCTGATGACATTGATATCATCGGCCTAAACACCCGCGCTGTTAGCTCTGCTTACTCCAAGCTGGAGAAAGAAGCGGTAAAGATGGGTTTGATGGTGAATGAGGACAAAACGAAGTACCTGTTGTCATCGAGCAAAGAGTCAGCGCATATGCGCCTTGGCAACCACGCTACTGTTGGCAGCCATAATTTCGAAATAGTAAAAGACTTCGTTTATTTGGGAACCAGCAACAACATCAGCACTGAAATCCAGCGAAGAATTAATCTTGCCAATAAATGCTACTTTGGACTAGGTAGGCAATTGAAAAGTAAAGTCCTCTCTCGGCGAACGAAAATCATACTCTACAAGTCACTTATCGTACCCGTCCTGCTATATGGGGCAGAAGCATGGACTATGACAACAGCAGATGAAGCGGCTTTGGGAGTGTTCGAGGGAAAAGTTATTCGAAAGATTTATGGACCTCTACGCGTTGGCGATGGCGAGTACCAAGATTTATTGATGAGCTGTACGAGCTATACGCAGACATCAACATAGTCCAGCGAATTAAAACGCAGCGGCTGCGCTGGCTAGGCCATGTTATGCGAATGAAAGATGATGCTCCGGCCAAGAAAGTGTTTCTATCGGAACCCGCCTATGGAAGCAGAGGTAGAGGCGGCCCCCACTCCGTTGGAAGGACCAGGTGGAAAACGATTTAAACTCCCTTGGTGTGACCAATTGGCGCCGGTTGGCGGAGCGAAGGAGCGACTGGCGCGCCTTGTTGGACGCCCATAACTGTTTAGACGGTTAAGCGCCAATTAAGTAAGTAAGTAATAATATACCGCAGACGCTACTTTCCATTACTTTGGATAATCGGTGCACACGTGTTTCGCCTCTTCTGCCATTTGGGCACCCTTGCGCCGTTGTTACTCTAAGAGCCGTTATAGGTCTACATGTGGAATATGCAGAATGGCATACAGTGTAGCCGTCGTTGTTTCAAGGGCTCCTATAATGGTAAGCATTGACAGCTTGCATACCCCTTAAATTTTTTGTGGTGGGTGCCCGGGCTGAATGTTAGCCTTTATTGTGTATTTAAAATGCATCTATTTATGAAATGATCACACAATTGGTGTGGCGTTTCGCCTCTATATTTTAGTTGAACACGAAAATATGAGAAAGCAATAAAACTGTACCTTTTTTGGTTGAAATGAAATTACCATTAGTCATCTTTCTGAGCGCGGGAGCAACAACAAAGTTTTAGTGCGATACTTATTATATTTGAAACTAGCATACCCGGCAGACTTAGTCCTGCCTGAAATTTGGTTTCCCTTCCCACTTTATCTTTTCACTCTCTATTCCATTATATTCTACTTTATCTTTATTATACTCAGTTGAGCAGAGCTCACAGAGTATATTAAGTTTGATTGGATAACGGTTGGTTGTACATATATAAAGGAATCGAGATAGATATAGACTTCCATATATCAAAATAATCAGGATCGAAAAAAAATGTGATTGAGCCATGTCCGTCCGTCCGTCCGTCCGTCCGTCCGTTAACACGATAACTTGAGTAAATATTGAGGTATCTTGATGAAATTTGGTATGTAGATTCCTGGGCACTCATCTCAGATCGCTATTTAAAATGAACGATATCGGACTATAACCACGCCCACTTTTTCGATATCGAAAATTTCGAAAAACGGAAAAAATGCGATAATTCATTGCCAAAGGCGGTTAAAGCGATGAAACTTGGCAGATGGGTTGACGTTATCACACAGAATAGAAAATTAGTAAGATTTTGGACAATGGGCGTGGCACCGCCCACTTTTACAAGAAGGTAATTTAAAAGTTTTGCAAGCTGTAATTTGGCAGTCGTTGAAGATATCATGATGAAATTTGGCAGGAACGCTACTACTATTACTATATATGTGCTAAATAAAAATTAGCAAAATTGGATGAAGAACGCGCCCACTTTTTAAAAAAAAATTTTTTTTAATTCAAATTTTAACAAAAAATTTAATATCTTTACTGTATATAAGTAAATTAAGTCAAAATTCAACTCCTGTAATGATATGATGCAACAAAATACAAAAATAAAAGAAAATTTCAAAATGGGCGTGGCTCCGCCCAGTTTCATTTAGTTTGTCTAGAATACTTTTAATGCCATAAGTCGAATAAAACTTTACCAATCCTTCTCAAATTTGGTAGGGACATAGAATCTATGACGGTAACTGTTCTCTGTGAAAATGGGCGAAATAGGTGGAAGCCACGCCCAGTTTTTATACACAGTCCACCGTCTGTCCTTCCGCTCGGCCGTTAACACAATAACTTGAGCAAACAACAATATATCTTTACTAAACTTAGCCCACCTACTTATCTGAACTCACTTTATCTTGGTATAAAAAATGGCCGAAATCCGGCCATAACCACGCCCACTTTATCGATATCGAAAATTACGAAAAATGAAAAAAATGCCATAATTCTATACCAAATACGAAAAAAGGGATGAAACATGGTAACTGGATTGGTTTATTGACGCAAAATATAACTTTGGAAAAAACTTTGTAAAATGGGTGTGACACCTACCATATTAAGTAGAAGAAAATGAAAAAGTTCTACAAGGCGAAATTAACAGCCCTTGGAATCTTGGCAGGAATACTGTTAGTGGTATTGCATATATAAATAAATTAGCAGAACCCGACAGATGATTTTCTAGATCACCTGGTCCACATTTTGGTCGATGTCGCGAGAACACCTTCACATATACATCTAAGGGCCACTCGCTTTTAAAACCCTCATTAATACCTTTAATTTGATATCCATATCGTACAAACACATTCTAGAGTCACCCCTGGCCCACCCTAATGGCGATATCTCGAAAAGGCGTTCACCTATAGACCTAATGCCCACTCCCTCTTAAAATGCTCAGTAACACCTTTCGTTTGATACCCATATCGTACAAACATTCTAGAGTCACCTCTGGCCCACCCTAATGGCGATATCTCGAAAAGGCGTCCACCTATAGACCTAATGTCCAATCCCTCTTAAAATGCTCAGTAACACCTTTAGTTTGATACCCATATCGTACAAACATTCTAGAGTCACCCCTGGCCCACCCTATTGGCGATGTCTCGAAAAGGCCTCCACCTATAGACCTAATGCCCACTCCCTCTTAAAATGCTCAGTAACACATTTCGTTTGATACCCATATCGTACAAACATTCTAGAGTCAACCCTGGCCCACCCTAATGGCGATATCTCGAAAAGGCGTCCACCTATAGACCTAATGCCCACTCCCTCTAAAAATGCTCAGTAACACCTTTCGTTTGATACCCATATCGTACAAACATTCTAGTCACCCTTGGTCCACCTTTATGGCGATATCTCGAAAAGGCGTCCACCTATAGAACTAAGGATTACTCCCTTTTAAAATACTCATTACCACCTTTCATTTAATACCCATATCGTACAAACACATTCTAGAGTCACCCTGGCCCACCCTAATGGCGATATCTCTAAAAGGCGTCCACCTATAGACCTAATGCCCACTCCCTCTTAAAATGCTCAGTAACACCTTTCGTTTGATACCCATATCGTACAAACATTCTAGAGTCACCCTTGGTCCACCTTTATGGCGATATCTCGAAAAGGCGTCCACATATAGAACTAAGGATTACTCCCTTTTAAAATACTCATTACCACCTTTCATTTGATACCCATATCGTACAAACACATTCTAGAGTCACCCCTGGCCCACCCTAACGGCGATATCTCGAAAAGGCGTCCACCTATAGACCTAATGCCCACTCACTCTTAAAATGCTCAGTAACACCTTTCGTTTGATACCCATATCGTACAAACATTCTAGAGTCACCCTTGGTCCACCTTTATGGCGATATCTCGAAAAGGCGTCCACATATAGAACTAAGGATTACTCCCTTTTAAAATACTCATTACCACCTTTCATTTGATACCCATATCGTACAAACACATTCTAGAGTCACCCCTGGCCCACCCTAATGGCGATATCTCGAAAAGGCGTTCACCTATAGACCTAATGCCCACTCCCTCTTAAAATGCTCAGTAACACCTTTCGTTTGATACCCATATCGTACAAACACATTCTAGAGTCACCCCTGGCCCACCCTAATGACGATATCTCGAAAAGGCGTCCACTTATACACCTAATGCCCACTCCCTCTTAAAATGCTCAGTAACACCTTTCGTTTGATACCCATATCGTACAAACATTCTAGAGTCACCCTTGGTCCACCTTTATGGCGATATCTCGAAAAGGCGTCCACCTATAGAACTAAGGATTACTCCCTTTTAAAATACTCATTACCACCTTTCATTTGATACCCATATCGTACAAACACATTCTAGAGTCACCCCTGGCCCACCCTAATGGCGATATCTCGAAAAGGCGTTCACCTATAGACCTAATGCCCACTCCCTCTTAAAATGCTCAGTAACACCTTTCGTTTGATACCCATATCGTACAAACACATTCTAGAGTCACCCCTGGCCCACCCTAATGACGATATCTCGAAAAGGCGTCCACCTATAGACCTAATGCCCACTCACTCTTAAAATGCTCAGTAACACCTTTCGTTTGATACCCATATCGTACAAACATTCTAGAGTCACCCTTGGTCCACCTTTATGGCGATATCTCGAAAAGGCGTCTACATATAGAACTAAGGATTACTCC